>NC_056733.1:127093383-127465883 GCF_019279795.1 Protopterus annectens | reverse complement strand
TAAATAAGGGCAATAAAAACTATCACCTTGCTGTATAAATATACAAAATGTACAATTAGTTTCACATCTTTTAGTGCTTTTCTCACATGGTCTAGGTTTAAATTCAACAAAACTTCTAATATTCCTGGCCTTCCTATAAACAAATGATGGGGCTTCACCTAAGATGTTAATCAGAAAAGGGTTTCCTGTGACAATGTCCCAGTTTTCCTCAATAATATTTTTGATACTGTGATAATCCAAATGTACATTTTGTATATTTATACAGCATGGTAATAGTTTTTATTGCCCTTATTTAAAGAAGATCATTAAAACCAGTGCAAAGGGTGACTGTAACACTAAAAAAGTAATTTACAGGACACAGCGCAATCAATGTGATGCATTCTATGTGGGCAAGACTGTAAATAAACTCAAGCAAAGGATTTCATGTCATCTGTCAGAAATCCGCTCTGGATGTAAAAATAATGCACTAGCCAAACACCTTTCTCTTCATAAAAGACACACAGGTTTTAAGTTCCAGATCCTGGATCGCATAGACATGGGTGATCTTGAAGGAGACATCCCAAATATTCTGGAGAAACATGAACTCATGTGGCAATTAAAGCTAAACTCTTTTAGAAAGCCTGGACTAAACTACTACTGTTCAATTAAAAGTGCACTGGAACTTAGAACATTGCCACATTGTTTACATGACTAATTGTATTTTATTTTATTTTTTTCTACAAACTGGTTTTAAATACCATTTTAAATCATTTGAAATTTAAGTGTATATTTTGTTTCCATCATCATACATATATTTTTATTTATTTATTTATTTTTTATCTGATTCTCTTTTTTCCACTTTATTCAAAATGATGGTAATAACAATACTAACTAATTATACAATTATATAGGTTTTTAGGGTTCTTGTACACAGACCTGAAGAAGTCTAGAAGGACGAAAGCGATATTTGTTAACAACAGGTTATGAAAATAGAAACTGATTTTTACATGCAAAATGTATATGTATATATTTATATATAATTTTTGATCGCAAAATGAACTAAGGTTGATATTTCCAGCCATGTAGTATATTGCCTTGTATAAAATCACAGACTTAATAATCTACTTAATAATTTGGTTAAATAAGAGGTACCACATCATTATATAATTTTATTTAAAGTACATAAGGGTTATATATTATTATGACAGCTACTAGGTAGGGCAGGACCAGCTCGAATGTCACACTGATGGGGGAAGGGATGTGAATTTAACATGTGTACCAATAACACTTTGTTTTACAGCACAATAAACCACTCCCATGCCTGATTAAAAGTATATATATATATTTAGAAAGCTTGTGAGGAAATTATTACTCTATTTTTGTTTTACATGGATCGCTTGTCTGTGTACTTATTAAAGTTTTTTCGACTGGAAACAGACTGCCTGCCTTGCTTGGATTACTTTTGAATACTTAGTAATGCTGTAGAATTATATATTTTCTATTATTACTTTTAGACTTGACAAGTTTACATTCGCTACTTCTACTACTATTGTCTGATCTGATTAATATACAGTGATTAACTAGAAATATATGGACTGAAAATCTTCCACACAGAGAAGTTTCTTGCACTGTTTTGTGTTTAGACCCACTACACTTTAGTGGGTTGTTTTGAGACTTCGGGGATACCATGGAGATTACTTGTTTTTTGACACTTAAGTTGCAATATATCTTAGCTAAAGATGAAAACTGAGACCACAAAAAGTACACCTGTAATACATGGAAAGTTATACTAATATTCCAAACTCCAATAGCACATTAATGATGCTATCTACAGCTTCTAGAAAAAAAAAATAGTGTTCTGCAATGGGCGATGCAGTGGTCAGCTTTGTTGCCTCACAGCAAAATGTTCTTTGTTTCAGTTCTCGGCTGGGGATCCTTCTGTGTGGAGTCTGCATGTCTTACTGCATTCGTGTGCGTTTCCTCCAGGTGCTCCGATTTCCTCCCACATTCCAAAGACATGCAGTAGCTGGATTGGACACTCTAAATTGGCCCTAGGTATGAGTATGTGTGTTAGTGTGCGGTACACACTCGAAGAAGGGTTGGGGCTCGGGCTAGCAACCCGACCCCGTAAAACCTGTAACTGCTACAGAAATGAGTACTGGAGAGTGCTCGCTACCCAGTATGTTGAAAGGAATGGTGTGGACATGCGAGAGAGAGTGTTCTACAATATCATCATTTCAAGAATAAAACCCACCTTGCTAATTTGTACAATGCCATCTCTTGGAAAGAATGGTCTGGATTTAGTCATCAATGCTCCACATATTCTAACAGTATTACATTCCTGCATACATTTTGTAATAAGGTTCGGCTGTTGACATGTTAAGTTTTCATGTTTCCAAGAATTAATAGTTTACCTTTGTGATGCAGCCTATGATTTCCACATTAGTTTTGCTTCTCTGGATTCTAGCTTCAAAATCATACAGAGTATCTCTCATCTCCTGGATGTACTCCCATATTCCTTACAGAATATACAGAAAAAGTGCATCAGCCTTCCCAGTGTTTCATGATTTGACATTTCTTGTTTTTCATATTTATACAAATCATGTGACAGTTCATATTTAATCTAAACAAAATATACACCACATACCTTGATCTGGCCAAAGCTTTTGACACAATTACCCACTATGGGATATCAGAAAAGCTAAGTAAACTAGGAATAAAACCCTATGTCACACGCGGATTGCCAACTGGCTCAAAGAGAGAATGCAGATAATCAAAATAGCAGAAGTTACCACCATAAATGACCATTCATCAGTGGAGTCCCCAGGGTTCTGTGCTGGGAACTGGGAAAAAAAGAGTAAAATCCCACGACAGGAGGAACTCCCTGGTCAGCCTCAGTAAGAAGCTGAGATCCCTCATAAAATCCTCCAAAGCTAGTTATGAAAACAAAATTGCCACTGATTCTAAAGACAACCACAAAGCATTCTATAGCTATGTCAAGAATCTCAATGGCAACACTCAGATCTGCTCTGAGTTACAGCACAATGACACTAAATATACAGAACCAACTGATATTGCCAACATCCTGGCAGATAGATTCAGTGCTAACTATACCCCCCCTCACCCCCTAAAGGGCCCATCTTTATACCAGAAGAATGCAAAATTCCTGTAATCACAGCTGCACAGGTAAAAAAACTCACTCTCCAAAGCCAAGAACACGGCATCCATGGGGCCTGGCAAACATCCCAGGCTGCCTTCTACATGAACTACAGAATGAACTGGCATCCCACCTACGTACCATGTTCAATCATATCCTCACCTCAGGCTTTGTGCCCATTGAATGGCGCACCGCGACAGTTATCCCACTCCACAAAGGGCGGGCCACAGCAGACCCCAGGAACTACCACCTCATTAGCCTGACGAGCCTGGTCTGCAAGGCCATGGAACGTATCATCATGGAACTCATAAATAAAGACATTGGAGATCTCCAAACTCTAGACCCCACACAGTTTGGGTTTGTAAAAGGCAGATCATGTCTCCTAAACCTGATAGACTTCTTTGAAGTAGTCATCAAAGCCATAGATGAGAGTAAGGTGTTTCCCACGGCCTATCTAGATCTCGCCAAGGAGTTCGACACCATCCCCTACTCTGGAATTACAGATAAACTCACTAAACTAGGTATAAATCTCTATGTCACAAGATGGGTTGCCAAATGGCTTACTGACAGAACCCACACTGTGAAAGTAGCAGACTCCAAATCAGACTTCAGACCAGTGACAAGTGGAGTACCACAGAGTTTAGTCTTGGGTCCTCTCCTGTTTGGTATCTACTTCTCTGAAGTACAGGCTAACACAGAAGGTCTTTGGCTAACTAAATTCACAGATGACTGCAAACTAGGAGCAGGGGCGGCTCGTGGCATCGGTCTGCTGGACTGCAGCCCCCTCAAGAAAAAAGAAAAAAGTACTTTAACTTTTTAATTTTACTTTTTTTGTTTTTACTGTCAGTTTACATTGAGTCACTCACCTTTTATCAGCCGGCTGCTTTACGCCGACTGACTGAGCATGCGCACTTTCAAATTCCGTTTTTTTTTTTTTTTCTGTCGTTCTTAGATCCAAGTTACTCCAGTGCTGCAGTCTGGAGAGCAAATTAAGACATCAGTCTGATGCCCAGCAGTCTATGTGGTTCCAAACCGCATAGAATTGGAAGGGGTTCGGACTGCGACGTCCGCAGGCATGTACATGACGTGCATGGGCTAAGTGGCTGCTGATTGGTTCTTGCTCTCTTCCCGGGCTTTATGTGCTGGGAAAAGAGTAAGAACCAAATAGTAGCAGCCGGGTGAGCACTAAATTAATGTCTCTGCATTTTTGCATATAGGGAAACCTCAAATGTCATCTTGTCCTGAGGCTAAGGGCTGGCTAACTAACCTAATTCATTTCCCAACTTCGTTCGATCGGATGGACAGTGTGTGACTGACTTACTATTAAGCTGATCTGGTGAGTCTAATTACCTGCAATATATGCAATACTCCTGACTTTTATTTATGTAATTTGAGTTGTCCAGACTCGTCCTTCTCTTGTATTGTGCCATCCATGCATGCTCACTTACTTGGATTGCGTGTACATACAATGTGTTGTTGAACTTGTTGATAATTGTCATCTACACTTAACTAATAATACCCCAACACGAATACTTTTAAAAACAAAAATATTACAGTCATATTAGGCAATACCATCAAATGAAATAAATATGCAAACTCTCTTTGAAGTCTGAAGTGCTTGGTGCATGTGACATCCTTTCCCAAAATTGTCTCAGCTGCAAATATGTAATATGATATATAACTTGTCTCTCTTTTTTCACTAGCCTGCAGAAAGTACAATGCTTCACACACTGAAATATTGCTGTTTTAATTAAAGGCCTTACAGCAATGTGTGTCATTTCCAAAGCAGGCTAGGAGTGTTTATTTCTAATATTTGGGCATCTCAGTGGTTTTGGTTCTTCTTGGGCATGCAGTATTTTGTCTATTCTCATTTGTTGCTTTTAGACAAAGGTAGCACTAAAAAACTGAGTTTGTTGTTTGTGTTTGCTGTAGTACCCTCTAGCATAAATAAAGTAATGTAACTAATCTACCCAGCATTCCTGCTTTTTAGCAAATTCAGTCCATACCTACATTTTTCTTCAAAGATGCAGGTTCATCATCCAATACAGAAAAAATGTAAACCTCGTTTCAAGCAGTACATGGAAATAGTAGGTTTATTGCAATCTCTATGTGAGCATGACTAAAAATAAAATCGTGTCTGAGGGCGATGTTGTAAATTCAGGATTAGACATGATTCTGGAACATTTCTCGCTGGGCATTCACTGAAAATAGGCTATGTCCTAGTTGGACTTTCCCAGTTTACAAATGTTAAATAAATAAATAAATAAATAAAATGTATTCACAGTATGTATGCACATCTTAGTGACTTCATGATAATTTGGTGAGCGCTACTTCAGTGAATGCTAAAATAGTGATAGCAAAACACTGAGGTAATGTTAAGGTGAAAAGGCAATTGGTCGAAGGCTGAAATGCCAGCATCCTGAAGAAAAAAGTTAAGAATGGAAACTGCCAGCAGCAATACCAGGCAACAGAGAGTCAAAGTACTGAAGGACCTGCATGATGGCATCATAGCCTATGAACAACAAACACTGTGGCACCGCCAAAAGCACAGGCATCAAATCAATTGGACACTGCATGCTTCTGCGAAACCCCTCACTCCCTCAAACTCAGCATGTCCCTATACTTATGTATATGCCTCTCCTCTTGTTTCACCCTGTGTGTGTGTGTGTGTGTGTGTGTGTGTGTGTGTGTGTGTGTGTGTGTGTGTGTGTGTGTGTATGTGTGTGTGTGTGTGTTAGGGAATACCTCAGGCTTGAACCCTGTACCTTGTATGCAGGTGTTAAAGACCTGAATTCCCTACCCACCACCATTTGTAAAAAAAAAAAAAAAAAAAAAAATTGCAGATTTTTGCCTCATATTTGATCTGATCTGTTCCTCATAATATCTGTGGTTTGTAAATGTTGCCATGCTTGATATTTGATGGTGTAGTGGTAGCATTGCTGCCTCATAGCTGCAGGTTTGATTCTTGGCTGGGGTGCTGCCTTTGTGGGGTCTGTATCTTCTCCCTTGTGTTTGTGTGGGTTTGCTTATGTGTCCTCCCATGTTACAAAGACATGTCTGCATTATTTCTTCCTGGGCCTCTGCTGAAAAATTTTTTTTGTTCCAAGTCAGACTGTCCTGATTAACAAATGTTAAATAAAATTGACAGGCACTTGAATTTCAGACTTCAGGTTTCTGAATGTTTAATTCCTTGCATATTTGATGGTGCAGTAGTAGTAGTATTGTTGCCTCACAGCTATAGGTTTTCTGGTTTGATTCTTGGCTGGGGTGCCTTCTGTGTGGAGTCTGCATCTCCTCCTTGTGTTTGCGTGGATTTGCTCTGGTGCCCTGTCATTTCACAAAGACGTGTCTGCAGTATCTCTCCCCGGGTCTCTGCTGAAAATTGTTTTTGTTCTGTCAGCAGTAAAATTGACAGGCATTTGAACTTCAGACTTCATGTTCTTCAGAAAATACATAGTAACACAACCATAACACAACCTTTTATTCTAGCAATTTTCTAAGTTTATAAGATGAATATTTGAAATTTGTCCCTGTTTTTGGTACTGTATTCCCCCATTATTGGCTTCATCCAGGTTTTTTGGCTAAGGTTGACAGCTATGGCAAGAACTGAATTCACTGAATATGTTTGAGGGCTGTATTCCCTCATTACTGGGTTTGTCCAGGTGTTTTGTACTAAGAGGTTGACAGCTATGGTGAGAACTGAATTCACTAAATGATAGCCATTTAAGTTTCAGTCTTCCTCTCTTTTACAAAGCAGCTGATTTGGTGTAGTGGTATGTTGCTCTGACTGTTTTGCACAGGGACCTTGGCAGTAAAATGTATGATGGTAACACAGCATTTTATTCTAGCAACTTTCCAAGATTATACAAGCAATGTTTAATGTGTCCCTGGTTTTTGGGCTTTTGACCCCCCCCCCCCCCAATACATTTTCGCTTTTTCCAGTTTTCTTGTGCTGCGAAGTTGAGATGCAGTTGAGTATTGAGTAGATTTTACAAGGAGCTGAGAGCTGCAGGGGAAAAGAAGTTTAGTATTGCTTAAATGAAGCTGTCTTGTCTTGTTAATAGCACAACAGGTTGTGTATTTGCTTTTAATGCAGAAGGCTGTGGGTTCTACTCCCACAGGGGGTGGATGCTGCCATACTGAGAATGTTGTCCTTGGTGAAGATACTAACTATGAGTCTGTTATCAATTTGCCATCCATTTCCTCTTGCAATATTACTAGCTTATCATTTTTAATGTAATATAGGCAATTTATTCCTGAGGGGCAACAGACACTTAATTTTTCGATGAAACCATGAAATATAAAGGTGTTTGCTAGCAGCAACCTCTTCATTAGTTACATATTTCTTTAATGTGGAATTATTTAGATGACTTTTACTTCTTCAGAGATTGTGCATATTTACTGATAATGGACTGTAGAATGGACATATTTACTGATAATGGACTGTAGAATTGTGCATATTTACTGATAATGGTGGACTGTAGAATTGTGCATATTTACTGATAATGGTGGACTGTGGAAGTCTGAGTAGACTTATGATAAATGTTCTGAACTGGGCAGTTTTGCCATTATGGGTGCATACATTTTGTTTCATTGCTTACTGGAAAAATGTTCAAAACAAATTTAAAACGCCCTCTAACAACTGTACTGTATTGTACAAGGAATATAATTTAGTACAATAAGGAAGGTGTATTAAAGAGCACATGTATGTTTCATATGCAAGGGGCCTATGATTTGAAAACAGCCCAAAATTAATCTTTATCTGCCACTGGCAAAATATATTTTCTTTGAATGTGGGTTTCAATGCTGTTTCAATGAATGTGAGTTTCAAGGGCAGAGAATTTTTAATGCTAAGTTTTCATGGTGAGACTGCATTGCTTTGTTTAGCAGATGACTTAGTGTTTGTGCTGTAAAATACAAAATAAAACTTTCAAATGAAGTCCAACTCATCATAGAAGTAAAGCAGTATGCACATTAGTATTTATGGTAAATGGAGTGAAATAGCCAAGTAGCGGTTCATTGGAATGGCTGCAGAGGCTCCATTCAACCATGATTTTGTCGAGGGGAAGGGCAGCAAACCCAGACAGGCCCAACTGAACTACACCTCCTAACTGTCCAGATTTTCAAAAAATGAATAGATTTTTGCTTCTTATTTTTGGTTTGTTCTTCATAAAATTTGTAGTTTTCTGGCAAATCATTTAGGAATTAAGTCACTAAATAATGATACACTGAGTTTCAGACTTCATAACCTTCAGAAAAATGCATGCTAAAGTAAGAACTGTTATTCTATCAACTGTCTCAATTTATACAAGAGCAATTTTTAGTACTGTTTATATGTTCCCCCAATATATTTGGCCTTGTTCAGATTTACTGCATTAACAGGTTGAGAGGTACATGCAAATAAATTGCTTTATAGAATTAGGCCTAGCCAATCTCTCAGCTGTCCCTGATTTTGGCTCAAAATGTTGCTCTTCCCCCTACTAATCCCTCTGCAAAATAGCAATTTTGGAAGAAAACATGGAGGGTTTACAATTAAGAAATAACTGTAATAATCAAAGTTATAGATTACTTGAAATGCATGTAGATTATTTTATTTTGTCAGCTGCTCAAGTTAGCAGTACTAATATTAAAGTATCCCTTCTTTGACGGGTTCCCAGCTGTATTGTGTGGCTATTTTATATTTTTGCATCACATTTTTGGTCCATTTTTCATAAAATTGTGTTTTTTGGCAAATTAGTGACAAATCATTAAAGACTGAAGTTAGAAAATAATGACAGACATTTGAGTTTCAGATTTTATACCCTTCAGAAAATTCATACTAATGCAAGACCTATTCTATGCATGTAGATTATTTTATTTTGTCAGCTGCTCACGTTAGCAGTACTAATATTAAAGTGTCCCTTCTTTGACGGGTTCCCAGCTGTATTGTGTGGCTATTTTATATTTTTGCATCACATTTTTGGTCCATTTTTCATAAAATTGTGTTTTTTGGCAAATTAGTGACAAATCATTAAAGACTGAAGTTAGAAAATAATGACAGACATTTGAGTTTCAGATTTTATACCCTTCAGAAAATTCATACTAATGCAAGACCTATTCTATTATCTTTCTAAGTTTATTAGAGCAATATTTAAAAATTGTCCTTATTTTTGGGCCTTTGTCCCACTTCTGTGTATGGCTTTGTCCAGATTTCTTGCTCTGAGGTTGAGAGGTATGACAAATGTGTCAGGGCCATCACAGTCAGCCAGAGACATTTCAAATTGTGACATACTTGTTGCACCCCACTCCCCCATGTAGTGACTCTGGATGTGTCCAAGCAAGGCAAGGAGTAGTTATGCAGTGTAAATGTGCAGTGTGTCCCCCCATCCAAGGTAGACACAAGTACTACAGTGGCTTTTCATCTGTCTTTGATTTTGCAGAACGGTCTGGTTTCTGTCATATTTTTGTACTGTTGATTTATGCTTATTACTCAGATTTATGCTTATTACTCAGAAAGTGCCTGTTGCTCTGTGTTTAAGTAGCAATGCTTTAATGACCATAAGGTAAGCTTGTCTGAGATCGTAAGATGCAAGTAAGCTTTAATAAGCATACTGTTAAAGAATTGCCAACATTGAAAGCCTTTCTGTTGTTGCCATACAGAGAATACTTGACTAGATAATGTATAAGCCTTGGGTATTAAAGGACAGGATTCCATTATTTTAAAAAGCTCATTACACTTGTTGGAGACTTCCAGTCATCTCTACAGGCTTTACCCGTAAACTAAACAGAATGCCAATCATGTGTGGTCCATAACCTGTACAGTAATCCTTTAAGCAATGTATCTTGAGCTTGTTTCTTGTTTGCTTTTCATTTTTACTTTGATCATGTTTTCCCCATGAAACAAGTAGATAGTTGTCAGGCAGCAGGTCTTTTGGATAAGAAACATTTTTACAAGTGGGGGCATCACATAGATTTCTACTTTCAGCATGTTACTTGGTACTTTAATAAAGCTGAATATAAATTATAATTAGAACTGCAGTGCAAGGAGAAGTGGTTTGAGTTGAGTGCTTCTTGTTTTTCTTATACTTGATTTTGACTGGCATTCCAGTAATGTATTTAAAAAGTAATTTATTTTTTCATGCCTCACAACCTTTTGTTTCCATCTAGATATTAAGTAAGCTGTCATGCAGCCAATGCATTGAACTATTTTTATTCTTCTACAGTTATTTTTGTCTTGACTGGACTCTCATAATGATGGTTTGTCACCCAGGGTAGCGTATTTAATTAAAGTTAGTTTTTGTGGTTTTGAGCATAGCTTCTCCCCTTTCTAGCTGGCCACACCCCTTCTCCTTGACCCCACCTATTCAGCTGTCTCCTGCAGCCCCCCTTTGATTTGAAGTCACCAGCCGCCACTGACTAGGAGCCATAATCGAAACTCCTAACGATGTGGACATCCTACAAAAGGGCCTCACAGAGACAGATGTGTGGTGTCAAAGCCATGGTCTCAAGCTCAATGCCAAAAAGTGCATTGTCATCCCCTTTGGTAAAAACTCTATACCCATGAACTACCACATAGGTGGTAGTCTACTTAACACCGAAAGTGTGATAAGAGACCTTGAGACACAGGTAGACAGTAGTCTCTCCTTTGATAATCACATCGCCGCAGTGGTCAGGAAATCCTTCTACGTGGCACACCTCATCACAAAAGGTTTCTCATCCAAAAAAAAAAGAGGTCATTGTTCCCCTCTACTCATCACTCATTAGACCCATTATAGAGTACAACGCCCTTATTGTTATGTACCTCACAAGACATCTACAACTGGAAAGGCCACAGAAATACCTCACAAAGAGGATTACTGGCCTCAAACAGATGCCTTACGCAGACAGTCTCAAAAAACTCCAGCCTTACTCCATCGCATATCGCCTACTCAGAGGTGATCTCTGCCTAACATACAAAGCTATGTCAAACCCAGAGCTGTTGGACATGCTCCACTTAAATAAATCCCAATCCCTCCGAGCTACACGCTCTAGGGACCTAAACCTTGTCACCACAATAAACAGAACATGCTGGAGGGATAGATTCCTGTCCCAGAGACTTCTCATACTCTGGAACAGACTACCTATCTATGTCAAACAGGGCTCCTCATTTGCACTCTTCAAGAAAAATCTTGATGCTTGCATGGGTAATAGGAAATTCACTCCAGGGATCACTTCTGTGGTTCTGCTTGACAGGGGCACAGGAAAATAATTTTCTTGGGTGGCAAAAGCCAGGATACCTTTTTGGCTAGGCTTGTATAGGCCAATAGCCTAGTACCTACCTATGAACTCTCCTGTTTGGCATCTACTTTTCTGAAGTAAAAGTCAATACCACAAAGAGACCATTCACCAGTGGAGTCCCCAGGGTTCTGTGCTGGGAACTCTCCCGTTTGGCATCTACTTTTGTGAAGTAAAAGTCAATACCAAAAGGCTCTGGCTGGCTAAGTTCACAGAGGACTGCAAGCTAGGAGCAATCACTGAATCTCCATAGGAAGGTTTGTTCCAAATGAATAACTGGTGCCAAAAGCATGGACTGAAACAATGCCAAAAATGCATTATGGGAAGTTATTTATCCCAGGGAGCTACCACATTGAAAATATGCCCCTAAGAGTTGACTCAGTTGCTCAGAATTTGGGAACTTATGTGGACAGTGACCTAACTTTTGATCAACATGTGCCTACTGATGTAAGAAAGTCCTTCTATATTGCACAACATATAAACAAAAGGATTGTGTCTAGATCTAGGAACGTCACTGTCCCCATTTACTTAGCTCTCATTAGGCCAGTCATTGAATATAATGCCCCCTTTGGCAAGTATCTTTCTTTCTTTATTTATTTATGTAATGTTTGTTGACTGGGAAAGTCCAACTGGGCACAATCCCTTTTTCAATGGAGGCCCAGGGTGAAAAGCCTCAAAAAGACTAAAGATGTTCACACATAACAAATGATGCTGTACATAAGTTCATACAGCAGTGGTGCATACAAGGATAACAAGGTATAAATATAACAGGTAGATGGAAGCAAGTAAACACAAACGATAAATCCACAGCAACCAGTTTATTAGTGAGCACTTTCGTCAGCCTTAAGCCACAGACTTCATCAGAAACAGGTTTCTGATAAAGTTTGAGGCTTAAGGCTGACGAAAGCACTCACTAATAAACTGGTTGGTGGGGATTTATTGTTTGTGTTTACTTGCTTCCATCTACGTGTTCAGTTTTTGGCTTTCACGTGTTTCAATGTATAAATATAGTCAAGAAATGACAGAACAGTTGACTATACAAGAGAAGAATGGTGAGAAGTAGTTAAAGACAGGTATGGTTAACTAAGAGAGACATAAACTTAGATTGGGATGTACTAGAGAAGTTCATAAAGAAATAGAAGGATAAGACACAGAGGAATAGACACGGGACCTAGAAAGAGAGAGTAGGAGAGGAATTAGAAGGGAAGGAGAAACTCTGATCAGGTTGAGCGAGTAAAAATAAACTGTAAGGTGTAGTGAAGGAAAGCCTATAAAGATGGCAGGAAGAAGGGGAAGGAATCAGCCAGGTGTAAGGCAGGAGCAAAGCCAAGAATTAGGTAGGTGAGATTTGAGGAGAAATTTGAACTGTAAGTGATTTGGTGTGGTAAGTATATTTTGGGTGACTGAGTGCCATGTTCTGGCAATGAGGATGTAGTAAAGAGAGTTGCCAGAAAAGTTGTTTGCTTCAGTGACTTATAGGAGGAATTTGTCAGAAGATGTAAGTAGTATTTTATTAGACTGGAGTTGAAGAAGGTTACGGAGTGCAGGACACCTGTATGGGAGGTAAAGTATGCCATGGGCTATAGTAAGTTGGGTGTATGTGAGGTAATTGGGGAGCTTAAGCCATTTTAGTTGGTGTAGGGCAGTGCAGTTATCGGATATATGAGGAGAGTTGGTGGTGAAGTTGGCAATACTGTTGTAACAGGCAACTAGTTTTGCTAGGTCTGTTTTGTACAGGTTACTAAGAATGGGTGAGGCATAAAGAAGAGTAAAGATTAAGTGTGTTCTGGCAAAAGATTGTCTTGTGAAGTTGGTGAGTGTAGAATAGTGTGTGTGTTGTAACTGTAAGAAGCATTCAGCAAGGTCAGCATGTGCATATAAATAGCAAGCATGTGATAGCTTCAGTGCCATTTTGAGAGTGCAACCAGAGATTGAGCATGTATGACTGTAATAGCTAGTTTGTTCATAAGTTTGCCTAAGTTAAAGTCATTAAGCCTCAATCCTGATGTGTTTGTACATAATAAAACTGCTTGAACAGAACTCAAGAAGGCTTGTCTATTTTATCCTGACTGAATGAGCAACATGGTGTCAGAACCGGGATTCCAGAGACTGCTTTTCAGAGCTATGAGGTGCAGAGTTAAGAGTGAAGGTTAAGTAAGATGAGCACAAAAAAGGGCCATTAACGAACCAAAGTTAACGAAAACTTGCACAAATTATTTATTTTATAAAAAAGATAAAACAGAACATTACAAGGACACAAACTGCATTATTAAACAAGTGAGAGGCACAAAAGGTTTATTAATTAAACAACATGTTTAAAATTAAGATATTTGATAAAACGATTATCAGAAAAGCATACGAGGAGTTCAAAATTACTTCAGAATTGCAAAACGAGCGTGTTTAAAGTAAAATGGGCATGTTTAGAGTAAAACTAGCACACGAAAAGTATAATGGGCACGGAAAGAGATTAAACGAGCACAACAAATATAATAAGGGTAAAAAGGGCACATTTTATAAATAAAGCAAGGCGAATGTATGTTTTTTGACAAAGTACTGTGTTTTGGCATAATTACTTTTTCACATTGTATTAAGGGCATAACTAGAGTTATTCGAAGTATCTCAAAGTATGTAAAGTGCTTACAGTGTGTGCTTATTACTGTGCATTTATTCCAAAGAGTTTATTTGTGTGCAAAGTACAACTATTTCAAGAAATACAGTCAAAATACAGCCATTTCGAAAGCTTTCTTGTGCAAGGTGTGTCTATTCACAAAGTGCCTCCATTAAAGAGTGTTTCTTGCACTGTAAAAAGTTATTTAGCAAAGTACAGCCATTTTGGAAAAGTATGCTGTGCACTGTTTATTCACAAAGTGCAGTTATTTGAAATGTTTCTTAATCTGAGATTCTTCTGTTCAGTTTATTTGCACAGTGCAGCTAGTTTGAAATGTTTCTTACACTGATAAAAGGTGATTTATTACAGTACAGTTATTTCAAGAGTATACTGGGGCCCAAGAGTCTTATTTCACAAAGTTCAGTTATTCTGAGGCTTGTGCTATTGGGCATAGTTACAGATACTGGCATAAGTTTCTGGCATATGCATATATGTGTGTGTTCGTGCATATTTGCAAAAGCCTTCACTGGTGTAGATCAGAGTGCAGTATGTGCGCTATGTTTTTAAGAAGCATGAAAGTCTGTGAGTTCACATATAAATTCCAGACACGTGCATGCCATTTTGAAGAAGCAGCCAGTGTTTAAGCATGTATGATCCCAGCAGTTAGTTTGTACATAAGTTACTTAGTCATAGTTAAGTAACCTTTACAGTAATGTGTTTGTATAGAATAAAGCTGCTTAAACAGAACCCACAAAGACTTGTTTATTCATTTACCAACACAAAAGTGACATGGTGTCAGAACCGGGATGGAAAGGAGTAAAACATCTGGAGCCATGAGACATAAAGGCGACAGTGAAGGTAATACCAAGAGAAAACAGTGCAAACATAACCAGAAGGAATTAAAGGTAATGAAAAGCAACACAAATGATTTACTCGATGCAAAGAGGCAAGAAAAGGCATTACAAGGGCATAAACTTTTAGTTATGTACTTACCATAACTTTTGGGATCCATCTCGCCTACATTCTGTACTGATGGGTTCGGAGCCGATCCTTGGCTCCGACTCGGCACGCTATGCTATAGAGTGAAGTCTCTTACTGGCTGAGCTATTCTATATCCCAGGATGCACCACCACTACTTCCCCAGATCTTGTTTGTCCGCACTCATGCACACACACATAACTGTTAAATAACATTGCCAGATGTTTCAAGATGAAATGATAGTACTCGGACCGTCCGGTCTCTTCTGATCTCCAAGGCAGGGGGAAGGAGGGTGGGTTATTAGGAATGTAGGCGAGATGGATCCCAAACATCTAAAGTTATGGTAAGTACATAACTAAAAGATGTTATGTGATCCTATCTCGCCTACATTCTGTACTGATGGGACAGCGTCCCTAGCACCTGATTCCTGGGTGGCTCACTGGAAAACACTCCTGAGAACTGTGGAACCAAATGAAGCTCGCCCTCGAGATGCCACATCCAATTTGTAGTGGGAAATGAAGGTGTGCCGAGAAGACCACGTAGCCGCAGCACAAAGGTCGCTAATGGCAAGCTTAGAGTGGAATGCTATTGAAGTAGCCATAGCTCTTGTAGAGTGAGCTTTGACAGAGGTTGTAAGCTCTTTATTAGAAGAGGAATAAGCCTGACTAATACAGTCCCTGATCCACTTGGCAATAGTGACCTTTGTGACGGCTTTGCCCAATTTATCGTCCGAAAAGGACACAAACAATTGATCTGTTTTCCGTGTTTGTTGGGTCCTATCTAAATAAAATCGCAATTGCCTGTGAACATCCAATGTGTGGAAGATGTATTCTGCTTTGTTTGAGTACTTTGGGAAGAAAACTGGAAGTTCTAATGACTGTTGCAGGCAAAAACTGGAACAAACTTTAGGGACAAAGGATGGGTTAGACCTGAAGGATACTCTATCTTTGTGAAAAACCAGGTACGGTGGTTTGACAGATAGAGCTTGAAGCTCTGAAACCATTCTGGCTGAAGTAATCGCGACCAGAAAGGCAGTTTTCCAAGAAAGAAATTTCAAATCACAGGTTGCTGCCGGTTCGAAGGGGGAGGAGGTTAAGGCACGTAATACCACATCGAGATCCCACGGAGGAGCAGGATGAGAAATCGGAGGTCGTAAAAGCGCAGCACCTTTTATGAAGGTTTTACACAATCTGTTGCTCATCAAAGGTGGGTTTATAGATTCATGAAAATTGGAAGTAGCTGCCAATTGGACCTTGATGGTAGAGACTGAAGAACCCTGATTGAATAGGGAAGTTAGAAACTTCAGGACTTCTGGCACCGGGACAGTGATGGGATCTAGACCCCGGAGTTGAGCCCAAATAGCAAATCTCTTCCATTTGCTAGTATACAATTTCCTAGTGGCAGACTTGTGGGCCGAGGATAAGATACGTATGACTTCCGGGTCTAAAGTATGATTTCTGACTATAGTCGGAAGAGGAGGAGCTAAACTGTTAACTTCAAAGAGTGAAGGGACTGATGGAGTTGTCCCGACTGATGAATTAATAGGTCCGGGATCTGATCCAGGAACCATGGACTGTCCAGCGCATACTTCCAAAGATAGGGAAACCATACCTGACGAGGCCAGTAAGGGGCAACTAAAATCATTTTGCTCCCTAAGTGAGTCGCCTTTTGGATCACTCTGGGAAGGAGGGGAACTGAAGGGAAGGCGTATAGCAAGCCGGTGGGCCAAGGATGGGCTAAGGCGTCCATGGGAATCTCCCCCGGAGCTGGAGTGAGAGAGAAGAATTTTCTGCACTTCGCGTTCAGCGGGGTTGCGAAAAGGTCGCAACAAGGAGTTCCCCATCTGCTGAAGATCTGAGTTGCCACTGCATCGTGCAGAGACCACTCATGAGGAGAGAGAATAGTTCTGCTTAGTCTGTCGGCTATCACGTTGGATTTCCCAGGGATATGAGTTGCTACCAGAAAACGTCTGGTCGCCACTGCCCATTCCCAAACTCTCATGGCCTCTCTGCAAAGGGGGTAGGCTCTGGTCCCTCCCTGCTTGTTCAGATACCAGACTACTGACATGTTGTCGGACTGAATGGCAATTACGCCCTGAGGGAGGTAATCGTGGAGGGCTTGTAGAGATAGAAGCACCGCCCTCATTTCTAGAATGTTGATGTGAAGGAGACTCTCGTCGGAATGCCAACTGCCTTGGACTGACCTGCCCAGGTAATGCCCCCCCCACCCCGTCTGGGAGGCGTCCGTCGTCAATGTGGCCGTAGGAGGAGGTGGAACGAAGGGTCGTCCCTGATCCAGATTGGAGGACACCAGCCACCAGCGAAGGTCCCGTTTGCAGGTTTCCTTGATCCGTATGAGGTGACTGAGAGGGAGATCCTGAAAGGACCACTGGGTCGATAGGAGCCACTGGAGAATTCTCATATGCAATCTTGCTAAGGGGACTAGGAGAACAGTGGCCGACATGGAGCCTAATAGCTGCAGGACCATCCTGGCTGGGGCTTTGGATTTGAGAATCAAGGCTCGGACTTGAGCCTGTATAGTCTGTATCCTTTCTGTAGGAAGATACACCCGCATTTGGTTTGAGTCTATCTCTACTCCGATGAACATTATGCGCTGAGATGGCAGCAACACAGACTTTGGCCAATTGAAGGTGATTCCAAGGGAAGTGCCTAGTGATATGGTGGCTGCTAGGTTCTGCAATAGTAGATGCCTGGAGGTGGCAGTTAGGAGCCAGTCGTCCAGATACGGAAACACCTGGAATCCTAGACTCCTCAGGTGAGCAGTCACGACCGCCAAACATTTGAACACCCTGGGGGCTGTGGTGAGACCAAAGGGCAGTGCGCAGAACTGAAAATGACTGTCTCCCAGGCTGAAGCGCAAATGTCTCCTGGACGCCTGATCTATCAGGATGTGATAATAGGCGTCCTTGAGATCTATGGAGCACATCCAAACACCTTTCTCCAGCAGTGGGAGAATGGATTGTAAGGTGACCATTCGGAATTTGGACTTCTTGACTGAACGATTTAGGTTGCTGAGATCCAAAATGGGCCTCAAGTCCCCGGTCTTTTTTGGCACCAAAAAGAATCTTGAGTAAATCCCTAATCTGATCTGGTCTGCGGGGACCGGTTGGATGACTCCTTTTTGAAGAAGCTTTGAGATTTCGTGGGCTGCGATTTCCCGTTGACTGGGTGGCGGGTCCGGGATTTTCCTGGACGGTGGAGGGGGGTGTGAAAAGGGGGATGGCGTAACCTCCGGCGATGATTCGAAGCATCCATCGGTCCTGAGTGATACCCTCCCAGGCTTTTAGGTGCCGCGAAAAATGACCCCCGACTGGCTCCGGAGCTGCACAGTCGGGCAATCCTTCAGGGATTGTGGAAGGCTGAAAAGCCACGAAAGGACTCGCGGTCTCCAGTGTTGCGGGGGGCCTCTGCCGCCTCTGGGACGGCGTTTTCCAAAAAAATTTCCCCCTCCTCTGCCTCTACAAGGGGGATCGTCCTGCTGCGAGGGATAAGACTTCTGGGATTTAAGGAACCACATTTTCCCTCCTCTTTTAGCCTTGGGGTAAGGCCGAAAGGGAGTGGAAAACTGTGCCCCTACGGCAGTCAAAGTCTTACCTTCTTGCTCACAGCGGGTCAATGTGTCCTTTACTTTGGGTCCAAACAAGGAGGACCCATCAAAGGGAGCGTCGGCAAAGGAAGACTTAAAGGCTTCCGCAAAATGACACAGGCGGAGCCAGGCTTGCCTCCGTAGAGCAACACCCGTACCCACCGCTCTACTCGCCCCCTCGGCTGCATATGAAATGAGCCTCATGGACGAGTTTGATATTGATGACAGAGTAGCCAACTGAGAGCCAACTGTCTGGGCCAGCTGCTCAGGTAGGTTACCCAAGAGGGTATCTGAAAGCTCCTTGATCAGATCCCTCTGAAATCTAGTGAAGTGCGTCAAATAGTTCAGGGACCTTAAGGTAAAGGCCGCTGAACTGAGGGTGCGCTTCCCGTACCGGTCCATGCTCCTAGACTCCTTATTAGGACGATGGACGGACGTCGAAGCCTCTGCTACATCTTGTTGGGTAGCAGATGCCACCACCAGGGCATCTACAGCTACACCTTTGGTCAGAAACTCCTTCTCTGGGGGTGCTGATAAGAATTTATTTGGGCGAGCCGGCACCGGTTCCACAGAGTCTGGATGCTCCCACGCCCTTCGACAGATCAAATCTAGGAGCTCGATGAAGGGCGGAGACACCCAGGAGGCGGAGGGCTGAGCCCCGAAGGCCTTGAGGAACACCGACTCGTCAGCGGAAGGGGGTTTGGAATGCCAGCCGCCTCGTTGTTTGAGGGCTTCCAAGATGTCTGCAAAGGAAACATCATCCGAGGACGACTTAGGGGACCCCTCCGCATCATCAAGATCGGTGTCCGACGTGAGAGACTCATCGGGGGAGTCGACGTGCTTCCTCTTGCACAGTCTTTTCCTTGGGGGTTCCTCCGAAGAAGCTTCAGAGGGACCTCCAGGAGGGGGGGAACGACACTGGGGGAGACCTCAGGCCCCGGGGCTCCGCTGTCTAGCGACAGGGGGACTACAAAAGACCCAGTCTCCATGTGTAGGGAAGGTGCCGGTGAGACCGTGGAGGTAGCCAAAGAAGATTTGGCTAAAGCACTCCTCATGGCCCTGAAGGCCGGACCGCCGGAGTCCTGGGAAGGTCCAACCCCCAGGGCCACAACAGTAGACGGCACCCCCGCAGCCGACGCACCGAGAGGAAGGCTTGGGACCGAAAACATCGGTCCCGAAGCATCCCCCCCCCGGGGCCGACCGAGGAGGTCCGTGTACCGAACTCCGACTCGAAAGCCGGGGTTGGAGTAAGGGTCGGAGCCGACCCGAAAACCTCCATCGGCTCCACCAGCACCGGCTCCAACGGTGCCGAGGCTGTTGGAGGAGGAACCAGAACTACAGGGTGGGCCATTGGCTCAGAAGCCGAAAGGGCTGGAGCCGAAACTAATTTCTGGAATACAGGAGACTGAAACAGTCTTTGGAGCACCCTGTCGATGTCCGAATCCGACATCTTGGAAGATCGGGAGGAGACCGACCGGGTCCGAGCAGACTTCTCCATCGGCTCCGAAGGACTGGGGGACCGGCTCCGAATAGACTCGATCAATATCGGTGCCGAGGGAGATCCCATAGCAATTTCCCTCGGTGCCAAAGAGGGCTTCGGCGCCGAAGGGGAAGAGTCTGAGCCGGCAACCCTCATCGGCTCCAAAATCAGTGGAGCCGATGAAGGTGACCCGCCTCTCGAAGCCCCAGCCATCGGCTCCGAAACCAGAGGAGTCGAGGCTGGAGGCATCGAGGCAGACCGTTCCGCCCTCGGCTCCGAAGTCCGTGGAGCCGATGGAGAAGCCTGCCTAGATTTCTTAGTGGTCGGTTCCGACGGGCTGGTCGGAGCCGATTTCTTTTTCTTAGCTGGAGAGGAAGAGGAAGATAAGGCCTCTTCGAAGGAGGGTTTGATAAGCCCTATTAAGATCAATTTATTCTTCCTCTCTTGGAGGACCCTAGAGGAAAAAGCGTGACACACGCTGCAAGACTCCTGAAGGTGTTTGGCGCCTAAACAGTACACGCATAAGGAGTGATCGTCCGTGATGGACATTTTGTAGTTGCATCTCGTGCATTTCTTAAATCCTGAGGGTCTATGCTCCTTAGACATAATGCTTGTAGACTACTCACTATATCAGAGAAAAAACACAATGTATGTAACTCAGCACAAATGATTTACACAACAATAAAAAACTTTTTTTTTTTTTTTTTAACGAGAGGCGAAAGCCGAAAGCCCAAGAAACTTAATAACAAATATACCAAAAAGAGGGCCAAGAACCCTCTAACTAAAACAGGTACTTGACCTCTCCGAAACAACAAGAAGACTCACTAAGAACGAGGGGAAGGCCCCTCTAACTTAAACGGAAACCTTTCCCTGTCCAGTCACAAAAATTTACCACAAAATATGCACAAAAACACACTTATACACAACGATAGCTGTTAAAACAGCTTTTGGGTAAAGATTAAAGAATTTCCTGACAGAAAAACTCTCAGAAAAAAAGCACTTAGCTCAGCCAAGTTTGAGACCAAGTCCTAGCTTGTAAGCGGCAAACGAGATCTGGGGAAGTAGTGGTGGTGCATCCTGGGATATAGAATAGCTCAGCCAATAAGAGACTTCGCTCTATAGCATAGCGTGCAGAGTCGGAGCCGAGGATCGGCTCCGAACCCATCAGTACAGAATGTAGGCGAGATAGGATCACATAACATCAGCATTATCAGGCAAGCGGAAAGCTGAAAAGATTGTTAACTAAAGAAAATGTTTAAGATAAAAGTGTTTGATGAAACAAATGTGTTTAAAGACAAAACGAGCATGTTAAAGTATAACGTGAGCATGTTTAAGGCAGAAAGAGTGTGTTGAAGGCATAACTGGGCATGTTTAGAGTAAAACGAGCACAAAAAAAATACAGTGGGCATAAAAAAAGGAAAAGGGTTTAAATGAGCACAAAGAATATTAAGAAAAGGGGCACAGTAGATAAAAATAAAGCAAGGCAACTGCTATGTTGGGCACAGTGCTGTGTTTGGGCATAATTATGGCTTCGTTTGGTATCAAAAAAGTAATTAAAGTCATTCGAAGTATCTCAGAGTGTGTAAAAGTGCTTACAGTGCGTGGTTATTACTGTGCGTGTTTTTCAAAGCGTTCACCAGGGGTGGCCAGTGCTACTGGAATGCAGGACTGCATCCCTCCCAGCTGTAAAATAAGAAATTTAAACAAAATATAAAATGAACCACGAGTCCCGAAACATCGTGCATGCGTGGCATTTCAGATACTAGGACTGCTGGTGAACCAGTCTGGAGCATGTGCACAGAATCCAGACTGTCTCTGCCAGCAGTCCGGACTACAACATGTGCCTCCACATTTACCCAGCAGTCTATGCAGTAATTCTAACTGCAACGTCTGCAGGCAGGGTGGTCTCGCGGGACAGAGAGAACAAGCCTTAGGTTCTCTCACGGGATAACAGCTCCTCGGGCGCGGCAATGATGGTGCAGGATACAACAAAGCTTCGGACTTGTAGGGCAGGTGTGTGTGTGTGTGTGTGTGTGTGTGTGTGTGTGTGTGTGTGTGTGTGTGTGTGTCTGTGTGTGTGTGTGTGTGTAAAATGCCACAGTCATTGCATGGTGGTGGATAGAGAATATGGCTTGAACCCTCTACCTTGGGCCCAAATGGCAAGATCCTGAATTCCCTACCCACCACCATTTGTAAAAAAAAATTCAGATTTTTTCCTATTTGTTCTGTTTCTCATAAAATCTGTGGTTTCTATATGTTTGTTTCTGAACACAGCCAGTTGTGCAGTGTTGCAGTGGAACAATTGTTGTCTAACAGCTACAGGTTGTCTGGTTTGATTCTTGGCTGGGGTGCCTTCTATGTGGAGTCTGCATGTCCTTCCTGTGCTTGTGTGGGTTTGCTCTGGTGTCCTCTCATCTTACAAAGACATGTCTGGAGTGTTTCTTCCTCTGCCAAAAATTGTCTTTTGTTCTAAGTCAGACTTCCCTGGTTAACAAATGTTAAATAAATAAAAATGACAAGCTATGGAATTTCAGACTTCATATTATTCAGAAAGTACATGGTAACACAAAATATATTATTATAGCAAGTTTATAAGATGGATATTTTAAATTTGTCCCTATTTTTGAGAATATATTCCCCCATTATTGGATTTGTCCTTTTTGTGCCAAGGCTGAGAGCTATGGTGATAACTGAACTCACTGAATATGTTTGGGGGCTGTATTCCCCCATAATTGGCTTTGTTCAGGTGTTTTGTGCTAAGATGTTGACAGCTATGGTGAGAACTGAATTCACTGAATGTAGCCATTTAAGTTTCAGTCTTCCTCTTTTATAAAATAGATGATTAATTTGGCATAGTGGTATGTTGCTGTAAGCTAGGTTAAGAAGGGAGGTGATGATTAGTAATCAACAGTATGGTTTCATGCCAGGAAAGAGCACTACAGATGCGATGTTTGCTCTGAGAGTGTTGATGGAGAAGTACAGAGAAGGTCAGAAGGAGTTGCATTGTGTCTTTGTGGATTTAGAGAAAGCATATGACAGGGTGCCTAGAGAGGAGTTGTGGTATTGTATGAGGAAGTCGGGAGTGTCAGAGAAGTATGTAAGAGTGGTACAAGATATGTACGAGGGTAGTGTGACAGTGGTGAGGTCTGCGGTGGGAGTGACGGATGCGTTTAAGGTGGAGGTGGGATTACATTAAGGATCAGCTCTGAGCCCTTTCATATTTGCAATGGTGATGGACAGGTTGACAGACGAGATCAGACAGGAGTCCCCGTGAGCTATGATGTTTGCAGATGACATTGTGATCTGTAGTGAGAGTAGGGAACAGGTGGGGGAGACCCTGGAGAGGTGGAGATATGCTCTAGAAAGAAGAGGAATGAAGGTCAGCAGGACTAAGACAGAATATATGTGTGTGAATGAGAGGAAGGATAGAGGAATGGTGAGGATGCAGGGAGTAGAGGTGGCGAAGGTGAATGAGTTTAAGTACTTGGGATCAACAGTTCAGAGTAATGGTGAGTGTGGAAGAGAGATGAAGAAGAGAGTACAGGCAAGATGGAGTGGGTGGAGAAGAGTGTCAGGAGTAATTTGTGACAGACGAGTAACAGTAAGAGTGAAAGGGAAGGTCTACAAGAGGGTAGTGAGACCAGCTATGTTATACGGGTTGGAGACAGTGGCACTGACAAAAAGGCAGGAGTCAGAGCTTGAAGTGGCAGAGTTGAAGATGTTAAGATTTGCACTGGGTGTGACGAGGATGGACAGGATTAGGAATAAGTATATTAGAGGGTCAGCCCAGATTGGAAGGTTTGGAGACAAAGCCAGAGAGGCAAGATTATGTTGGTTTGGACATGTGCTGAGGAGGGATGCAGAGTATATTGGGAAAAAGATGCTAAGGATGAAGCTGCCAGGTAACAGGAAAAGAGGAAGGCCTAAGATAAGGTTTATGGATGTGGTGCGAGAGGATATGCAAGTGGTTGGTGTGACAGAGCAAGATGCAGAGGACAGGAGGAAATGGAAACAGATGATCTGCTGTGGCAACCCCTAACGGCAGCAGCCGAAAGAAGAAGAGGTATGTTGCTGTGACTGTTTTGCACAGGGTCCTGGGTTCAATGCTTGGCAGTGAAATGTATGGTGGTAGCACAGCATTTTATTCTAGCAACTTTCCAACATTATACAAGCAATGTTTAAAATGTGTCCCTGTTTTTTGGTCTTTTGCCCCCCCCCCCCCCCTAAATTTTAGCTTTTTCCAGATTTCTTGTACTGCAAAGTTCAGAGATACAGCTGAGTGTCAAGTAGATTTTACAAAAAGCTGAGAGCTGCAGGGGAACAAAAGTTTAGTGATGCTTATGCTGAGTCTGCTTGCATTGTTTATAGCACAACCGGTAGTGTACTTGCTTTTGATGCAGAAGGCTGTGGGTTCTACTCCCGCAGTAGGTAGATGCATTGCTGATACTGTACTGTACTGTAAAGGGGGTGGATGCAACAGTCCTTTTTGGTGAAGATACCTAGTAACTCTGAACCTGTTATCAGTTTGCCATCTCTTCCCTATTGCAATTATTAGATGACTTTTACTTCTTCAGAGATTGTGCATATTTACTGATACTTTGACCATGTTTTCCCCATGAAACAAGTAGATAGTTGTTGTCAGGCTTATCATTTTTTAATGAAACATAGCCAATTTATTCCTCAAGGGTAACAGACACTTTATTTGTAGATGAAACAATGACATATAAAGTTGTTTGCTAGCAGCAACCTCTTCATTAGTTACAGATTTCTTTAATGTGGAATTATTTAGATGACTTTTACTTCTTCAGAGATTGTGCATATTTACTGATACTGGTGGACTGTAGAAGTTTGAGTAGACTTTTATGATAGAAATGTTCTGAATTGGGCAGTTTTGTCGTTATTGGTGCATGCATTTTTTCATTGTTTACTGGAAAAATGTTTTGAATTGGGCAGTTTTGTCATTATTGGTGCATGCATTTTGTTTCATTGTTTACTGGAAAAATGTTCAAAACAAATTTAAAACGCCCTCTACAGCTGTACTGTATTGTACAAGGAATATAATTTAATAAAATCAGAAAGGTGTATCAAAGACCACGTGCATGTTTCATGCGCAAGGAGCCTATGATTTGAAAACAGACCAAAGTTAATCTTTATCTGTCACTGGCAAAATGTATTTTCTTTGAATGTGGGTTTCAGTGCTGTTTCAATGAATGTGAGTTTCAAGGGCAGAGAAGTTTTAATGTTAAGTCTGTTTTCATTGTGAGATTGCATTGCTTTGTTTAGCAGATGTCTTAGTGTTTGTGCTGTAAAATGCAAACTAAAACTTTCAAATGAAGTCGAAATCATCATAGAAGTAAAGCAGTATTCACATTAGTGTTTATGGTAAATGGGATGAAATAGCCAAGCAATGGTTCATTGGAATAGCTGAAGGGGGGAGGCTCCATTTGACCACGATTTTGTGAGGGGGAAGGGCGGCAAACTCAAAGACAGCCCCGGCTGAACTATACCTCTCAACTGTGCAGATTTTCACAGAATGAATAGATTTTTGCTTCTTATTTTTGGTTTGTTCCTCATTAAATGTGTGGTTTTCTGGCAAATAATTTAGGAATTAAGTCACTAAATAATGACAGACACTGAGTTTCAGACTTCATAACCTTCAGAAAATTGCATGCTAAAGCAATACATGTTATTCTATCAACTGTCTCAGTTTATACAATATTTTTTTGTACTGTTTATAAGTATATTTGGCCTTGTCCAGATTTCCTGCATTAACAGGTTGAGAGGTATGTGCAAATAAATTGCTTTAAAGAATTAGGCATATCCAAACCTCTGAACTGTCCCCAATTTTGGCTCAAAATGTTGCTCTTCCCCTAATAATCCCGCTGCAAAATGGCAATTTTGTAAGAAAACGTGGAGGGTTTACAATTAAGAAATAACTGTAATAATCAGAGTTATAGATTACTTTTATTTCAGAAATGCATGTAGATTCTTTTATTTTGTTAGCTGCTCATGTTAGCAGTACTAATATTAAAAAGGTGCCCCTTCTTTGACAGGTTCCCAGCTTTATTGTGTGGCTATTTTATATTTTTGCATCACATTTTGGTCCATTTTCATAAAATTGTGTTTTTTGGCAAATTAGTAGCAAATCATTAAAGACTGAAGTTAGAAAATAATGACAGACATTTGTGCTTCAGATTTCATACCCTTCAGAAATTCATACTAATGCAAGACCTACTACTCTATTACCTTTCTAAGTTTATAAGAGCAATATTTAAAACTGTCCTTATTTTTGGGCCTTGTCCCACTTCTATGTATGGCTTTGTCCCGATTTCTTGCTCTGAGGATGAGAGGTATGACAAATGTGTCAGGACCATCACAGTCAGCCAGAGACATTTCAAAGTGTGACATACTTGTTGCATCCCACTGCCTCATGTAGTGTGACTCTGGATGTGTCCAAGCAAGGCAAGGAGCAGTTATGCAGTGTAAATGTGCAGAGTATCCCCCCATCCAAGGTAGACACAAGTATTACTTTTATTCTGTCCTTGATTTTGCAGAATGTTCGGGTTTGTCATATTTGTATACTGTTGATTTATGTTTATTATTACTCAAAAAGTGCCTGTTGCTCTGTGTTTAAGTAGCAATACTTTAATGACCATCAGGTAAGCTTGTCTGAGATTGTAAGATGCAAGTAAGCTTTAATAAGCACACTGTTAAAGAATTGCCAACAGTGAAAGCCTTTCTGTTGCCATACAGAGAATACTTGCATAACTAGATAATGTATAAGCCTTGGGTATTGAAATGCATATGACAGTATTTGTAATAAAGGACAGGATTACATTATTATTTTAAGAAGCTCATTACATTTGTTGGAGACTTGCAATCATCTTTGCAGGCTTTACCTGTAAACCAAACAGAATGCTAGTCTATTGTGTGTGGTCCATTACCTTTACAGTAATCCTTTAAGCAATGTATCTTGAGCTTGTTTCTTGTTTGCTTTTCATTTTTTTACTTTGATCATGTTTTCCCCATTAAACAAGTAGATAGTTGTTGTCGGGCAGCAGGTCTTTTTTGGATAAGAAACATTTTTACACGTGGGGGTATCACAGAGATTGCTACTTTCAGCATGTTACCTGGTACTTTAATAAAGCTGAATATAAATTATAATTGGAACTGGAGTACAAGGAGAAGTGGTTTGAGTTGAGTGCTGCTTGTTTTTCTTGTACTTGATTTTGACTGGCATTCCAGTTGTTGTGTCTTTCTGTTTTTCCCGGTTAGCGGTCGCACAGCGTAACTCCAGTCCGCTAATGATTAGCAGATAGATTTTTACGTGCTGAGTTGCCAGCCCTGACACACAACCTTCAACGAAGATACGCCCATTCACGCATGTCTCCACTCAGAAGATGCTCTAGCTGAGAATCGAACCGGACAGCGTCTTACAGTGAGGTGACAACGCTACCACAGCACCACCACCGCAACACTTGACTAATGTATTTAAAAAGTTATTTATTTTTTCATGCCTCACAGTCTTTTTGTTTCCCTCTAGATATTAAGTAAGCTGTCATGCAGCTAATGCATTGAAATATTCTTCTACACTTCACATTGTCTTGACTGCACTCTCATAATGATGGTTTGGCACCCAGGGCAGGGTATTTAATTAAAGTTCCAGGTTTTGTGGTTTTGAGCATAGCTCCTCCCCTTTCTAGTTGACCACACCCCTTTCCACTGACCTCACCCATTCAGCTGTCTCCTGCAGTCCCCCTTCAATTTGAACTCACCAGCCTCCGCTGGCGTTCACTGTGTGCACAGTGCAACTATCTCATGTAATTCAGTTGAAGCATGGTTATTTGAAGAAAAGTTCTTGTGCTGGGGTGGCTGTTCGCAAAATGCTGCCATTACAGGGTGCTTCTTGTATTGTAAAGAGTTGCCTGGTAAGGTGCCACCATTTTGGGAGCATTTCAGTGTATTGCAGCTAGTCATTTACAAAGTGCACATACCTCAAAAGACATTGAATTTAGGCAACCAATATCTGATTATTCACATTGTGCAATTGCTTAGCAAATTTCTTGTATTAAAGAAAAGTGTTTCTTACAAAGGATTACAAGAATATTATAGTACTCGTGAATTGCTCAGTTGCATTGCAAAGTTCTTGAATGTTTTTTAAAGCGACAACTTTAATAAGTGATAATGCATGTCTGTTCCATGCCTGTTTTTATCAATAAATTTCCAGGCAATTACTTGAGCATTTTAGCCTTTACTAATTCCAAAAGCAGATGATTTTAGCATTTCTGCCTTTATGTATCGAAAATTTCATAAAAGCATTGCAAAGTCTGAGAAAGTATTCCGTTAAGCTCCGTAAAGCAGTAAATAAGTTGAAAAGCTATTCCAGTTTCGTAAAGCACTGAGAAAACTAACAAGTTATTTCACAAAGTACAGTAAAGCATCGAGAAACTTAAAAAGTTATTTCATAAAACACGATGAAACATTAAGAAATTTGAAAAAGTATTTTGCAAAGTGCATCAAAGCATCGAGAAGACCGAATGGTTTATTTCACAAAGTCCAGTTAATTGAAAGCACTACGTGGTTATTCATTCACACAATACCGATAAGCACAAAGAAAGTGCAGATATAAAGCACAAAAGCATTACGCAAATTGAGTGTTCACGCCAATTACTTATGCACGTATGTGTGTGTGTATATTTGTACGTATTTGCAAGTCCCTTCACTGGTATGTGTTAATATGGCAGACGGATTTTGAAAACTACCACCACTTGTGTTTACCCAGAATTTTGCAGAGAAATGAAGAATATTTGAACAGGAGTACGATATTTTTATACAAGCAGCTTATGCAGATAGAGATGCACGCACAAGGGCATTTATTTTGCTAAATCTAGCAGTATCTGAGGATATAGAAAGAGAACTATCATTTGTATATACACCAGCAGTGTATGAAGGTGATGGTGCAGACTGCCATATTGTTGTGCAAGCTGAGTCCAGAGAAGACCCAGAGTTTTTAAAATGTAAGCTCAGAGAAATGTGCAACTCACAGATGAACATTACATTAAAGAGGCATTTGTCTTAAAAAGAAATCAGAAGCCAGGGGGAACATTTGCAGCCTATATAACTGACTTGAGGATCAAGGCCAAACGTCGCATTTTGGTGTAATGAAAGATGAGCTGATAAAGGATAGACTTGTGTGTGGTATTAATAGTGCTGCAGTGAGGAAGATTTTGCTTCGTGACAGTGATTTGACATTAAGCAAAGCAATAGAGATTTGCCAGATCCAGGAGGTGACAGAAAGGCACACGAACATGCTTATAAGTGACAAAAGCATGGTTTCAGTAAGCTCCAGAGCAAACGTAGACAGTATGCAACACGTGGCAAGCAGAAAAAGGCCTAAGCAAAAGTTGACCACAGGAATTCCAAAGACGGTGCTGTTTTCCAGAAAGTTCTAGGAGTAGTGCATGCTCCACCACCATTTCAGTGCCATACAAGCGTGAGTCAGCAAAACCCAAGTCTAGCTTTATCGTTAACTGTCGAAATTGTGGTGCAAATCTTGAGTCTAAAAGAGAAAAGTGTTTAGTGTATGGTCAACAGTGCCATAACTGTAAGAAATGGAACCAATTTCAAAAGTTTTGCAAATCAAGTAAGCCTTATACAGTTGTAAAGAAAGGTCATACAAGAAAACAAGTTGATCATGTACAGCCAAAACAATCAGCCTTCTACGTGGATGGTATATCAGTATTCGGAGAAAGAGTTGATTCAGTAAACATATTGACAAGGAGTGTTTTGCACAGTTCGGATCAATGGGAAATCCATAGAGCTCAAAGTAGACACTGGATCAAAGTGCAATGTTATATCAGGAGATACATTTGCAAAACCGAGACCCTTTAACAATAAAAGATATACTAATACTGAAGATATTACGAATATCTTTGAATTAATATTCTCTCAAATGTATGGCGATCATCAGAGATTACTTACAAATAAGATTAATAATGATTTTCTGCAGAAGATTATCTTTCCGAAAATTGGTGATGAATCTCAGGTGGATTTAACTAAGCCAATTTCCTCTGAGGAGATAATAGATACAGTTAATAATTTGAAACCCCATAAAGCTCCAGGACCGGATGGTCTGACTGCAGAGTTTTACAAAACCTTTTGTGATATCCTTGGTAAAATACTTCCGTATATATTTAATTATATTAATCAACAATAAAATTAATGATCCACACTTTAATCCATCGAAAACAATTCTTATATCTAAAGAAAATGCAGATCTGCAAAACCCGGATAACTATAGGCCTATTTCACTTTTAAATATAGATATGAAAATTATGACCTCTATCTTAGCTAATAGATTGAAGAAGGTAATACATTTAATAATATCTAATGAACAAGCTGGCTTTATAAATGGCAGACAAACTACTGACAATACGTTATCACTTCATACACTAATTTCTTATGCCAGTCATAGAAATCTTAATGTTTACGCACTCATAACTGATGCACAAAAAGCTTTTGATAGAGTTAATTTAAAATTTTTGTTTGATATTTTATCATACTTTAATATACCCCAAGACTTTATTATAACATTAAAAAAATTATATAATAATCCTTATACAACTTTATACATTAATAAAACCTTTTCTAAAAGAATACAAATTAAGAATGGAACGCGTCAAGGCTGTCCGTTATCTCCTATATTATTCAATTTATATTTAGAACCATTATTTTTACATATTAAGCAAAATACATATCATAATGCCCCAATAATCTATGGTACTAAAATATCCATGGCTGCTTTTGCTGATGACCTTAATATCTACTGTACGACGCCTGTCTCAGATACCAAGAAAATATTAAAAGCAGTGGATGAATTTGCAGAGATATCCAATTATAAAATAAATCTTAAAAAAACAATTTATTTCCTTTAAAAACGCCTAAACCCTTTTTGCTTTTACCATTGGTAGGTCAGTTAAAATCCGAAGAAAAAATAAAATATTTGGGTATTGTTTTTTCCACAGATAATAGAGATTTCTATGTGAATAATGTTAAGCTGATTTGGGATCATATATTGTATGATTTAAAAAGATGGAATAATCTGAAATTACCAACAATGGCAAAGGTCGCAATCATTAAAATTAATGTATTCCCCAGAATGTTATATATTTTTCGAGCTACTCAAGTCTCAATTTCCAAGAAATTATTTAAACAAATTTATACGGAATTAGCTAAATATGTATGGGAGCCTAGAAAAACTAGAATATCTTATGATAAATTGATGACTCCGAAAAATAAGGGAGGCCTAGATTTACCTAATTTTGAATTATATTATTTAATAATAAATTTGAATAGAATTCTAAGAGTGGCTGGCTAACTTTGAGATACCCAGTAGTAAATGGTCACCTAAGTGGTTGGTTTTGAATTACAAACATGCTGTTAGTTTGGATATTAACCCTAAGGCATTACCCTTTTTAAATAAAGATACCTTCAAATTATATGCTTTAATGGAGCATATTAGATTATACATAATATTGTTACAAATTTTTTTTCAATCTTTAAATCTCTTGCAATATATGATGACTTTCCAACCCTTTCATAAGAATCCAAATTTGAAAATCAATTATCAATTGATAGAGCTTAAAAAATTTCCACTTATAGTTAATTTAACTGTACTTGATTTATATCCTTATCTTGGTATTTCAATACATAATACGTTAAAGGAGATGTGCCTTCCTAAAACTTATTTAATTATAATGAGACAGTTAAAGGATCTTTCCATAAGCTATTTTAGTGATTTCAGAATTGAGGAGGAAGATTTAACTAATTGTTCAAATTTATGGCAAACTCTTATACAGGACTCTAAATTCATAATGTCTACATATAATCTGGTAAAAGACTTGAAATATCAAAACCAAATACTCTTGTCAAAATACTGGAAGGATAAAATACCATTGATTGATGATAATAAAATATTAAAAGCAATTAACCTAACCTTAAAATCAGTATCTCTTCAAAAGTTATTTTTTACTCAACTGATGATATTTAATAATGCCTATTACACTCGTCTCAGTCTGCATAATTTCAATTCCAAAAATTCACCCAAATGCCCATACTGTATTGATCAAACGGCTGATCTTCTACACATGTTCTGGAGCTGTAAATGTATATTTAAACTTTGGAACTCTTTAAAAATTCAATTACAAAAGATGGGTTATCAACATTCCACACTTTCCTGGGAATTTATGATTCTACATATCCCTCCGAATAACTTGGATAGATCCCAAATGATCATACTTATAAATATCTTCTTGTTAATGAAGCTTTATATAGCTACAAATTGGTTGAATACATCCCAGACTTCATGGGAAAATTTTAAAAGTGTAGCGATAAAACATATTCTAGCACATAAATTATTACTCAAGGATCATAAGAAAAATATAAACAATCCGAAAATATGGGAGCAAATCTTCAATATTGTGTTGGCTTAATGTTCCGAATCCAGTTTAACCCCTGGACGTACATACTTAATTTGGAAGTCAGTATTAATAATCCTGTATATTGATACTAGATCTTTTAATACTCTTTCTCAGAATTTTATTTCAATGTATACTGATCTCATTTAACTGTTGGAAGCATTCATGTATATAATATATATATATTGTAGTATTGTTATAAGTTTCTTTTAGGTACTGTTTTGTTTTTCTTTGTTTTGTGTATTATTGTATGAACAATTGGAAAAATAATAAAGATTTATTATTGAAAAAAAAAACACTTAGACCCAATGAACAACTCAAACCAGCAGTGCAAGACTTCTTGTGTATGGAAGTGAAGAAATTTAAACCAAAAGATTCAGTAAAACTTTCATGTTATTTGGCAGAGAACTGTTAAAACTTATTATTTTATGTAGTCCATTGACCAGTGCAATCTTTACTAGGTCTCAAGGATAGTTTGAGAATGAACCTGCTTGTGAGTGCAGTTTCAAGAACATGTTTTTCAGAAGCCATTTTCTCAGAGTATGCTGATGTCTTCAATGACAAGTTGAGCAAGCTTCCAATTGTGTATTCTATGAAATTAGACCTCAAAGTCATTCCAGTGGTTAGACTAGCAAGAACAATTCCAATAGCGATGCAAGATAAAGTAAAAGCTCAGTTGGATAAAATGATGCAGCAAGGTGTCATTTGTCCAGTCACAGAACCAACTGAATGGGTGTCATCCATGGTGGCCACTCAAAAGAAAGACTCAGATGAAATCAGAATATGCATTGACTTGACCCTAGGGATTTGAACAAAGCATTAAAGAGGCCATATCATCCAAAGTGGTTTCACTTCAGAATCCTGAAATATCACAATCTTGAACTTCATAATCCAGAAGCCCAAAATCCTGAAAACTCAAACTCCTGAATCCCAAAATACTGAAAACACACAGGATACATACACTGACTATAGACAATACAAACCATATGACATTCCACCAAATATAAGGAGGAGGGCAAGCCCCCCCTGCACCCCCCCACACCCCCTGCTACTTAAATATATCAACTCCAAGATTGCACTTCACAGCACTATCATGAGTTATGTTGTAGCATAGCAATTTAAGTGGGAACATTACTAAGGTTACAACAGGCAGTCATGAAACATGTGATGGCATTGTTGCCATTTTTTCTGTGGAGTGCAATCTTGGAGTTCATACATTTAATTAGCAGAGGGTGTGGGGGGCGCAGGGGGGGCTTGCCCCCCCCCCCTGCCTATACTTGGTAAAAAGTGCTATCCTTTATCTTGCAGGTGTTTATGTGATTCATTGTACTGGAATATTGTCATTCTTTGTGTCTTGTATATTTTCAGTTTTCAGGATTTTTGGCTTCTGGATTATGAAGTTCAGGATTGTGATATTTCAGGATTCTGAAGTGAAACCTCCAATGCACACAGTTGAGGAAGTTGCAGCTCTAATAACAAATGCCACTGTATTTTCTGTTTTGGATGCAGAGTTCATTTTGGCAAGTGATACTTGATCACAGATACTCATTTCTAACTACTTTTAGTAACCTGTTTGGCAGATACAGATTTCTAAATATGCCAATTGGAATAAATTCTGCAAGTGTAGTATTTCAGCATGCAATGGAACAGATTTTTTCAGGTTATCCTTGTGCCATAATAGTAGATGATCTACTAGTTGGAGGCAATGGTGAAGCAGAGCATGACAGAAACCTCAAAAAAGTTCTAGATAGAGCACGTGAAGTAAATTTAAAGCTCAATCCTCTGAAGTGCAAATTCAGACTTCCAGAAATAACCTCCATAGGACATTTGTTTACAAGTACAGGCTTAAAGCCTGACCCAACCAAGCAAACAGCAAGTTTAGAGATGCCAGCACAAGATAATGCGCAGTGTTTACAGCATTTTCTGGGCTTGGTCAACTATTTGGGCAAGTGTATACCAGATTTCAGTGAGTTGACAGCAACGTTAAGAGAGGTAACATGAAAAAATGTTGTATGGTCATTGTTACAAAATCATCAGAAGGCGTTTGATGACCTTGCGCAGAAAATTGCGACCCCTCCCCATGTTAAGGTATGATGATGTGAATAAACTAGTTATCCTATCCTGTGATGCTTCTAATTTTGGTCTTGGTGAAGTTATTCTACAAGAGGGCAGACCAGTAGCCTATGCAACTAGGACACTAAAACTGAGATGCATTATGCTCAATTTGAGAAAGAGCTTCTAGCTATAGTTTTTGCACATTCCAAGTTTCATGGTTATATTTATGGTCGAGCTATTCATATTGAAACCGATCATCAGCCTCTAGTTACTATTCTAAAGAAACCTATGCATTCTGCTCCAGCGAGATTACAAAGAATTTCAGTATGGTCTACACTAAAGGTAAATTGCTTTATCTGGCTGATACTTTATCCAGATTGCCTAAAAGTACAACAGAACAACTTTATGCTGAAAATGTTGACTTTGATGTAATGTCAGTGCATAATTTTTTCCATCACTAGACTTGATGAGTTGAGAAATCATACTACGACTGATCTAATTTCACAAAAGCTCAATCACTACATCAGTGTTGGATGGCCATCAAAACAATCTAGTGTATCACTTGAGGTGCAATCATATTTTCCCTACAGAGATGAACTGTTGATGGAAGATGGTATTATTTCAATAGGTCCTAAAATTATTATTCCTGCTTCATTACAGCATGAATATATTCAGATTTTGCATCGTGGCCACTCAGGTTTATTATCCACTAAGAGAAGGGTGAGAGAACTAGTATTTTGGCCTTCATTATCAAAAGACATTGATAGTGTTCTTTCTTCTTGTTCGATATGTAATAGTACCAGAGCACATTTGCAAAAGAAACCACTTCAGCTAAATCCAATATCTGAACTACCTTGGTCTACTGTTGCAACTGATCCCTTTGAATGGAATAATCAACACTATTTGTTTTTAACTGGTTTGAGATTGATCGGCTACCAAACTTAACCACAAAAAGAAGTTATGTCTTACCATAACGTTCCATCTGTATTGTTGATCCTCGTTCACTCATTACGCATGGGTATCAGTTCCGACCTCAGAACCGAGCCGGCCATTTTCCAAGCTCGCGTCAGCTTTAAACTCTCGAGCTAAACTCTTACCCACAATCCCCTCTCCCTGTTACCTCAGATTGAGTTTTCTTGTCAAAGAAGGTAGAGGCTACCTCTGGTCAAATAAAATAAGAGAACCGGCTGGTAAGATCCACTAGAAACCACAGGAGGGGGAAGGAGGGAGGGTCGTAATGACTGAACGAGGATCAACAATACAGATGGAACGTTATGGTAAGACATAACTTCTTTATCTGATATTGTTAACCCTTGTTCATTCCTTACGTATGGGACAGAGTCCCCAGCTACCTCTATTCCTGGGAGGCTCTCATGGAAGGACATTCCTGTGCACCATAGAACCGAAAGATGCTTTTCCCCTGGAGGCCAAATCCAATTTGTAATGATTGATGAAGGTATGAGGTGTAGCCCAAGTTGCAGCTGCACAGATGTCATGTAAAGAAGCTTTGGCATGGAAGGCAGCAGAAGTTGCCACCGACCTTGCTGAGTTAGCTTTCATGGTAGTAGGTAACGAGATATTACGTTGTGTATAAATGAAGGTCACACAGTCCTTCAACCATCTAGCTAATGTGACCTTAGCAACAGCAGATCCTAATCTAGGTCCAGAAAAGGCCAAAAAGATTTACGAAAGGACCTAGTCCTGTTTAAGTAAAAACGGATTTGCGTGTGGATATCTAGGGCAAGTAGGCAATACTATCCTCTGTTTGAATGATTGGGAAAGAAAACTGGCAATTCAATGGTTTGATTAATGGACATCTCAGAGATCACTTTTGGCAGAAATGATGGATTAGTTCTCAGTGACACTCTATCTCTATGAAAAATCAAGTATGGACTCTTGATACATAAAGCTTGAAGCTCAGAAATACGTCTGGCCGAAGTAATGGCGACCAAAAATTAGAAGTTATGTACCTACCATAACGTTCCATGTTAGTTGTCTTCTCTCGCCTTCTTTCTTGCTGGATGGGTTCGGAGCCGATCCTCGGCTCCGACTCGGCACTTGCTTTAGCTTAGGAACTCCTTTTACCAGCTCGAGGCAACCCTATATCCCATGATGCAAGGCGGAACTACCTCAGATCTCGTTTGGTAGCTAACCTACCCTGCTAAAGACTATCCTAACATAATTAGGAACACAAGTTCCTAATAGAAGTCCTCATATGAAGGCTCCGGAGGAAACAACCTAATAGGAACTCTTGAAGATCTGTCCAGGCCAGGGGGAAGGAGGGAGGGACGCAAGAAAGAAGGCGAGAGAAGACAACTAACATGGAACGTTATGGTAGGTACATAACTTCTAAATGTTAAGTTGTCAATCTCGCCTTCATTCTTGCTGGATGGGACCGCATCCCTAGCACCTGTATCCCGGGTGGCTCAATGGAACAGACTCTTGAGAACTGTGGAACCAAAACTGGCCCTATCTCTGGAGGCCAAGTCCAACTTGTAATGAGAGACAAAGGTATGGGGAGCCCAAGTAGCTGCTGCACAAATGGTATCAATGGGTAGTCTATCCTGAAAAGCTGCAGAAGTGGATAGACTCCTGGTTGAGTGTGCTTTTGGCTTAGAAGATAGCTGTTTGCCTCTGAGAGAGTACACATAGGAAATAGTGGAAGTCAACCATCTGGATAAGGTCACTTTAGATACTGGAAGACCTATCCTGTTTTCTGCATAGGAGACAAATAATTGGTCCGATTTTCTGAATTGTTTAGTTCTATGCAAATAGTACCTGAGCTGACGATGGACATCCAAAAAATGCAGTTTCTGTTCAGCTCTGTCGGAATAGTTTGGGAAAAAGACTGGTAGGTCTATAGATTGGTTAATGTTGGTTTGAGATACGACTTTGGGGAGAAAGGAAGGGTTAGTTCTTAATGATACCCTGTCCTTATGAAAAACCAAATAAGGGAACGAATGCAGAGAGCTTGAATCTCGAAACCCTTCTTGCAGAAGTGACAGCCAGTAAAAATATAGTTTTCCAGCTCAATAACTTCAAAGAACATGAAGCAGACGGTTCAAGGGAGGTAGTATCAAGGATGCCAACATTAAGTTTAGATCCCATTGCGGAGGAGGATGCTTTATAGGTGGTTTTAGGAGGAAAACTCCTCTCAGAAAGGCCTTGCATAACCTATGAGACATAATGTTATTGTCATGCAGGCCAACATGATACTTAGAAATAGCAGCCAGTTGTACTTTGACTGTAGATGACGAGGATCCTGAATGAAAAACCTCCGCCAGGAAATCTAAAACCGAATGTACAGGAGCAGTAAAGGGTCAATATTTCTGGAATTCGCCCAAATAGAAAAACGTCGCCACTTGCTAGCATAAACAGTCCTAGTGGACGACTTCAAGGAAGAGACTAAAATGTCTCTGACTGAGTCCGAAATCATCGGTAGCCTGGCTAGGGTAGGAAGTGGAGCAACCAAGCAGTGAGGTTGAGAGAATGAATGGCCCAGTGCTGCTGACCCGATTGGTGGATCAAGAGATCCGGAACTGGGTCCAGATGCCAGGGTTGCACCAGAAGGTGACGATGCAGAGACGGAAACCAAATTTGTCGAGGCCAATATGGGGCAATGAGGATCAACTTGGCTCTCAAAATGGTGGCTTTCTGAATGACTTGTGGAATCAAGGGAAAGGAGGAAAAGCGTACAGAAGTCCCTGGGGCCAATCCTGGGTTAGAGAGTCTCTCAGAGGTTGGCCTGGAAGGGAAAGAGAGTGAAGAAATCAGGGCACTTGTTGTTTTGAGGAGTAGCAAAAAGATCGCAACAAGGAGTGCCCCACTTCAGAAAAATCTGATCCACTACAGATTGATTGAGAGACCACTCGTGAGGCATCAGAATGGATCTGCTCAGCCTGTCCGCTAATAGGTTGGACCTGCCGGGGATGTGCGTTGCTATCAGAAACCGCTGAGAAGAGATCGCCCATTGCCAAAGTCTGAGAGCTTCTCGACATAACGGATAGGACCTGGTCCCGCCCTGTTTGTTGATGTACCAGACTACGGACATGTTGTCCGTCTGTACTGCAATAGTCCCCGTGGGAAGAAAGTCGTTGAGGGCTTGCAACGTTAAAAGCACTGCTCTCATCTCCAGGACATTTATGTGTAGATGGTATTCTATGGGTTGCCACGTCCCGTGGACCATCCTGCCCTAATAATGCCCCCCCCACCCGATCAAAGAGGCATCCGTAGTGACTGTGGCAACTGGAGGAGGGGGAATAAAGGGTCGGCCCTGATGAAGAAGAGGGGAAGATATCCACCAGTTCAGATGAGCTCGGCACGACTGTGTTACCAAGACTTCGTGCCTCATCGGGAGACTGTGGTACGACCACTGCGTGAATAGCATCCACTGCAGAAGACGCATGTGGAAGCGAGCCAGTGGTAGAAGAACAATGGCCGCAGCCATAAGACCTAGAACCTTCAGTATAAATCTGGCTTTGATCTTGTTGCTTTGCAAAAGAAGCCGAACAAATTTTTGGATGTCCAGAATTCTTTGATCTGTTAGTCTGGCTAACATTTTGACGGTGTTTAATTCTGCGCCTGATTGGCAAGGCAGCAGAGAAGATTTTTCGAAATTTACTGAAATTCCCAAACTCCTGCAAAGCTGTAGAGTGTAGTCTCTGGACTGAAGAAGCTGACACTTGGTGGTGGCGGAGAGGAGCCAGTCGTCCAAATAGGGAAACACCTGGAATCCTTGACGTCTCCGATGAGCAGTGACCACTGCCATGCATTTGGTAAACACTCTGGGGGCTGAAGTGAGGCCAAAGGGCAGTGCTCTGAATTGGTAATGACTGGTCCCTAGCCGAAAGCGGAGAAACCTTATGGAGCGTCTGTGAATCTTTATGTGATAGTACGCATCCTGAAGGTCTATAGAGCACATCCAGTTGTCCTTGCCCAGAAAGGGCAGAATGGACTGAAGCGTGACCATCCGGAATCTTGCCTTCTTGACAAATCTGTTTAGATTGCTCAGGTCTAATATTGGTCTCAATCTCCCGTCCTTTTGGGGACCAAAAGAATCTCGAGTAGACGCCGGATCCTACCTGGTCTGCTGGCACAGTCTGGACGGCTCTTTTTCTAGGAGCTTTGAAACCTCCTGTTCTGCCAAATCCCTTTGACCGGGTGAGATGTCTGGAAGGGATTGTAGAGGTACGGGAAACCTTTCGAAGGGGATTTTGTAACCCTCGGATATGATCGACTGTACCCACATCTCTTGAGATAGGGATTGCCAGGCTACTGGGTACAGCGAAATCCTTCCCCCGACTGCCTCCAAGGGTGGACAGTCGGGCAACACCTCAGGGATGCTGAAAGGGCTTGTCAGGAAGAGACTCCCTGTTGCCCTGGTTCTGAGGACCCCCCCTGCCTCTAGGGCGGCGTCTATTATTGTTACCCCCTCTGCCTCTGGGGGTAAACTGACCACGTGTGTCCGGTGTAGCTCCTTGGGCTTTACGGAACCACATCTTCCCCCCCTTCTGACCCTTGGGGTATGGTCTAGAAGGAGTGGAAAACTGGACTCCAACGGCAGAAAGAGTTTTACCGTCCTGCTCACACCTGGTCAAGGTACCCTTCACCTGAGGTCCGAACAAAGCCGAACCATCAACGGGGGTATTAGTGAAGGATGCCTTAAAGGGGTCCACAAAATTACAAAGCCGCATCCAGGCTTGGCGTCTAAGAGCAACTCCTGTGCCTGCGGCCCTGCTCGCTCCATCGGCCGCATAGGATATGAGCCGCATGGAGGAGTTAGATATGGAATTCAGGATTGCAAGCTGCGAGGCAATCTTTTCCTGAGCCCCAGCAGCAGAAGGATCCTGGACTACTTCTCCCAGTTCCTTGAGAACATCTCATTGAAGCCTGGTGAAGTGACAAAGATAATTCAGCGAGCATAGCAAAGGTCGCTGAAGAAAACATCCGCTTTCCATACCTGTCCATGGTCCTAGAGTCCTTATTAGGAGGATGGACAGGTACTGAAGGATCCGCCAGTTCCTTCTTAGTGGCAGCCGCCACCACCATAGCATCCACCGAGACACCCTTGGAAAGGAACTGTTTGTCCGAAGGGGCCGTAATGAATTTGGATGGTCTTCTGGGGACAGGTTCCACAGAATCTGGAGCCCACACCTTCCGAGCCACTACCTGCATAAGTGGGTCGAAAGGCGGAGACACCCAGGAGGTGGAGGGTCGGGATCCAAAAGCCTCCAGGTATACCGACTCATCCTCGGAGGGTCAATGGAGGCCAATTCCCCTCTGTTTGAGGAGCTCAAGGATGTCTGAAAAGGAGACATCCTCAGAGGGACCGTGGGGAACCCTCCGACTCATCTAAGTCGGTATCAGATGTAGTAGACTCAGGGAGTCTGTGTGTTTCCTCTTACGTCCTCTTCCGAGGGGTTCCCCTGCAGGATCAGGAGAAACCTCGGAAGAGGAGGAAATTCCCAGTGGGGAAACCTGGGGCGATGGATCCCTGGGCCTGAGAGCAAGAGGCTGGCAAGAGGCGTCTGCAGGCACTGATGAGGGAGGAGCTAGAGGGATAGACCGTTGACCAGGCTCAGAGGCCAGGACACTCCTCATCACCTCAAAGGCTCCCCTCCCCGGGAGACCGGAATATCCCCGCTCCAAAGAAACAGGAATTCCCGGCTCCAATGAGAGGGAAGGCTCCGAGGCCGATGTCGGCGCCGAGCTTACCAAAGCCAAAGCCCCGAGAGGGAGAGCGGGGTCGGACAAGGGTCTGATGCCACTAGCCCCCTCGGAGCCGACAGTGGAAACCCGATGACCGGATCCCTCCAAGGAAGGCCTCAAGGAGGAGATCGGAGCCGAGGACGACAGAGCCGAAGGATGTATCGGCTCCGGCATTGAAACAGTCGCTGTCCCGAGAAGCTCCGGCTCCAAACTCTGGTGTGGAGTCGGAGGAGGAAGTTCAAGGGGTAAGGCTATAGCCGAAGTCTATTGAGACGGGCTATGGAGCATTTGGGCCAGTGCCTGAGACTTCAACAGCCTGCTTACCACCCTCTCTAAGTCGTAGTCAGACAGCCTGGAAGATCTCGAAGATCGGCTCCGATGGCTCCGCTCCGACAAAAGAGGAGACCCCGGAGCCGAATGGATACTCAGTATCGAAGGGGACCGAGATCTCTTTCGGGTCGAAGCCATCGGAGCCGAAGTCCCCTGAACTCCAGATGGAGCCGAAGGTTTCTCGGCTCCGATGCTGGATAAAGTGTCGGCTCCAGCCGGAGCCGACAAGGCCACAGTAGAGAAATTATCGGAGCCAGCCGGTGACCTACTACTTAACGGTAGATGCATCGGTTCCAGCGGGCCGATCTCGCTCCGACGGAGCCGAGCCACCGGAGGAGGCTTGGATACTGAAGCCTGAGCCTTGGTGGTTTAGAAGGTTTCCCAGGCCCTGCTTTAGAGGAGAACCTTCTGGCTTAAGTAAGCCTCGGAGGATAAGCTTATTCCTCCTTTCCTGCAGGACTCTCTGGCTAAAAGCGTGACACAAAGCACAGGAGTCCTGCAGGTGCAAAGGCCCCAGGCAGTACACACAAGAAGTGTGACCGTCTGTCAGAGACATTTTCTGACAGCACTGGTCACACTTCTTAAAGCCTGAGACCTTGCCTTCCCTAGACATATCCTAGGAGGAAGTAACACACACAAACCCCAACAAACACACAAAATTAATCCCCTACACACAACACACAGGAAGGGATTAACCAATAGGGTTTTAGGCCTAACTAAAAACTTTATACTAAAGGTTATAAAAAAGGGTTGAAAATACACACAAGCGGCAGAATGCTGATAAGAGGAAACACCACCGAACACAATTTCTGCACCAACAGCAAACGAAAATAAGTTTATTAAAAATAAGCGCTTTCGGTAGAGAGCATTCTCTCCACCTTCATCAGATAATGGTTTTCTATCAAGCACCTCCTTTTATACACAGCTGGTAATTGTTTAATTACTTTACACAGTTAATAGTGAGCTGTTAACCTAAGCTGTAATAAACTGAAGGTGGTGGCTTTAAGATAAGCTGCACCAAATGCGTTAAAAACCATTGGTAAAAAACCCTTAATAAAAACTTTTTGTATATGTACGTCAATATATAAAAAATATATAAAAAAGTATATATGTGAATAAATTGGCATGAGTGAATAATGTTGTGCATAAATAAATAAATACATACATACTCATGACATGGTACGCAAATTCTGTTCTATAACTAATAATATAAAAATAATAAATACATGAATTTAAACTATATGCAGCACTAACATAAATGAATTAATAACTAAAGGAAATGCAAAATTGTTAGAATTCTACATATATCCCTTGAAATTCTGCATGAATTCTTGTTGAATAAATTATAAAATTTGTATATATACAAAATTGTGTATATACACACACACACACACAAAAGATTACCTAAACAGGTGCAGGAGATCATACACATCTATGCATGATGTATGCATTTCTCTACTCTATCTACATCCCTATGTTATATTTTTTATTATTTATTATTGTTATTATTAATTTGATATTGTGTAATTTATTATTAGTTTCTTGTTTCTGTATTAAATAAATGTGAATGAATGTATACAACAAATCATAAATCAATTAACAGTGAAATTTCTACCTCTTGAGAGCTTTTAGTTTTAAAATGCATTTTATAGATACTATCTCATTTAGGCCTGGAAAAATGTATGATGAGGTACGTACTTGCCAAAAAACCTCCTGTTCCTCTAACTCGAGTTGCCAAGGCCCTCCCCTAATGGAGGGTTGTACTTGTTGTATAATAGTGAACAAAAGGAATGGTCGACATGTTGGCTAACATGTTTTGCCAAAGCATTATTCATGTCCCCAATACTTATGGCATGTACGTGCTCGTATATTCTTTTCTTAACTGGCCTATCGGTTTTACCGATATAAAAAGCAGAACATTGTCTGCATGTTGCCACATAGACAACTCCTCTAGATAGGCAGTTAAATTTACCATTAATTCTATACTCTTTCCCTGCCATGCGTATACTATTGCCCGCTAAAACAAATTTACATTGTGGGCAACATCCACATTTATTCATTCCTTTTGTAGTACTGTTGGACTTGTTGTTAGTTCTTTCTAACATGTTCTTTAAGTTTGGCCCCCTCCTGTAAGTGAACTTGGGTGTTTCACCCACACATTTGGTCAACTCTTGATCTTCCAACAGAACGTTCCAATTTTTAATAAAAATGTTTTTGATAGCCTTATAATCTAAACAAAAGGTAAATAAGAAGGAAATGCTACCAAAGGAATTAACAATAGTATTATTAATTGTTTTTGTAACTGTTCTTCCCTCTCTAAGAATGGGCTGAAAGTGCCCTGATTCTCTTTTGGTGATTACTTCCCTCCGAATTGTATCAATGAATGAATTTGGATACCCCCTCAATGAAAACATGGACAGAATGTAATCACATTCCCTAAGGAACTCATCTTGCTCAGAGACCATCCTTGCGGCCCTGACAAATTGACCCTTGACCACACTCTTCTTTTGATGGAAGGGATGTGAGCTGGTAAAATGCAGATACGTATTGGAAAAAGTTGCTTTCCTATAGATGGTTGATTTTAACTTGTTCTGTATTACATCCTTCCTTAGTTTTACATCTAAAAACACAATTTCCATTTTGTCAAGGTATGTGAATTCCAAAAAATTGGTTGACCTAGTGATACTATCAATAAAATTTGGTATTAGGTTAGATGAACCCTTCCACAAGCAAAACATGTCATCTTGGTACCTGGTGTACCAAGAGACATTTGTTTTATAGAGTGGATTGCAAAATAGGTATTGGTTCTCCCATTGTGCTTGCACACTGTTAGCAAAAGTGCAACCACAGGGAGAACCCATTGCTATACCTGTGGTTTGAAGGAAGTATGTATTGTTGAACACTAAATAGTTGTTAGTGAGAATCAAATCTAACAGGGTTTCAACTAAATGCATCTGGTCTGTTGATGCCCCTTTCCTTAACATAAAATCCACTGTCCATTCGACACCTATTTGGTGTGGAATAACTGTATAGAGGTCTTTTATGTCCACGACCAGAAATATGTTAGATGGATCAAAGGGAATTTTCCCAACATCTTCCAAAAAACTCCAGGAATCCCTGCATATTTGGATCTCTGATTTGAGCAAAGGTTTCAAAATGCTGTCAACTAATTTGGCACAAGCAAATGTGATTGACCCCCTACCATCCACAATTGGTCTAAGCGGGGTCAATCAAATCCTTGTGGATCTTCGGTGTGCCGAAAATGGTGGGGATCCTGGGTGCTAACATTGTGATGTACTGTAAGGTGTCATAGTCAATAGTTCCTTCTAGAAACAAATCTCTCATTACCTCTCTGATCTTATTGTGGGCCCTGTTGACCTCATTAATGCTAGCCTGCACATAAGAATTGGAACTTAACAACTGGTTGATTTTACTATCATACACGTGTTGATCCATGAAAATCAACCCACCCCCCTTGTCAGGTGCCATCACCCTGATGTTGCATTCATTAAGCATTTGTATAAATGCCAATTCATCTGAACTTGCATTGGGACAAGATCTGCAGTCATTCCTGCTACCCACATGATTCCTATGTGCTAAGTCCCTTAAATCAAGTTCACATGATTTCTCAAAAAAGGCTTTTAGCTTCTAGCCTTTTTTGAGAAATCATGTGAACTTGATTTAAGGGACTTAGCACATAGGAATCATGTGGGTAGCAGGAATGACTGCAGATCTTGTCCCAATGCAAGTTCAGATGAATTGGCATTTATACAAATGCTTAATGAATGCAACATCAGGGTGATGGCACCTGACAAGGGGGGTGGGTTGATTTTCATGGATCAACACGTGTATGATAGTAAAATCAACCAGTTGTTAAGTTCCAATTCTTATGTGCAGGCTAGCATTAATGAGGTCAACAGGGCCTACAATAAGATCAGAGAGGTAATGAGAGATTTGTTTCTAGAAGGAACTATTGACTATGACACCTTACAGTACATCACAATGTTAGCACCCAGGATCCCCACCATTTTCGGCACACCGAAGATCCACAAGGATTTGATTGACCCCCCGTTTAGACCAATTGTGGATGGTAGGGGGTCAATCACATTTGCTTGTGCCAAATTAGTTGACAGCATTTTGAAACCTTTGCTCAAATCAGAGATCCAAATATGCAGGGATTCCTGAGTTTTTGGAAGATGTTGGGAAAATTCCCTTTGATCCATCTAACATATTTCTGGTCGTGGACATAAAAGACCTCTATACAGTTATTCCACACCAAATAGGTGTCGAATGGACAGTGGATTTTATGTTAAGGAAAGGGGCATCAACAGACCAGATGCATTTAGTTGAAACCCTGTTAGATTTGATTCTCACTAACAACTATTTAGTGTTCAACAATACATACTTCCTTCAAACCACAGGTATAGCAATGGGTTCTCCCTGTGGTTGCACTTTTGCTAACAGTGTGCTAGCACAATGGGAGAACCAATACCTATTTTGCAATCCACTCTATAAAACAAATGTCTCTTGGTACACCAGGTACCAAGATGACATGTTTTTCTTGTGGAAGGGTTCATCTAACCTAATACCAAATTTTATTGATAGTATCACTAGGTCAACCAATTTTTTGGAATTCACATACTCCTTTGACAAAATGGAAATTGTGTTTTTAGATGTAAAACTAAGGAAGGATGTAATACAGAACAAGTTAAAATCAACCATCTATAGGAAAGCAACTTTTTCCAATACGTATCTGCATTTTACCAGCTCACATCCCTTCCATCAAAAGAAGAGTGTGGTCAAGGGTCAATTTGTCAGGGCCGCAAGGATGGTCTCTGAGCAAGATGAGTTCCTTAGGGAATGTGATTACATTCTGTCCATGTTTTCATTGAGGGGGTATCCAAATTCATTCATTGATACAATTCGGAGGGAAGTAATCACCAAAAGAGAATCAGGGCACTTTCAGCCCATTCTTAGAGAGGGAAGAACAGTTACAAAAACAATTAATAACACTATTGTTAATTCCTTTGGTAGCATTTCCTTCTTATTTACCTTTTGTTTAGATTATAAGGCTATCAAAAACATTTTTATTAAAAATTGGAACGTTCTGTTGGAAGATCAAGAGTTGACCAAATGTGTGGGTGAAACACCCAAGTTCACTTACAGGAGGGGGCCAAACTTAAAGAACATGTTAGAAAGAACTAACAACAAGTCCAACAGTACTACAAAAGGAATGAATAAATGTGGATGTTGCCCACAATGTAAATTTGTTTTAGCGGGCAATAGTATACGCATGGCAGGGAAAGAGTATAGAATTAATGGTAAATTTAACTGCCTATCTAGAGGAGTTGTCTATGTGGCAACATGCAGACAATGTTCTGCTTTTTATATCGGTAAAACCGATAGGCCAGTTAAGAAAAGAATATACGAGCACGTACATGCCATAAGTATTGGGGACATGAATAATGCTTTGGCAAAACATGTTAGCCAACATGTCGACCATTCCTTTTTGTTCACTATTATACAACAAGTACAACCCTCCATTAGGGGAGGGCCTTGGCAACTCGAGTTAGAGGAACAGGAGGTTTTTTGGCAAGTACGTACCTCATCATACATTTTTCCAGGCCTAAATGAGATAGTATCTATAAAATGCATTTTAAAACTAAAAGCTCTCAAGAGGTAGAAATTTCACTGTTAATTGATTTATGATTTGTTGTATACATTCATTCACATTTATTTAATACAGAAACAAGAAACTAATAATAAATTACACAATATCAAATTAATAATAACAATAATAAATAATAAAAAATATAACATAGGGATGTAGATAGAGTAGAGAAATGCATACATCATGCATAGATGTGTATGATCTCCTGCACCTGTTTAGGTAATCTTTTGTGTGTGTGTGTGTGTGTGTGTATATACACAATTTTGTATATATACAAATTTTATAATTTATTCAACAAGAATTCATGCAGAATTTCAAGGGATTTATGTAGAATTCTAACAATTTTGCATTTCCTTTAGTAAATAATTTATTTATATTAGTGCTGCATATAGTTAAAATTCATGTATTTATTATATTTATATTATTAGTTATAGAACAGAATTTGCGTACCATGTCATGAGTATGTATGTATTTATTTATTTATGTACAATATTATTTACTCATGTCAATTTATTCATATATTTTTATATATTTATGTACATATACAAAAAAGTTTTTATTAAGGGTTTTTTAGCAATGGTTTTTAATGCATTTGGTGCAGCTTATTTTAAAGCCACCACCTTCAGTTTATTACAGCTTAGGTTAACAGTTCACTATTAACTGTGTAAAGTAATTAAACAATTACCAGCTGTGTATAAAAGGAGGTGCTTGATACAAAACCATTATCTGATGAAGGTGGAGAGAATGCTCTCTACCGAAAGCGCTTATTTTTAATAAACTTATTTTCGTTTGCTGTTGGTGCAGAAATTGTGTTCGGTGGTGTTTCCTCTTATCAGCATTCTGCCGCTTGTGTGTATTTTCAACAGTTTTATTGGTTTCATTTCGTCAAGTTTATAAAAAAGGGTTATAAAGTTTGAAAGGAAGGGAATAGGGTAGGCTGTAATATACTACAGACTATACTAAGACTAAAAGGGGAAAATAAATTCCTAACTAAGCTTTTTCTGATTTTACCAGAAAATCACTTACCTCAGCTGGCAAAGGAGACCTCTTTTGCTAAGCGGCAAACGAGATCTGAGGTAGTTCCGCCTTGCATCATGGGATATAGGGTTGCCTCGAGCTGGTAAAAGGAGTTCCTAAGCTAAAGCAAGTGCCGAGTCGGAGCCGAGGATCGGCTCCGAACCCATCCAGCAAGAATGAAGGCGAGATTGACAACTTAACATCAAGGTTTTCCACGACAAATGCTTGAGGTCGCAAGAAGAGGCTGGTTCGAAGGGTAGTATTGTCAGAGCTTGTAGAACTAATGATAAATCCCATGGTTGAATAGGTTCTCTAAAAGGTGGCTTCAGATGATTCACACCTTTTATGAAGGTCTTGCACAATTTGTGGGACATAAGAGAGGAATCTTGGACACCCTCATGAAAATTGGAAATTGCAGCCAAATGAACTCTAATGGTAGAGGCTGAAAGGCCCGATTGGAAAAGGTCGGCCAGATAGTCTAGTATTATCATCACTGGTGCTGAGGAGGGATCTACTTGTTTATCTTTCAGCCAACAGGTAAATCTTTTCCACTTGCTCAGATAAGTAATTCTAGTGGAAGACTTATGAGATGCAATGAGAATGTCACGTACTGGTAAAGAAAGATCATTCTGCCTGGCAATTAAGGGAATTGGAGTAGCCAAGTGTGAGCTTCAGGCTGTTCAAGTTGGGATGAATCTGGTTCTGTGGATGTGAGATCAACTATGGGGTTGGATGGAGAATCCATGGTCGATCTAGTAGGTGAGGCCAAAGGAAGGGGAACCAAATCTGTCGAGGCCAATATGGAGCTATGAGGATCACCTTGCACTTCAACCGACGGGCTTTCTTCAGAAACTGGGGAATGAGGGGAAAGGGTGGGAATGCGTAAAGAAGACCAGAGGGCCAATCGTGGGAATGCATAAAGAAGACCAGAGGGCCAATCGTGGACTAGAGTGTCCCCGGGTGACTGTCCCGGAGGGGGAATCAGGGCGAAATAGTTGCTGCATTTGTAGTTGGTTGGGGACGCGAAGAAGTCGCAGCAAGAAAGACCTCAGCGGTTGAAAATCTCCGCCGCTATCAAGGGATTCAGGGACCACTCGTGAGGTTGTAGTACACACCTGCTGAGTCTGTCTGCTATCACACTGGAACTTCCAGGAATGTGCGTTGCTAGAAGAAATCGGTTGGTAGCCATCACCCATTGCCATATCCTCATGGCCTCTCGACAGAGTGGGTAAGATTTGGTTCCACCTTGTTTGTTGATGTACCAGACCACCGCCATGTTGTCTGATTGTATCGCAATAGTCCCAGACGGCAGCAGGGGATGGAATGCTTGCAACGCCAGAAGCACCACACTCAGCTCTAGAACATTTATATGCAGATGGACCTCCGTTTTGGACCAAGTAACTTGGACAGTCTGTCCCTGAAACAGCCCCCCCCACCCCATCAGAGAGTCGTCCATGGTCACTGTAGCCTTGGGCTGTTGGGAGGGAGAAGGGTTGAGACCATTGTGATGGGTTGTGGGACATCCACCAATTTAAATCCTGTTTGAACCTGTGAGTTACCCGAATCTTGGCTGAAAGAGGGTATTGAAAGGGATACCATTGGGTGAGCAGAAGCCATTGTAGAAGCCCCATGTGAAACCTGGCCAGAGGGACAATGGTGATGGAGGCTGCCATGGAACCCAACAACTGTAGAACAGAGTGAGCTGTGGATTTCTCCCTTGAAAAGATTGGGATCAGTTGTTGCTTTATCCTTAGAATTCTGTGCTCTGGAATGGATGCCCTGCAATTCTTTGTATTCAAGATGACACCTATGAATTCTGTGGACTGAGATGGGGTGAGATTGGATTTTTGCCAGTTTATAGTTATGCCTAGCCTTTCTGCAGAGAGGAGAGAGTATACCAGGGCTTCTTCCAATAGATGTCTGGTGGGGGCAGAGATGAGCCAGTCGTCTAGGTATGGAAACACCTGTAATCCTTGTAGTCGCAAGTGAGCTGTGACGACTGCCATGCACTTTGTGAACACTCTGGGGTCTGTAGAGAGTCCGAAGGGTAGTACTCTGAACTGGTAGTGAATGGCTCCCACATGGAAGTGAAGGAATCTTCTTGATGGTCTGTCCACCTTTATGTGCTAGTACGCATCTTGAAGATCTATCAAGCACATCTAATCGTTTTTTTCCAAAAGTGGAAGGATAGACTGTATTGTGACCATCCGGAATTTTTGTACTTTTACAAACTTGTTCAATACACTGAGATCCAAAATTGGTCTCCAGTCCCCGGTTTTCTTTGGCACCAAAAATAGTCTTGAGTAGAATCCGGATCCTATCTGGTCTGTGGGGACTATTTGGATGACTCTTTTTCTTAGCAGTTTTGAGATCTATAAAGCGGCTTCTTTCCTTTCACTGGGTGGAACGTCGGGTAAGTTTTTTAGGGGAGTGGGACAAAGGTCGAAGAGAATATGATAACCTCTGGTTATTATCCTTTGTACCCAAGAATCGGTGATGATGGTTAGCCAGGCAGAAGGGTACAAAGAGAAAACACCCCCAACCACTTCCAGAGGAAAGCAGTTGGGCCGCTCTTCAGGAGCTCTGGTAGGATTGGCCAGGGAATGAGTCTCTGGAACCCTAGTTACGCGGTTCCCCCCCTGCCCCAAAAAGGGCAACTTCCCTGTGAGTTTCATGCTCTGCCTCTAGGGGAGAACTCTGCCTGTGTGCCACGGAAAGGACCCTGAAACTTTTTGAACCATATCTTCCCATTATTCTGGTTTCTGGAGAAAGCCCGTTGAGGGGAAGAATAATGGACACCCACGGCAGAAAGGGTCTTACCGTCCTGTTCACATCTGGCCAGTGTGCTTTTAACCTTGGGTCTAAACAATGAAGAGGCTTCGATGGGAGCGTTGAGAAAGGAAGCCTTGAAGGGTTCCACAAAATTATACAAACGCATCCAGGCGTGTCGTCTCAGAACAATGCCTGAACTCGCCTCTCTAGCTGCTCCTTCTGATGCTTGAGATATCAGGCGCATGGAGGAGTTAGATATCGATTCAATGGTGGCTAGCTGAGAGGCCACTTTGTCACGGACCTCATCAGACACAGCTCCAGCCAAAGTTTCAGAGAGCTCAGAAATTAAATCTCTTTGAAGCCTGGTAAAGTGTGCCATATAGTTCAGGGACCTGATTACAAAGGTCGCTGATGCAAAATTACACTTCCCTATTCTGTCCAGAGCCTGGGACTCTTTGTTGGGCGGATGGACAGTCTAGCTTTCTTCTTCTGCCAGGTCCTTTTTAGTTGCGGCCGCCACCACCAAAACATCTACAGGAAGACCTTTGGATCAATGGGGATCAGTATCAGGAGGGGACAAAATTTTATCTGGCCTCCAGGGAATGGCCTCAACGGTGTCAGGAGCTGTCCACGCATGCTGCACGATGAGCCGGGCCAGTTCATCGGCAGGTGGAGTAACCCAGGAGGTAGGGGGCCGGGCGCGAAAGGCCTGCAGGAACACAGACTTTTCAGAGGTCGGGTTCGAAGGCTGCCAGTCACCTCTCTGTTTAATATCACCAAAGGATATCTCAGAGGGTGAGCAAGGAGACCTATCCCCATCATCAAAGTCTTTGTCTTCGGTCAGGGACTCCTCTTGTGCAGTCCATGTGCTTCCTCTTGCACGAGCTCTTTTGATGAACTTCCTCAGCGGGAGAAGCTGGGGAAGACAGCGCAAAAGGGGTCTCCTGTGGGAGTATATCCTGAGGCCCTTGTGCCCGGTGTCCGCAAGGAGCGACTTGTGTACACTGAGGTCCAGAGGAGGGTGAGGAGAGTGATAGCACAGGATCGCCAACTGATGCTAGAGCCTTCTCCATTAGCTGGAAGGCCAGTCCACCTGAAGAGGGGTGAGTGCCCAGGACAGGGGTTACCCCTCCCCTAAGTGGCTCAGCCTGCCGACTCTGAGTCCCTGGATGGCTGTGAAACACCAAATTACATATGCCACAGCTGACATCCTGGGTCATAGCAGAACTCTCCTGCCACAAAGGCAACTGCGGCTCCTTAGTGAGGTCCATAAAGGTAACCGTAGAGGGGGTAGACTGTGCTATATCAAGGGGCTTCAAAGGCAATGAAGGAGGAGTATAAGTAGGAGTCTTTGATAAAGGGTGATCACCTCCCGAGGAAGGATAGGTCCTGGGGGGGTGGGATACCTCTGACCAAAAGCACTTGATCCACAAGACGCAACACTTCGTGTTCAGAGAGGCTTCTAGTGGATTTCACGGACACGGCTGAGGGGGAGTCAGGTCTATCCAAAGACGGAGCAAGCTCAGTGCCCAGCTCAGAGGTCTGCATTGAAAACAATGGGGCTGCAATGGACTGAACTATAGGTGTCTGCACTGAGGAAATTATCGGTGCCGAAGTCATGGTCTGCACCGAGGATAAGGTCGGTACCAAAGTGGTTGTCGGTGCTAAGCCTGGGACCGAAAAAACAGATGCCGATAATTGAATGGTTGGTGCTGAGAGGGTAGTCAGTGCCGGGTAAGTTGCCAGAGCAGAAAAGGCAATGGGTGTCGAAACATCCATTGACATCGTGAAAGTCTGCATCGACTGGACAGTCGGTGCCGGTAAAGAAGTCTGAATCGAGGAACCCCTCGGTACCGATACGGTAAAGTGCACATCAGTCCGTGCCGAAGTCACAGATGGCGCCAATGGCTTCAGTGCGAAGGTCTAGGTACCGAAAGCGCTGGAGCCGAGGAAGTCAAATCCGAACTGGAAAGCTTAGCCTTCTTAGGTCTCGGTTTCTGGGAGTCCCCAGTAGGGGACGAAGGAAGAGACTTGACCTTTATATGTTTATCACTCTTTTTCTTATGGGATCCTGGAGGGGTTGAAGCCTCCGACCCAGAAATAGCCTTCTGGGAGTCCCCAGTAGGGGACGAAGGAAGAGACTTGGCCTTTATATGTTTATCACTCTTTTTCTTATGGGATCCTGGAGGGGTTGAAGCCTCCGACCCAGAAATAGCCTCTGAAAAAAGAGATTTAAGTAGCCCCTTCAATATTAATTTATTTTTTCTCTCAATCAACGTCCTGTTAGAGAAATTCTTACAAATCCCGCAGGGTGGGTCAACTGTTAAATGAGGTACACCAAGCAATAGATACACAGGGAATGTGCATCTGAAGTAGGTAATTTATGGCCACAATCTAAACATCTTTTAAATCCTGGACTACCTTTTTTATCTGCCATGTTAGAAAGAAAGAAAGAAAGAAGAAAACCCAGAAAAAATACCAGCAATGGTACAAGAATTACCCGAAGGTAAGAAGGAAAAGGGGTTTGCCAATGATGGTAAAAAAGAAATTACCTTGCGGTAAAGAGGAGGAATTGAAAAAAATTCAAGAAAGGATAGTCGCTAAATGCGATAAGGTAAGAGAAAACTAATAACTTTTCTGTGAGAAAAGGCTGTTTTAGAGTTTATTATGAAGAAAAGTATTGTACTTAGCTCAAGAGAAGTAGCTTGACACGACCAACTGGCGATGCGGAAAACAAAATCTGGGGTAACAGGGAGAGGGGAATTCTGGGTAAGAGTTTTTAGCTCGAGAGTTTGTAGCTGACACGAGCTTGGAATATGGCTGGCACGGTTCCGAGGTCGGAACCGATACCCACACATAAGGAATGAACGAGGATTAACAATATCAGATTGGTAGTTCTATGGATTGGTTCAAATTTGACTGACAGCATATTTTGGGTAGAAAGGATGGGTTTGTTCATAGAGATACCCTATCTTTGTGAAATAGCATGTAGGGGGCTTTATAGACAATGCTTGTAGCACTGAGACTCTTCTAGCAGAAGTGATGGCTATCAAGAGAATTGTTTTCCAAGTCAAATATTTTAGATTACAGGATGACGTTGGTTCAAAAGTGGAAAGAATGAAACGGGACAAAATGAAATTCAGATTCCATGGTGCTGGTGGGGCTTTAGTGGGTGGTCTTAATAAAATAGTGCCCTTAACAAAGGACTTGCAAAGTCTGTGGGAAATCACATTCGGTCCTGATTCACCTAGATGGAAGTAAGATTTCGGTGCTAACTGAAGCCGAATAGTAGCTGCAGCTGCTCCTTTATTAAATAGCTTTGCTAAGAATTCAGGAATGGAGGGGGATTGGGATGGAGAAGAGGTCAATATGCTTATACAAAGCCGAAGAAGAAAATCTTTTCCATTTACTCATATATAACTTCCTAGTTGAAGCTTTATGAGATGAGATCAGAGTATGCTTCACTGATGGAGAAAAGTTAGGGATCCTGACTATGGTTGGAATCGGAGTAGCCAAATTGTCAATTTGAGGGTTTGAAGAGAGGGGTGAAGCATTCCTGACGCATGAGTCAAAAGGTTTGGAACTGGGTCCAGAATCCATGGCTCCACCTTGAGATGAGGCCAAATGAAGGGGAACCAGATTTGATGAGGCCAGTATGGGGTGATGAGTATCAGATTCCTTCCCAAGGAACTGGCTTTCTGAAGAACTTTCAGTATCAGAAAGGGAAGGGAGGAAAGGCATAGAGGAGACTTGAGGGTCAATCGTGTACAAGTGCTTCCCTTGGTGACTCCCCCAGAGGGGGGATCAGGGCAAAGTAGCTGCTGCATTTAGCATTCATGGACGTGGCAAAAAAGTCGCAGCAAGGCTGGCCCTGCTTGTGGAAAATCATCTCTGCTACTTCTTGTTTTAGGGAGCACTTGTGAGGCATCAGAATTATTCTGCTGAGTTTGTCCGCTATCACGTTGGATTTCCCCAGGATATGCATTGCTACCAGAAAGCATTGAGAGGAAGATGCTCACTGCCATACTCTCAGTGGCTCTCGACAAAGGGGGTAAGACCTGGTCCCTCCTTGCTTGTTTATGTACCATACAACTGTTTGTATTGCAATAGTTCCTAGCGGAAGAGAGTCTTGGAATGCTTGCAATGCTAGAAGCACCGCTCTCATCTCTAGGATACTGATGTGCAAATGGGCCTCGTGATCTTGCCAAGTACCTTGGACTGTCCTGCCCAGATAATGCCCCCCCAATCTGGAAAGCATCCGTGGTCACCGTGGCTATCGGTTGTGGAAGAACAAAGGGTCGACCTAATGTCACATGAGTGGAGTGAGGCCACCAACAAAGATCCTTCTTGCAGGATTCTGAAATCATAATTCTGTGGGACATGAGTAGTTCCTGCATGGACCACTGAGTGAACAGTAGCCACTGTAGGATTCTCATACGCAGACGGGCTAATGAAATTAAGTTTATTGCTGCTGCCATGGTCCCCAATATTTTCAGGACTGTTCTTGTTTGTATTGTTTTTCTGGCAAGAACGTTTTTGACTTGATGACGTATGATTTGAACTCTTTCGGTTGGATATTTTGCCATCACTTTTGTCATATCTAGATCTGCTCCTATAAAAACAATATGCTGAGATGGAAACAAGGCAGATTTTTTGTAATTTATCGTGATTCCTAGGTGACAGCAGAGCTGAAAGGTAGTGTCTCTGGCTTTTGATAGTAGATGCTCGGTGGTGGTGGTTAGGAGCCAGTCATCTAGGTACAGAAACACTCGGAATCGTAGGCGTCTTAAGTGAGCTGTGACTACTGCCATACACTTGGTGAACACTCTAGGGGCTGTAGTGAGACCAAAGGGGAGAGCTCAGAACTGGTAGTAACTGGCTCCCAGCTGAAAGCGCAAATGAATCCTGGATCGCCTGTCCATCTTTATGTGGTAGTACATATCCTGCAGGTCTAAACAGCACATCCAATTGTCTTGTCTCAAAAAAGGGAGTATTGACTGCAGTGTTACCATCCGGAACTTTGATTTTCTTACTGACTTATTTAATATGCTGAGATCCAGGATGGGTCTCCAGTCCCATGTCTTCTTTGGAACTAAAAATAACCTTGAGTAAGTTCCAGATCCTGTTTGGTCTGCAGGGACTGTCTGGATGACTCTTTTTTTCTAGCAACTTTTGGATTTCTACAGTTCCCTGTTCTCTTTGACTGGGTGGAACGTCCAGGATATTTTTCATGTTTGGGACAGGAAGAGAAAAGGGTATAAAGTAACCTCTGGATATAATTCTTTGTACTCACTTGTCTTTTTTTATTTTTAGCCAGGCTTCTAGGTACAAAGATAAGCGATCCCCGACAGCCTCCAGAAACGGACAGGTGGGCCTCCTTTCAGGAGTGCTGGAAGGCTTACCAAGGAAAGATTCCCTGTCACCCTTATTTTGCGGACCCCCTCTGCCGTGTGACTGGTGTCTTCCATTACTGCTTCTCCCTCTGCCCCTGGTGGAAGAATCACCACGTGTGTCCTGGAAAGCTCTCTGGGATTTTCGGAACCACATTTTTCCTCCTTTTTGACCCTTAGGATAAGGTCTACTAGAAAGGGAAGAACGGACACCTACAGCAGAAAGAGTTTTTCCTTCTTGTTCACATCTGGTTAGTGTGTCTTTAACGTTTGGCCGAAACAGGAATGAGCCATCAAAAGGGCATTCACAAAAGAAGATTTAAAGGACTCTGCAAAGTCACACAAGCACATCCAGGAGTGTCTCCTTAGGGTAATTCCTGAACCCGCTGCCCTGCTCGCTCCATCCACTGCATAGGAAACGAGCCTAATGGAGCAGTTGACCACTGAGTTTAAGGTGGAGAGCTGAGAGAAAACCTTCTCTGATACCCCTTCACCTGCAAAACCTTGGAGGGTCTTCTCCTGGCTCTTTCAGGAGATCTCACTGAAGCCTAGTAAAGTGAGTGAGAAAATTCAGTGATATGAGTGCAAAAGTCACTGAAGAAAATATGCGCTTTCCATATCTGTCCATTGGAAGAGACTCTGTGTTCAGCAGTTGGACAGACGAGGACATCTCAGAAAGTTCCTTCTTGGTGGCCGCTGCCAACACCATAGCATCTACTGGGACACCTTTGGTGAGAAAAGTCTTATCCATGGGGGAAGTTATAAATTTGTTTGGCCTCTGGAGAACAGGCTCCACTGAATCTGGAGACTCCCATGCCTTTTGACAAACTAGGTCCATGAGTTCGTCGAAAGACGGAGACACCCAAGTTGCAGAAGGGAGAGACCCAAAAGCCTTCAGGTATACAGACTCCTCCTCAGAAGGTTGATGGACTTCCAGCCACCTCTCTGCTTAAGAATCTCCAGAATGTCTGCGAAGGAGACATCCTCAGAGGGTGTCCGTGGGGACACTCCTGACTCATCAAGGTCTGTATATAGAAGTTATGTTCTTACCATAACGTTCCATGTTAGTTGTCTTCTTCTCGCCTTCTTCTTGCTGGATGGGTTCGGAGCCGACCTCGGCTCCAACTCGGCCACTCTAAAAGCTCGAGAGTTGGTTCCACCGGCTCGAGGCTCCCCTTATATCCCACAATGCTAGGCGAGAGTTACCTCAGATCTCGTTTGTAAGCTAACCCCAGCTTATAATAGTAACAGAATAACTATAAACAGAGTCCACCTCTAACAACAGGGAGAAAGAAGGGTGACCTACATCCTGATTCAGGAAATATGCAAAGCAGCATATGCCTAAGTAAAGAGGTGGTAGAAAGAGAGGTCACAATCACAACTCCTCTAGGTCTGTCCAGGCCAGGGGAAGGAGGGGGACGAAGAAGAAGGCGAAGAAGACAACTAACATGGAACGTTATGGTAAGAACATAACTTCTATATGTTAAGTTGTCTATCTCGCCTTCATTCTTGCTGGATGGGACCGGCCCCTAGCACCTTGTCCCGGTGGCCTAACGGAACAGACTCCTGAGAACAGTGGAACCAAAGTTAGCTCTATGCCTAGAAGCTAAATCCAACTTATAATGAGAAATGAAAGTGTGAGAAGTAGCCCAAGTAGCCGCTGCACAAATGGTGTCAATAGGCAGTCTGTCTTGGAAGGCTATGGAAGTAGCCAAAGCTCTGGTGGAATGGGCCTTAGGTTTGTTAGGCAGCTTTTGGTGTCTAATTTCATAAACAAGGGAAATCAGAGATGTTAGCCATCTAGATAATGATACCTTTGAAACTGAAAGTCCCTTCCTGCCTTCTGCATAGGAGACAACAGCTGGTCAGATTTTCTGAATTGTTTTGTTCTATCCAAATAGTACCTTAACTGACGATGAACATCTAGCCAGTGTAATTTTTGTTCAGACCTATTGGAATATTCTGGAAAAAAGACAGGGAGGTCAATGCTTTGATTTAGGTTTGACGTCGAGACTACCTTAGGCAAAAAGGACGGGTTGGTTCGTAAGGATACCCTGTCCTTATGGAACAATAGATAAGGAGGTCGACAGCTGAGTGCATGAAGTTCTGAAACTCTTCTAGCTGAAGTAATAGCTACCAGAAAGAGAGTCTTCCATTATAGCAATTTTAAAGAACAGGAGGCTGCAGGTTCGAAAGGGGGAAGAATCAAAGAAGTAAGAACTAAATTTAGGTAGCAAGGAGAAGGAGGATTTCTTATAGGAGGTCTGAGAAGAAAAACTCCTTTCAAAAAGGCTTTGCAAAGCTTGTGGGACATTAAGGCAGACTCAGAAATACCCACATGAAAGTTAGAAATAGCTGCCAATTGAACTTTAAGAGTAGAAGGAGATGAACCTGCATGAAAGAGTTCAGCTAGAAAATCAAGGACTATTTGGATGGAAGCAGTGAAAGGATCTATGTCCCTTCCTTGAGCCCAATATGTGAAACGTTTCCATTTACTCAAATAAATCTTCCGAGTGGAAGATTTATGGGAAGCTATCAAAATATCTCGAACGGAGTGAGATAATTGAGGAAGCCTGGCTAAGGTTGGAACTGGAGGAACCAAGCAGTGAGGTTCAGAGAGGGGAGGGAGCGATGAAACTGACCCGACTGATGGATCAAAAGGTCTGGAACTAGGTCCAGATGCCAAGGTCGCTCCAATAGAAATTGATGTAGAAAGGGGAACCACACCTGTCGAGGCCAGTAAGGAGCAATGAGGATCAACGAGGCCTTCTGAGCGATAGCTTTCTGTATCACTTGAGAGATTAGTGGGAAGGAGGAAATGCATACAGAAGTCCCCGGGCCAAACTTGGACTAGAGCGTCTCTGCTGGGTTGGCCTGGTAAAGGGAATAGAGTGAAATAATCTCTGCACTTGCTGTTTTGGGGAGTAGCAAAGATCGCAGCAAGGCTGACCCCACTTGAGAAAAATTTCTCTCACAACAGAGTCTTTCAGAGACCACTCGTGAGGCATGAGGATAGCTCTGCTCAACTTGTCCGCGATTTGATTGGACTTCCGGGATGTGCGTTGCTATCAGAAACCGCTGAGAAGAAATCGCCCATTGCCACAATCTGAGTGCTTCTCGACACAGGGGGTAGGACCTGGTTCCGCCTTGTTTGTTGATGTACCACACTACAGACATATTGTCTGTCTGGATTGCAATCGTTCCCAAGGGAAGAGAGTCTTGAAGGGCTTGCAACGCTAAAAGCACTGCTCTCATCTCCAGAACATTTATGTGCAAGTGGCATTCGTCTGGTTGCCATGTGCCCTGGACCGCCCTGCCCTGATAATGCCCCCCCCCACCCGATCAGGGAGGCGTCCGTTGTCAGAGTAGCAACCGGAGGGGGAGGAACAAAGGGTCTTCCCAACAAGAGCTGAGGGGAAGACATCCACCACATGAGATGATTTCTGCACGCCTGCGTGATCATAATGGTGTGGGACATTGGAAGTTGCTGGTATGACCATTGTGTAAAGAGCATCCATTGAAGGATTCGCATGTGGAATCTGGCTAATGGAAGTAGAGGTATGGCCGCCGCCATAATTCCCAACACTTTCAGAACTAACCTGGCTTTGATTCTGTTGTTGTTGAAAAGGAGTGAGACCAGTTTGTGTATGTCTGTTATCCTCTGATCTGTTAGTCTCGCAGACATGTCTACTGTGTCTAGATTTGCCTATGAAGGTAATAGTACGACAAGGCGACAAAACAGACTTTTCGCAATTTATTGAAATGCCTAACTTTGACAAATGCGAAAAGTGTAATCCCTGGCCATCAGAAGGAGATGCTTGGTGGGAGCTGTGAGGAGCCAGTCGTCCAAATATGGAAACACCTGGAATCCTTGTCGTCTCAGGTGAGAAGCTACCACTGCCATGCATTTGGTAAACACCGGGGCAGTGGTGAGACCAAAGGGCAGGGCCCTGAATTGAAAATGACTGGTTCCCAGCCTGAAGCGGAGGAATCTTCTGGAGCGTCTGTTCATTTTATGTGATAGTACGCATCCTGAAGGTCTATAGAGCACATCCAGTTTCCTTTCCCAATAGGGGAAGGATGGACTGCAGCGTGACCATCCGAAATCTTGTTTTCTTGACTGATCTGTTCAAGACACTGAGATCCAAAATTGGTCTCCAGTCCCCTGTTTTCTTTGGAACTAAAAGAACCTTGAGTAGATTCCGGATCCTTGCTGGTCTGCTGGAACTGGCTGAATTGCTCTTTTGCAAGCAGCTTTGAAATTTCCAAAACGCTAGATCCCTTTGAGCGGTGGAACATCTGGAAGGGATTTTTGATTGGTTTGGAATGCGAAGAAAGGGAATAGAATAGCCTTCGAAATGACGGACTGTACCCATTTGTCTTGAGTCAGGGATAGCCAGGCTTCTGGGTACAGTGACAATCTTCCCCCGACTGCCTCCGAAGGTGGACAGTCGGGCAACACCTCAGGGATGCTGAAAGGGCTTATCAGAGAAAGCTTCTCGATTGCCCTGATTCTGGACCCCTGCCTCGAGGGCGTCTACCATTGTTATTCCCGCCTCTGCCTCTGGCGGGAACCGACTCTAAAAGGCCAGGCGAAGTCCCTTGAGATTGTTTACGGAACCACATTTTCCCACTTTTCTGGCCTTTGGGGTAAGGCCTAGAAGGAGTAGAAAAATGGACTCCGACGGCAGAAAGAGTCTTGCCATCAGTCTCGCACCTAGTCAAGGTTTCTTTCACTTGAGGACCAAAGAGAGATGATCCATCGAACGGGGAATTAGTGAAAGACGTATTGAAGGGGTCCGCAAAATTGCATAGCCACATCCAGGCATGCCTACGTAAGGCCACACCTGTCCCTGCGGCCCTGCTCGCTCCATCAGCCGCATAAGAAAGGAGGCGCATGGAGGAGTTGGCTATGGAGTTAAGGGTAGCCAGCTGAGTGTTCATCTTGTCTTGAAAACCCGCAGCTGTAGGGTCCTTCAACATGTCACTCGCTTCTTTAATCAAGTCCCTTTGAAGATGAGTAAAATGGCACAGGTAGTTCAGCGAACGCATAGCAAATGTCGCTGACGAGAACATCCGCTTCCGCACCTGTCCATGGACCTAGATTCCTTGTTAGGTGGATGGACAGGTACTGAAGGATCAGCTAGTTCCTTCTTAGTGGCAGCAGCAACCACCATAGCATCCACAGAAACTCCTTTTGTCAAGAACTGTTTGTCTGCTGGTGCTGTTATGAATTTTGAGGGTCTCCTGGGAGTGGGGTCCACTGAATCAGGAGCCGTCCATGCCTTTTAGCTACCACCTGCATGAGGGGTCAAGGGGAGACACCCAGGAGGTGGAAGGACGAGAGCCAAACGCCTCAAGGTACACAGATTCATCCTCCGAAGGGTTGAGGGCTGGCCAATTTCCACTCTGTTTGAGGATTTCTAGAATGTCTGCAAAAGAGACATCTTCAGAAGGGGAACGGGGAACCCTCGAATCCTCTAAATCTGTGTCAGATGGGATGGACTCAGCTGAGTCAATGTGTTTGCTCTTACACTTCCTCTTCCGTGGGGCTTCTTCTGCCAAATCAGGAGAGGTCTCGAAGAGGATGAGATCCCACAGGGGTTCCTGAGGAGCTGGCTCTCTGCGGTCCGGGACGAGGGAGTGAGTCGACTTGACCTGAGGCACCGTAGAGGGAGGGACGGACGGAGCCGACTGTGGAGTAGAGCCAGGCTCTAACACACTCCGCATGACCTCGAACGCACCCCTGTCAGGCAGAGCCAGAGGTCCCCGCTCCGAGAAGCTGAGAACCTCCCTCGGCACCGACAGTGATGGCTCCGAGGCCGATGTCGGAGCCGAACTCACCAGCGCCGAAGCTCCGAGAGGAAAAGGTAGTTAAAATCAAAAATAAAGGGGTTTAAGTATCCTAACTTACTGAAAGTTTACTTACCAAGAAGCCGGTAGAAAACCAACACCTCGATCGCTGTAGCGGCAAACGAGATCTGAGGTAACTCTCACCTAGCATTGTGGGATATAAGGGGAGCCTCGAGCCGGTGGAACCAACTCTCGAGCTTTTAGAGTGGCCGAGTCGGAGCCGAGGTCGGCTCCGAACCCATCCAGCAAGAATGAATGCGAGATAGACAACTTAACATCTGAAGTTATGGACTCTTCTGGGAAATCTAAATGCTTCCTCTTGCAAATTCTCTTCCGAGGGACCTCTTCAGAAGGGTATTCTGGAGAGGTATCAGAAGACAGGGGTTCACCCAATAGGGCATCCTAAGGCTTTGGCTCTCCACGTCTGTGTGGATGCAATGGTGCCGAGACAGACACCGGTGCCTTCAGGGAAGAATGTCTCCACCTGATAGTGGAGCTGCCTGTGGAGACAGCACTGTCCTCATCACCTCAAAGGTCCCCCACCCCTGATCTGAGGAAGCTCCTGGCTCCGAAGAACCAGAAGGCATTCCCGGAACCAAGCGGGTTGGCTCCGAGGCTAATGTAGGAGCCAAGCTCACCCGAGCCGATGCCCTGAGAGGCAAGTTCGGATCCAACAACTGTTCCATCCGACTCTCCTTTCCAAACCTGACCAGAGAGTGTTGGCTCCTGGACTCCTTGAATTCAGACGGAACCAAGGATGTTGGAGCAGTAGTCGGGCCCGAAGATCCTGATGCAGGTCTCGGGTCCAAGGGTTCCTCTACAATCAGTTCCAGACACTCTGGCTTGAGATTCCAGATCGGATTGGAGGAAGAATCGATGGAGAAAGGGTGGTCTTGGTTGGCTCTGAATCCCTTTGGGTTGGATCCGATAAAAGTTTGGCCAGTGCCAGTGTCCTTAAAAGTCCCCACACCATGAGATCCACATCATCATCAGACAAGCTCCTGGAGGATCGAGAGGAGGGAGTACGAGATCTAACAGGTTGAAGCAGGGTTGATCTCAAAGTTGGAGAAACTGTCTCCAATTCTGGGGACCGGCTCCGTAAGTGAAATTCCATTGGCATCGAAACTACAGCAGGAGCTGAGGAAGAATGTTTTTCAGGCCCAGCAGTTTTCGGGTCCGGAGGATGACTCTTTTGCCAATTTCTTTGTTGGCTCCGAATGAGCACTAACAGAAGATGACCTTTTCCCTGACTTTTCAGATTTGGAAGATGGGGATTTTGCTGATTTTGACATACTCTGACTTTCTTCAGTTGCCTCTGTAAAGGGGGTCTCTAGTAAACCTCTCAATATCAGCTTATTCTTTCTCTCAAGTAACACACTGTGACTGAAAGAATGGCAAATGGCACATGACTCTTGTAAATGGACTGTGCCAAGGCAGTGCACACAAACACAGTGACCATTAGTCAAAGACATTTTTTGGTTACACTTCTCGCACTTCTTAAACCCAGAGGGTTTTGTCTCTTTAGGATCCTTAGACATTACGCCTACAATATCAACAGCAACAACAAATAACTGCTATAATGCCTAATCACTAATAGAAAAAATATATGCACTAATAAGTTTTTAATTCTCTTTTTTTTTTTTGGAAAACCACAACAAACAACCAAGCACTACAATTAAACTATAGAAAAATGGTCAGTTCTCTAAATTAAATGAACCTGCCTAATATAAAGGGAAATTACGGTAAGAAGGAGAAGGTCCTCTAAGTTAAATGGGCCAATGGTAGCCCTCTAACTTAAACAAGCTTACCAGGCAAGAAGAATGCACAAATACTTTACTCTAAAAAGCTCTCTAACTTAAACGAGTTTGAATAAAGTAGTTAAGTTTAGCTGGGATAGGGAAGAGGAAAAAACGCCTAGCGAAAGAAAACAATGACCAACAGCAAACAACCAATAAAGCGAACACACTAACTAAGCTCCAACAAACTTACTAAACACTATAAAAAACATTATATATATTTTAAAAGCACAATTATCCAAAAGTAATAAAAGAAAATTTCCACTTAGCCAGAGCCAGAATGGAAGCACCCGATCTTGTTTATTGGCAAACATCTGAGGAAACTTACTAGAGCATGACGGGATAGGGGTTATAAGCCACAATCATCAACTATTTGTCTAGGATCCAACATCGGATCTGGGCCGGCAACACTTAGACAACAGCTTAGCTCAAGCTCCTCCCCTCCCTTTTAATGCTCTGTTGCCCTCTAACCCCTCGGATCGAGTTTGCCCTGGAGAAAGAAACAGACAGAGTAGACCTGCCACCAGAAAAGGTCCAACTAATATCCTGCCAGTCCCTCAGGAAGAGGGAAAGGAGGGTGGGATCATGATGAATGGTGACTACGGATAACACAGATACCAAGTTATGGTAAGTACATAACTATTAATCCGATGTTATCCTAGTCATCATTCATCACGTATGCGTCAGAGTCCTCAGCTACCCAACATTCTCGGGTGGCCTCATGGAAGGACATGCCGAAGTACAGTGGAGCCAAAGGAAGCCTTCCCCTAGAAACTAGGTCAAGTTTGTAATGAGAAATAAAGGTATGAAGAAAAGACCAAGTTGCCACTGCACAAATGTCATTCAAGGATTGAGGAGTTGAGAAGGCAGCTGATGTAGCCACTGATCTGGTAGAATGAGCCATAACTGTTCCAGGCAACGAAGAACCACATGAGGAATAGATGTAAGAGATGCACTTGGAAATCCAATGGGAAATAGTAATTTATGAAACAGCTCGGCCCTTCCTGTTGACTGAAAAAGACCCAAACAATTGGTCTGAGAGACAAAAAGACTTGGTTCTGTGCAAACAAAAACAAAGCTGTCGATGAACATCTAAGGTATGCAAAATGTATTCCCCCTTGTTAGCATAATTAGGAAAGAATACTGGAAGTTGGACAGACTCACTGAGGTTCACTTCAGTGGCCAGTTTTGGCATAAAGGAAGGACTGGGTCTCAAGGCCACTCTGTCTTTATAGAATATCAAATAAGGAGGCTTAATGGTAAGAGCCTGCAATTCTGATACTCTTTTTGTTGAAGTTATTACCACCAAAAGGGCGGTCTTTCAAGAAAGAAATTTGAGATCATAAGATGTGGCAGGCTCAAAAGGGTGACAAGTCAGAAATTGCAGTACCACAGCAAGATCCCACGGTGGAGAAGGATCCTTGACTGGGGGACACAACAAAAAGACACCTTTCAACAAGGCCTTGCAGAGGTGAGAAGAGAACGTAGGTTCGTCATTAAGGTGAAAATTAGAAATAGCTGCCATTTGGACTTTAAATGTAGAAAAGCTAGCACCCTCCTGAAAAAGGGAAACCAGGAAAAGAAGAATGTCGGAAACAGGAGCTGAAAATGGATCCAGATTCCAACTTTTAGCCCAAATAGAGAATCTTTTCAACTTACTTCTGTAAACTCTCTCGGTAGAAGATTTTTGAGAAGCAAGGATAATGTCCTTCACAGGGAAGGCAAGCCTGGAATTAGCAAGAATCACTGGAAGTGGACAAACCAAGCTGTCAGATGGAGGGTCTGCAGATTTGGAAGCAGAAGGAGCAACGGATGTGAGATCAGATCCGGTACCGGATCGAGCACCCAAGGGGGGTGTGCTTCAGATGAGGCTGTATAAGAGGGAACCACACATGCTGAGGCCAGAAGGGGGCAATGAGGATTAACTGTATCCTGAGGTGTCTTGCTTTCTGAAGACCTCTCAGAATCAATGGTAATGGAGGAAAGGCATAAAGAAGACCTGGAGGTCAATCATGAGTCAGAGCATCCCTGGAGAACTACCCCTCTTGGAGGATCAGGGCGAAGTAGCTGCTGCATTTGTGGTTGAGGGAGGAAGCAAGCAGATCACAGCTTGGTTGGCCCCACTGATGGAAGATCTGCTTTACCACTACAGGATTCAGGGACCACTTGTAAGGGGTCAGAATAGCCCTGCTCAGCTCGTCCGCCAGCATGCTGAATGTTCCAGGAATGTGTGTTGCAAGTAGAAAGCGCCCCTAAGGACATTACCCACTCCCAAACCCTCATGGCCTCTCAACAAAACAGATAAGGATGTGTGCCCCCTTGCTTATGTACCACACAATAACCATGTTGTCTGTATGCACTGCTATTGTCCCCAGAGGAAGGCAGTCCTGAAAAGCTTGCAACGAAAGGAGGACTGCTCTCATCTCCAGAACATTTATGTGCAGTTTGGTCTCTGACTGGGACCATGTCCCTTGGACAGTCTTCCCCTGGAAGTGCCCTCCCCTACCCTAAAAGGGAAGCATCTGTGGTAACTGTGGCTGTTGGAATTGAGGGAGAAACATACCTGCCAGCTAGGAGGTCTGAAGAGAGCATCCACCACGACAGATGTCTTCTGCATATTGGAGTGATACTTATAGGGACTGACAGAGGATGAGAAACAGCGGACCACTGAACCACCAGGGTCCACTGCAGAACTTTCATGTAATACCTGGCCATTAGAACCAGATAAATGGCTGCTGCCATAGAACCTAGAGCCCTCAGAATGAATGAGACTGAAGGACGAGTTTGCTCCAGAAGAGATTGTATATGAGAGTGGATAAGAAGCACACATCACAGGGAAGAGCTGCAATCTCCAAGGTCCTGTCTAACTGAGTGCCTATGAACTCCAGCTGTTGAAATGGGGTCAAGGAAGACTTAGCAAGATTCACTGTTATACCCAACTGATCAAAGAGACAAAGGAGAAAGCATGTAATCTCCACCAGTTGATGCTGTGTGGGAGCTGTGAGGAGCCGATTGTTGAGATAGGGATACACCTGGAATCCCTGCAGCCTGAGATGAGCTGCCACCACTACCATACACTTGGTGAACACGCGGGGGGCTGTGGTGAGTCCAAAGGGCAGGGCTCTGAACTGGAAGTCGTTGGCTCCTAGGCAAAAGCAGAGAAATCTCCTGGACCGTCTGTCTATTTTGATATGATAGTACGCATCCTGGAGATCGACAGAGCACATCCAGTCATTCTTGTGCAGAAGGAGCACAATGGACTGTAGAGTGACCATCTGAAACTTTGACTTGTTGACTGATGCATTTAACTGACTGAGGTCCAGAATTGGATGCAGGTCCCCTGCTTTCCTGGGTACCAAAAAGAAGTGGGAATAAGTTCTGGATCCTCTCTGTCCTTTGGGGACCTTTTGGATGGCTCTTTTTTTGAATGAGGTTGGTTACCTCTAGACAGGCTAACTCTTTCTGACTGGGTGGCACATATTTTTTGGCGGGAGTCGGAAAAGAGAATACAGTAGCCCCTGGATATAATTTTTAGCACCCATTGATCAGTTGTGATGTTTGCCCAGGCCGAAGGGTGCAATGATATATGACCCCCGACTGCTTCCAGGTTGAGACACTGAAAGGGCTTCTCAGAGAAATGCTACCTGGAGTCCTGGTTTTGCAGGCCTCCTCTTCTCCTAGGGCAGCGTCGACCATTGAAACCTCTCCATTGTCGCCTGGAAGAGGAATCTTCTTGAGCCTCCTGAAAGGAAGACTGCAACTTATGGAACCAGATCTTCTTGCTACCCCATTGGGTCTTGGAAAAGGACCTTTGGGGATAAAAAATTTGATCCCTACAGCCAACAGTGTCTTCCCCTCTTGCTCACCGTGGGTCACAGTTTCCTTAACAGTGGGACCAAAGAGGGTTGAACCATCGAAGGAGCATCGGTGAACGATGTTTTAAAGGCCACTGCAAACCCACATAAGCAAAGCCTGGCATGACGCCTGATGGTAATGCCTGTGCCCGCAGCCCATAAGGTACCCTTTGCCACATTAGAGATCAACCTCATGGACGAATTAGCTATGGACGTGAGTGTGGCCAGCTTGGGAGAAATGCCCTTAAAGTCCTCTGAAGGCATGGACTCCAAGAGGGAAGTGGTAAGCTCCTTTATTAAATCCCTCTGAAGATGGGTGAAATGCATCAGGTAGCTTAAGACTCGCAGGCTGAAGGTAGCCGATGCAAACTCTTAGTTATGTACTTACCATAACGATAGATGTATGTGATCCATCTCACCTATATTCAATACTGATGGGATCGGAGCCGAGAATCGGCACCGACTCGGACGTTCTGACTAGCACGAAGTCTCTTGGCTGGGACGACCCTATATCCCAGGATGCACCACGCCCAAAACCCCAGATCTAGTTTTCCCCCAACACATTCTTCCACCAAAAGAACCCACAAAGAGACAAGTGTAAAAGGAGAGAAAAAATAATATCCTCATGGGAATCAAACAATACTTGTCTCCTCCAAATCCAACAGGAAGGGGGAAGGAGGGCGGGTACGTAAGAATGAAGGTGAGATGGATCACATACATCTATCGTTATGATAAGTACATAACTAAGAGACGTAATGTGATCCTATCTCGCCTACATTCAATACTGATGGGACAGCGTCCCTAGCACCTAAATCCTGGGAGGCTCATTGGAAAACACTCCTGAGCACTGTGGAACCAAAGGAAGCACTACCTCTAGATGCCATGTCCAATTTGTAATGAGAAATAAAGGTATGTGGAGAAGTCCAAGTAGCCGCCAAGACAAATCTCATCCACGGACAGCCTAGCGTGAAAGGCCACTGAAGTTGCCATAGCCCTGGTAGAATGCGCCTTCACTGGAAAGGGAAGATTCCTACCAGTCAATGCATAAATTAATGAGATGCAATCCCTAATCCACTTAGCGATGGTGGCCTTGGTTACAGATCCACCAATTCTGTTGTCTGAAACGGACACAAACAACTGGTCTGATTTTCTCTCCTGTTGTGTCCTATTCAAATAAAACCTCAATTGTCTATGTACATCCAACTGGTGAAATATGTATTCTGCTTTGTTGGAGAATTGAGGAAAAAAGACTGGTAGCTCAATAGACTGTTGGAGACAAAATGCAGAAGACACCTTAGGGAGAAAGGAAGGATTTAATCTTAGAGATACTCTGTCCTTGTGAAAAATCAAATAAGGAGGTTTGACAGAAAGGGCTTGAAGCTCCAATACCCTTTTGGCTGAAGTAATGGCTACCAAAAATGCAGTCTTCCATGATAAGAATTTTAATTCACAAGTGGCTGCAGGTTCGAAGGGAGGAGAAGTCAAAGCTCCGAGCACCATATTTAAGTCCCATGGTAGAAAGAGTTGCGAAATCAGGGGGAAATAACCAGGCTCCTTTTAGAAAGGCTTTACACAGCTTATGAACCATGAGGGAAGGCTCATGAGCTATGTGATAATTAGAGATCGCTGCCAATTGAACCTTTATAGTGAAGACAGCGGAACCCTGTCTAAAAATTGTCGCCAAGAAATCTAACACCGCTGAAACAGGGGCTCTGAGGGGATTAAGGTCACGCTGCTCAGCCCAAATAGCAAATCTCTTCCATTTACTGGAGTAAATCTTTCTAGTAGAAGACTTATGAGAAGAGGACAGAATCTGTAGTACCTCCGGGGTAAGGTTATGCTGTCTGACTAAGGAAGGAAGTGGAGTAGCCAAGCAGCAAGTCTGAGAGTTCGGAAGGATGGATGAGGCTGTCCCGACTGATGAGTCAACAGGTCTGGAGCTGGGTCCAGGATCTAAGGCTCATCCACCGCATATTTCTGAAGGAAGGGGAACCAAACTTGACGGGGCCAGTGTGGTGCTATTAAAATCATGCTGCTTCCCGCGTAGATTGCCTTCTGAATCACTCTTGGCAAGAGAGGGACCGGAGGGAAGGCGTAGAGCAGACCGGAGGGCCAATCGTGGACTAGAGCATCCCTGGGCAGCTCCCCTTGAGGAGGGATTAGAGTGAAATAATTTCTGCACTTCGCATTGAGGGGACTGGCAAGGAGGTCACAGCAGGGAAGACCCCACCTGGAGAATATCTGAGCCGCCACTCGATCGTTCAGGGACCACTTGTGAGGCATCAGAATAGCTCTGCTCAGCCTGTCTGCAATCACGTTGGACTTCCCCGGAATGTTCGTTGCCACTAGAAAGCGCTGGGAAGCGATCGCCCAGCTCCACACTCTCATGGCTTCCCTGCAAAGGGGATAGGACTTGGTTCCCCCCTGTTTGTTCAGATACCAGACCACCGACATATTTTCGGAAAGAATTGCAATAGTTCCTTGGGGAAGAAAGCTGTGGAGTGCCTGCAACGCTAGAAGCACCGCTCTCATCTCCAGAACACTGATATGCAAGTGAGTCTCATGATCTTGCCACGCACCTTGAACCGTCCTGCCCAGGTAATGTCCCCCACCCTATCTGGGAGGCGTCTGTGGTTACCGTGGCAATGGGGACGGGGGATGAACGATCTTCCTTGATTCAGACTTGAGGGAAGAAGCCACCAACGAAGATCTTGTCGGCATCTCTCCATAATGAAAATAGGATGGGACAAGGGCAGATCCTGATATGACCACTGGGCCGAAAGGAGCCATTGAAGTATTCGCATGTGCAACCTGGCAAGAGGGACTAGAAGGATGGTAGCCGCTATTGTTTCCAACAACTGCAGAACCGTTCTGGCTTGGGCTTTTTTGCGGGGCAATAAGGCCAGAACCTGAGCCTGTAACACCTTTATTCTGTCTAAGGGTAGGAATGCTCGCATCTTTGCAAAGTCTAGCTCTGCGCCGATAAAGGCAACACTCTGTGATGGCAGCAATACAGATTTTGTCTACTTGAAGGCAATTCCTAACAAATGTCCCAATTTGAAGGCAGTCCTCATGGCTTGAAGAAGTAGATGCCTGTTGGAGGCGGTGAGGAGCCAGTCATCTAGATAAGGAAACACCTGGAATCCTAGACGTCTCAGGTGAGCCGTCACCACTGCCAAACACTTGGTAAGCACCCTGGGGGCTGTGGTGAGACCAAAGGGCAGGGCCCGGAATTGAAAATGACTGGCCCCCAGCCGGAAGCATAAATGATGCCCGGAGGCTTTGTTTATCTTGATGTGATAATAGGCATCCTTGAGATCTATGGAGCACATCCATACTCCTTTCTCCAGCAAGGGGAGAATGGATTGTAACGTGACCATTCGGAACTTGGACTTTTTCACAAAGCGGTTTAAGCGGCTGAGATCCAGAATGGGTCTCAAGTCCCCCGTTCTTTTCGGCACCAAAAATAATCTTGAGTAAGTTCCTGATCCGATCTGGTCTGCGGGGACTGATTGGATGGCTCATTTTCTTATCAGCTTTGAGATTTCTAGTGCTGCTTGATCCCATTGATTGGGTGGAACGACCGGGATTCTTTTTGATGGTGGGGGAGAACGGATGAAGGGAATGGTATAACCTCCGGCGATGATTCGAAGCACCCATCGATCCTGAGTGATGGACTCCCAGGCTTGAAGATGCTCCGAAAAGCGACCCCCGACTGGCTCCGGAGAAGCACAGTCGGGTAATCCCTCAGGGACGCTGGAAGGAGGAACCTCGAAAGGATTCGCGGTCTCCTGTATTGCGGGGGTCTCCGCCGCCTCTGAGGCGACGTCTTCCGGAGTAATTTTCCCCTCCTCTGCCTCTGGAGGGGGGTTCACTCAGATGGGCAGGGGAAGACTTTTGAGACTTTCTGAACCACATTTTTCCTCCCCACTGAGCCTTGGGATAAGGTCTAGTGGGGAGAGAAAAACGGGCCCCAATGGCAGACAAAGTCTTACCCTCCTGCTCACATCTCATGAGGGTGTCTTTCACTTTGGGTCCAAAAAGGGAGGACCCGTCGAAAGGGGCATCTGTGAAAGAAGACTTGAAAGCCTCCGCAAAATGACACAAGCGCATCCAAGCTTGCCTCCTGAGGGCTACGCCTGAACTCGCTGCCCTTCCTGCCCCCTCGGCTGCATAAGATATGAGCCTCATGGACGAGTTGACGATGGAAGAAAGGGTAGACAGCTGGGTATTAACAGACTGGGTTAACGCCTCAGGCACGTTACCCGCCAGGGTATCTCCCAACTCTTTAATGAGATCCCTTTGGAGCCGCGTAAAATGACACAAATAATTCAGCGACTGCAAGGTAAAGGTCGCTGAAGACAGGGTACGCTTCCCATACCTATCCATGCTCCTAGACTCCTTATTAGGAGGATGGATGGAAGTAGAAGCCTCTGCCACGTCCTGCTGAGTGGCAGATGCCACCACCATGGCATCCACAGGAACTCCCTTGGTCAAAAACTCTTTCCCAGGAGGTGAGATAAGAATTTATTGGGGCGGCTAGGAACTGGCTCCACAGAGTCAGGGTGTTCCCACACCCTTCGACAAATAAGATCCAATAATTCATCGAAGGGTGGAGACACCCAAGAGGTGGAAGGCTGGGCTCAAGGCCTTGAGGAAGACCGACTCCTCCTCAGAAGGGTTTTTGGATGGTCAGATGCCCCGCTGTCTCAAGATCTCCAGGATATTTGAGAACGAGACATCATCAGAGGACGACTCGGGGACCCTTCTGCATCATCGAGGTCGGTGTCCGAGGTGACAGACTCATCTGGTGAGTCTAGGTGCTTCCTCTTACACAGCTTCTTTCTGGGAGGCTCTTCAGGCACGGACTCTGAAGGGCCTTCAGAAAGCAGGGGACCACATGGAGGTATCCTCAGGCCTTGGAGCCCCGCTGTCCAGAGATAGGGGGGGCACCAGAAACTCTAGTCGTAGTGTCCAGGGAGGGAGATGCTGATTCGGGTGAAGTCACTAAGGACTTGGCCAGAGCGCTCCTCATAGCTTCGAAGGCGGGTCCCCCCGAATCGGAGGAAGGGCCTGTCTCCGAAACCATGACCGGAGTCGGGGTTCCCCCAGTCGAAGCACCAAGGGGGAGACTCGGAACCGAAGGCAGTGGCCCCGATGTATCACCCTCTGGCCCGACTGAGGACCCCCGAGTACCGAAACCTGCAGAAGGAATACAGAAGGTTGGAGCGGAGGTCGGAACCGAAAGACTGGCGGGGGGTCTTGGAACTGACCCAAGGACTTCACTCGACTCAGCACTCTCCGACTCCGACAACACCAGGGTTGTCGGAGGAGGAAGGAATGGAACCGATACTATGGTGGGCTCCGGAGCCGACTGGGCTGGAGCCGAGTATAATTTAGATAACACTGGCGATTGGAGGAGCCTCTGGACCACCCTATCTATGTCTGAATCATATAACCTGGAGGACCTGGAGGAGACAGAAGGGGGTCGTGAAACCTTTCCCATTGGATCCAAGACACAACTAGGAGTACGGCTCCGAATCGGCTACAAGAGGATCGGAGCCGAAGCAGGCTCGAGAAGCACTGAAACCTCCTTCGGCACAAAAAGCTGTGGAACCGAAGAAGCCGGCTCCGAAATGGAAAGTATTTCCTGTGGCTCCGAAACCAGTGGAACCGAGACAGTGGACCCAGCTGTCGACCCTGAATCCTGCGGCTCCGAGACCAATGGAGCCGAGGAAGGAGACACAGCTTTAGACCCCATAGCCAACGGCTCCGAGACCAGTGGAGCCGAGGAAGGGGACATCGACCTGGATCTTTTCTCCGGCGGCTCCGAAGAAGAGGACGGAGCCGGGGACTTCTTTTTAGACTTAACCCTGGACTTTTCAGAGGGAGAAGAAAGAGCTTCCTCAAAGGAGGGTTTAATTAAACCCTTCAGGATAAGTTATTTTTTCTCTCCTGCAAAACTCTCGAAGAGAAAGCATGACAGGCACTGCAAGATTCTTTCAAGTGTTTGGCGCCAAGGCAGTAAACGCAACTCGCATGACCATCTGTCAAAGACATTTTGTAGCTACACTTTGCACATTTTTTAAAGCCCGATGGCTTATGTTCTTTTTCTTTGGTAGACATGATACACAAACACAAGTCAAACACAAGTAAACACTAGGAGGGGGGAAACGGCTCTAAGTTAAATGCCGAGACACAAGATAGGGCAAAGGCCCTCTAACTTAAACGGGCCTAGCCCGCCAGACAGAAGGATCACCACACAATAGGAATAAACAATCCCACTCAAACAACAAGTCAATTACAACAACGTAGCTATGAAAATAGCTTTTGAGTATAAATTTTCCTACAGAGAACTGCTATGAGATATCAAAGATCACAAAAGAGGGTACTTAGCCACAGCCAAGTTGAGACCACGTCGATACTCTAGGAGCAGCAAACGAGATCTGGGGTTTTGGGCGTGGTGCATCCTGGGATATAGGGTCGGCCCAGCCAATGAGAGACTTTGTGCTAGTCAGAACGGCCGAGTCGGAACCGATTCTCGGCTCCCTGCCCATCAGTATTGACTGTAGGCGAGATAGGATCACATTACATCACCTGTTTTCAGAATCTGTCGATCAGTCTCTCTTTCCGCCACCCAGAACACGGAGGGGCTGAACAAAGGCCCTCTCCCTCGCCTGTGGACAACACTATAAGGGAGGAAGGAGTAGACCCCATCAGGACTTCCAATACTGTGGAGAAGGCCAGACTGGAACTATTAAGAGCTGAAGCACCAAGGGGCAAAGAATGGTCTGAAAAGCCCAGACTCGAACCAGCCCCAAGGACTCTGGGGCAACAACCTGGACTGGTGGCCCTGCCTGCCCTGGGGGAAGGGGAGCAGAACTACCCATAGATTCTATTGGGGTAGAGACAAAGGGAGTCCCAGAGACCCACACAACTGCCATGCTTCGCACAGACTCCCCTAAGTCCAATCCCTAAGAGGGCAGATGAGGAGAAAATAATCGGGGAGTGGGAGAAGGTCCCCTAGTCCTGTGGGTTGGGGAAGCCAAAAGTCCCAACGCTATCTGAGCTTTCAAAAAGGACCACATCATCCTGTCCATATTGGAGAGAAGGATGCTCCTGAAGGATCAGGAGGAAATAGAGGACCTTGCCAGAGACCTGTGTTGGGACCTCAAAGGCCTTCTCTGATGGTTCAGGGAATGGCTCCTGTGCAGAGGGGTAAACAATTCCCTCTCTGAGGATCCGAGGGAAGGTCCTCAACAACAACAGAACTTGAAACAGGTCTTGGATCCTACTGTATCGGGTCCAAGGAAACAGAGGGATCCAAAGGAAGGAAAATCGAATCCCTGAGATCCGACAGAATCAGATCCGTGACAAGTCTGCTCCAGCTTGGATCTGAAGGCCTCGATCCAGAGACCTTGGATCCAGGACTCGATTACGAGACCCTGGGATCTGAAGACCTGGGGCTGGAGGCCTTGGATCTGGTCATCGACTCTCTGTATGGTTTCGAACTCAAGATCCCCAGATCCGACACCGCTAAGGCTGGAGTCGGATCCAGAAACCTGGAATCCGACAGCCTAGGTTTCTTACTAGAGACCTCCCCAGAAGAGGAAGAAGTTGCTTTTCTTTTATGCTCAGAGGAGCCCTGCTTGGTAGAGGACCCCTTGACTAAGGGGACCCCCCCCCCAAGCCATCCCTCTGAGTAGAAGCTTGTTCCGATGGTCGACCAGGGCCCTGGGGTTGACTGTGGCACAAATGCTGCATTCAACCTCCAGGTAGCTGGCACTGAGGCAATAGAGGCACTCCTCATGCGAGTCGGAGACAGGCACCTTCCAATTGCACGAGGAGTACTTCTTGAATCCCGAAGGCTTGACAAACAGCTGTAACCAGACAAACACAATCCAAATCCAAATCAGAAAACATTAGCCAAAAAGGTGAAGCACTGAAAAATCCTTCCACACAAACAAGTACCCAAAAAAATAGCTAACTACAGAAACCCCCCCTAAAAACTACACACTAAGAAGTGAAAAGCTCACGCAAGACTACAACCAAAAGGGTGCCAAGCAAAACTTAAAATGGGAGGGGTAGAACTGATGGGTAATACGGAAAAACCTAGACACACTAAACAAAGTCAAGAATAAAAACAGTCAGAAAAAAGGCTAAAGGATAAGAAAGAAACACCAAAGAAAAATCACCTACTTCGTCTACACTGGAGGAGCTGAGTAATCGGCGTCTGCCTTCAAGCGCAGCAAATGAGATCTAAGGGGTTAAAGGGCAGCAGAGCATTATGGGAGGGGAGGAGCTTGAGCTAAGCTGTTTTCTAAGTGTTGCCGGCTCAGATCCGATGTCGGATCCTAGACCCATATGTGATGAATGGTGACTAGGATAACATCAGATCTTGGGTATGAGGGTTAGGGGAGCGTAAGCCTGAAGAAGACAAACATGGACTAGAGCATCTCTCGGTGACTGTCCCTGAAGAGGGGGATCAGGGCAAAGAACCTGATGCATTTGTTGTTGTTGAGGGGCGAAGCAAAGAGGTTGCACCAGGATTAACCCCACTTGTGGAAAAACCATGTTTGCCATTGACTGGTTTAAAGAGCACTCATGAGGCATAAGGATAACTCTTCTGAGCCTGTCCGACAGAATGTTTGACTTCCCCAGAATGTGCATTGCGACTAGACAGCAGTTGGAAGAGGTCGCCACTGCCAAACGGGGGTAAGATCTGGTTCCGTCTTGCTTGCTGATGTACCATACCACAGACATATTGTCCATTTGTATCGCAATAGTTCCTAGAGGGAGAAAGCTCTGAAGTGTTTGCAATGCTAGAAGTACCGCTCTCATTTCTAGGACACTGATATGCAAACTGGTCTCTTGTGTCAACCACGTGCCTTGGACCATCCAACCCAGGTAATACCCCACCCCAGCTGGGAAACCTTCATGGTCAACGTGGCATTGGGGGAGGAAGAACAAAAGGACATCCCTGTTCAACTTCTTCCGAGTGGAGCCACCATAGAAGCAAGTCCTTCCACACTCTGGAAAATTTGATCAGGTGATTCAGCGGATAGAAGTGTAAAGATCATTGAATCGCCAGCATCCACTGAAGAATTTTCATATGTAAGCGTGCTGTTTGAATCAATGCTATTGTGGCAGCCATCAAACCTAATGTTCAAAGGACTACACTTGATGGGGGTTTGTGAGTTGCCAGAATTTGTCTGATATGCAATTTTAATGTGAATATCCTGTCTGGAGGCAAATAGATTAAGCAATTGGCTGTATCTAGACATGCTCCTATAATGTCTATCAATACAGGATGTAGCTGTGATTTCTGCATGTTGATCATGATGCCCAAGGTAGGGGCTAGGTGTAGTAGATAGTCCCTGGCTTGCAACAGTAGATGTCTGGCTGATGCTGTCTGGAGCCAGTCATCTAGATAAGGAAACATGTTGAATCCATTCAGACTCAAGTTAGCTGTTACTACCGGCATGCACTTAGTAAACAACCTGAGAGCTATGGTGAGACCAAAGGGGGAGTACTCTGAACTGATAATAACTGGCCTCCAGCCAGAAGTGGATAAACTTTCTGGAGCACCTGTTCATTTGGATGTGATAGTACGTGTTCTGAAGGCCAGTTCAGCACATCCGGTCGTCTTTTCGTAATAGTGGAAGAATTGACTGAGCCATGACCATCCAGAACTTTGAATTGTCTACTGATTTATTTAGGAGTGTTAGGTCCAAGATTGGCTTCAGGTCCCCTGTCTTCTTCAGTACTAAAAAAAACCTGGAATAGATTCTGGATCTGATTTGGTCTGGTGGGACCTCCTGAATGACTCTTTTTCTAGCAGCTTTGAAATTTATAATGCTGCTTCCTCCCTCTGATTAGGTGGACTATCGAGATTTTTTTCCTTGGTTTTGGTATTTGGAGAAATGGAATGGAATATCCTCTGGATATGGTCCTTTGCATCCAATGATCATTTGTGATGGCTAACCAGGCATCTAAGTGCAAGGATAAGAGCCCCCCCCCCCCCGACTGCCTCCAGAAAGGGACAGTCGGGCAACCTCTCAGGAGCACTGAAAGTATCTATCAGAAAAGGAATCTTGTGATCCTGGATTTTGTGGACCCCCTCTGCCTTGTGGGCAGCATCTACCATTATATTTGTTTCCTCCTCTGTCTCTGGGAGAAAAACTTCCCTGTGATTCCTGAAAAGGACCTTGAGACTTTTTGAACCAGAATTTTTTACCAGCACACTGGTTCCTGGAGAAAGGTCTTTGTGGGCTAGAAAAAATGGATTCTGACAGCAGACAAGGTATTTCTGTCTTTCTCACTATGGGAGGACATCTCTTTAACAGTGGGGCCAAACAATGATGATCCATCAAAAGCAGCACTGATGAAGGACACCTTGAATGGTTCCATGAAGTCACAAAGCCGCATTTAGGCATGACGTCTTATAGCAATACCTGAACTGGTACCCCTTGAGGTACCCTCTGCTGCAAGTGAGATTAGCCTCATGGACTCATTAGAGATAGACTGTAGGGTAGCCAATCTGGAGGAAAGGGTTTTCTGTTCCTTAGCAGACATGGCCCTGGGGCAGAGCTACAGAGTTCCTTAATTAAGTCCCTCTGTAGTCTGATGAAGTGTGCCAGGTAGTTCAGCAACCACAAAATCTGTCCGAAGCCCTAGACTCCCTGTTAGCAGGATGGACAGAGGAGCTTCATTTAGCTAGCTCCTTGTTAGTGACTGTCGCAAAAACCATGGCATCTATCGGGGAACCTTTTGTCCAGTGTTGCTTATCTGAAGGGGCACTGAGGATTTTGTCAGCTATTTTTTGGTATAGGCTCCACAGTGGCTGGCTCTGTCCATGCCTTGCAGGAGACGAGATCTATAAAGTCATCAACAGGGGGGGTGTCACACAAGATATAGATGAGCCAGACCCCAAAGGCCTCCAGGAAAATTGACTCCTCTGAGGAAGGGCTTTGGGTAGACCATCCACCTCTTTGGCGTAGAATTTCAAGGATGTCTTTAAAGGAGATATCATCAGGTGGAGATCATGGGGACACTTCCCCTTCATCAAAGTCCACATCTTCTGTCATTGATTTCTGACGGGAATACAGGTGCCTCCTCTTGCACAGTTTCTTTCGAGGGACCTCCTCAATGAGATGTTCCAGCCAGTTGTCAAAAGAGACAGGGAGCTCTGTGGGTGAGCTGCTCAGAAGCTCTTAGGGTCTGGCTGTCCCTGATGTGGAGGATGAGCAGGCTCAGGTGCAGAAATCAGAGCAGGAGTAGCATCCAAAGGAGGTAGAGTTGAAGCAATTCTCCGCTGCAAGAATTTCCTCTCCACCATTTTGAATGCAGAAGGACCTGGAAAGGGCAGTGGTAACCCCTCTGGAGTTGTAGCTCTCAGAGCAGACAACCCCAACCCTCAGAGATCTCATGTCCTGAAGGGAGAGTCGGAGCCAAGCTATCTAGAGCTGAAGCTCCAAGGGGAAGCAATGGCTCCTAAAACTTCAGAGTCGAGGTCAGCCCCTCGGACCAGACACCAACGCTTTGGCTCCGACATCACTCGTGCTCCAAAAGAATCAGAGCTGAGTGGATTAGAGAAGTCATTGGAGCTGAGGATGAACATGCCATAGCATCCAATTCATTGGCTCTGGTTACCTCCAGATCCAAGGGCTCTGAAGCAGGAGGTCAGATGGGAGAAGGATATATTAAGAGCACAAAAGAATGATGGTGGCTCACAGATCCAATGAAGGATAGAGCAGGCAGAACTCCCATCTGAATCTGCGTCCTGAGGAATCTCCTCATCATCCTGTCCACCTCTGCTTCAGAAAGACTCTGGGAAGATCTTATGGAGGAAGAAGTGGAGGGAGGCCTGGGAGATTTTCATGGGCTCCCTTGAAGAAAGAGGGAGACCTAGCAGAATGAGATACAACCTCCAGGGAGGTAGTAGGAGTCAGGCGTCAAGAAGGAGTCAAAGAAGTCTGTGTCAGATTTGAATGATTTGGATCCAACAATTTCAAAGCCTTGGTAAGAGGCTCTGAAGTAGCCCCTTTTGGAGACAGGGAAGGCTAGCACATTCTGTGCTCCCTGGGCTCTTTAAGATTTTTAGTAGGGGGTTGAACCCCTGATTCTTTAGAAGGTCCAGCAGGAGAAGAAGCAGACTGAGGAAGTAGGCCCTTCAAAATCAATTTATTGCAACAATCAACCACGGTGCAAGCACTAAAACCCACACAGATGTTGCAGTCCATATCAAAATGGCTAGGGCCTAAGATGTAAATGCACCCCCTGTAAGAATCAGACTGAGGAATCTTTTGCCCACAGGAAGTGCATTTTTTGAACCCATTGACTTGTCCATTTTGCTAGGCATTGGTAAAAAAAACTTTTTTTTTATTTTTTTTAGAGAAACGGGAAGAAAGGAATGAAACAGAACCTACCAACAATGGTAGGTGCAAGAAATAATGGTAAAAGGATCAAAACAGAGAAACCTGAAAAAAAAAAACAACAAAGTTGGTGAAAAGGGTAAGGAAGGGTTATGGCAAGTAAAAAGGTAACAATAAAGGAAGTTCCAAAGTTAAATATCACTCATGAACCACGAGACGTTCTTGAAACATGGCAAACAAGATCTGAGGTAATTTGGAGGACATGGGCGTTATAGGTAAAGTAAGAGCTTGACAGTCGGATCCTAAGCTATAAAAGCAGCTGAGTGGTTGAGTAACGAATGAAAATGATAACATCAGATCCTCTTCTACAACATCAACAGAACAGCTTTGAGGGACAGGCATATCTTGCAGAGGATACTGCTGCTATGGAACAGACTCCCCATCTTCATAATAATAAACAAAAAGTTATGTACTCACCATAACATTCCAGCTGTGTTGTCCATTTTCATTCTTCCTCAACAGTTGGGTTCTGATCTCAACCTCGGGTCTGGCTCAGCTGTTTCTTCCAGATCATAAAATACTTGAACTCTCGAACTCCTCCCATTTCCCATAATGCCCCAGTCACCTAACATACCTCAGATCTAGTCTACTGCCCATAAATATATACAGCAGTGGAAATTAAGAATGGAACGAAAACTGGAGCTCAAACAAGGAACAGAGGTCCCTCCAAAACTCTTTGATTTATCTAGGGGTTTAATAAGGAGAGGGAAGATGGGTGGGAAATTGAGGAAGAATGAAAATAGACAACACAGATGGAACATTATAGTGCTTACTCAACTTTTTATCTGATGTTGTCATTTTCATGCATTCCTCAACAGTTGGGACAGAGTCCCCAGCTACCTAAATCCCGGGAGGACTCTAAGGAAGGATATTCCAAAGCTCAGCTGAGCCAAAGGCTGTTCTTCCCATACAGACCAGATCTAATCTGTAATAAGCAATAAAGGTATGAGAATTAGTTCAAGTTGCAGCTGCATAAATATCATCCAAGGAAATTATAGACAAAAAAGTTGAAGAAGTCACCACAGACCTCGTGGAATGGGCTCTTGGAGGCTCTGGTAAAGGCAAACTCACTTCTTTACAAACAAAGGTAATACAATCCTTGACCATTTGGCCAAAGTCACTTTAGATACTGGTTTGAATTCTTATGAAAAGCTAGCACCCTCCTGAAAAAGGGAAACCAGGAAAAGAAGAATGTCGGAAACAGGAGCTGAAAATGGATCCAGATTCCAACTTTTAGCCCAAATAGAGAATCTTTTCAACTTACTTCTGTAAACTCTCTCGGTAGAAGATTTTTGAGAAGCAAGGATAATGTCCTTCACAGGGAAGGCAAGCCTGGAATTAGCAAGAATCACTGGAAGTGGACAAACCAAGCTGTCAGATGGAGGGTCTGCAGATTTGGAAGCAGAAGGAGCAACGGATGTGAGATCAGATCCGGTACCGGATCGAGCACCCAAGGGGGGTGTGCTTCAGATGAGGCTGTATAAGAGGGAACCACACATGCTGAGGCCAGAAGGGGGCAATGAGGATTAACTGTATCCTGAGGTGTCTTGCTTTCTGAAGACCTCTCAGAATCAATGGTAATGGAGGAAAGGCATAAAGAAGACCTGGAGGTCAATCATGAGTCAGAGCATCCCTGGAGAACTACCCCTCTTGGAGGATCAGGGCGAAGTAGCTGCTGCATTTGTGGTTGAGGGAGGAAGCAAGCAGATCACAGCTTGGTTGGCCCCACTGATGGAAGATCTGCTTTACCACTACAGGATTCAGGGACCACTTGTAAGGGGTCAGAATAGCCCTGCTCAGCTCGTCCGCCAGCATGCTGAATGTTCCAGGAATGTGTGTTGCAAGTAGAAAGCGCCCCTAAGGACATTACCCACTCCCAAACCCTCATGGCCTCTCAACAAAACAGATAAGGATGTGTGCCCCCTTGCTTATGTACCACACAATAACCATGTTGTCTGTATGCACTGCTATTGTCCCCAGAGGAAGGCAGTCCTGAAAAGCTTGCAACGAAAGGAGGACTGCTCTCATCTCCAGAACATTTATGTGCAGTTTGGTCTCTGACTGGGACCATGTCCCTTGGACAGTCTTCCCCTGGAAGTGCCCTCCCCTACCCTAAAAGGGAAGCATCTGTGGTAACTGTGGCTGTTGGAATTGAGGGAGAAACATACCTGCCAGCTAGGAGGTCTGAAGAGAGCATCCACCACGACAGATGTCTTCTGCATATTGGAGTGATACTTATAGGGACTGACAGAGGATGAGAAACAGCGGACCACTGAACCACCAGGGTCCACTGCAGAACTTTCATGTAATACCTGGCCATTAGAACCAGATAAATGGCTGCTGCCATAGAACCTAGAGCCCTCAGAATGAATGAGACTGAAGGACGAGTTTGCTCCAGAAGAGATTGTATATGAGAGTGGATAAGAAGCACACATCAGAGGGGAAGAGCTGCAATCTCCAAGGTCCTGTCTAACTGAGTGCCTATGAACTCCAGCTGTTGAAATGGGGTCAAGGAAGACTTAGCAAGATTCACTGTTATACCCAACTGATCAAAGAGACAAAGGAGAAAGCATGTAATCTCCACCAGTTGATGCTGTGTGGGAGCTGTGAGGAGCCGATTGTTGAGATAGGGATACACCTGGAATCCCTGCAGCCTGAGATGAGCTGCCACCACTACCATACACTTGGTGAACACGCGGGGGGCTGTGGTGAGTCCAAAGGGCAGGGCTCTGAACTGGAAGTCGTTGGCTCCTAGGCAAAAGCAGAGAAATCTCCTGGACCGTCTGTCTATTTTGATATGATAGTACGCATCCTGGAGATCGACAGAGCACATCCAGTCATTCTTGTGCAGAAGGAGCACAATGGACTGTAGAGTGACCATCTGAAACTTTGACTTGTTGACTGATGCATTTAACTGACTGAGGTCCAGAATTGGATGCAGGTCCCCTGCTTTCCTGGGTACCAAAAAGAAGTGGGAATAAGTTCTGGATCCTCTCTGTCCTTTGGGGACCTTTTGGATGGCTCTTTTTTTGAATGAGGTTGGTTACCTCTAGACAGGCTAACTCTTTCTGACTGGGTGGCACATATTTTTTGGCGGGGAGTCGGAAAAGAGAATACAGTAGCCCCTGGATATAATTTTTAGCACCCATTGATCAGTTGTGATGTTTGCCCAGGCCGAAGGGTGCAATGATATATGACCCCCGACTGCTTCCAGGTTGAGACACTGAAAGGGCTTCTCAGAGAAATGCTACCTGGAGTCCTGGTTTTGCAGGCCTCCTCTTCTCCTAGGGCAGCGTCGACCATTGAAACCTCTCCATTGTCGCCTGGAAGAGGAATCTTCTTGAGCCTCCTGAAAGGAAGACTGCAACTTATGGAACCAGATCTTCTTGCTACCCCATTGGGTCTTGGAAAAGGACCTTTGGGGATAAAAAATTTGATCCCTACAGCCAACAGTGTCTTCCCCTCTTGCTCACCGTGGGTCACAGTTTCCTTAACAGTGGGACCAAAGAGGGTTGAACCATCGAAGGGAGCATCGGTGAACGATGTTTTAAAGGCCACTGCAAACCCACATAAGCAAAGCCTGGCATGACGCCTGATGGTAATGCCTGTGCCCGCAGCCCATAAGGTACCCTTTGCCACATTAGAGATCAACCTCATGGACGAATTAGCTATGGACGTGAGTGTGGCCAGCTTGGGAGAAATGCCCTTAAAGTCCTCTGAAGGCATGGACTCCAAGAGGGAAGTGGTAAGCTCCTTTATTAAATCCCTCTGAAGATGGGTGAAATGCATCAGGTAGCTTAAGACTCGCAGGCTGAAGGTAGCCGATGCAAACTCTTAGTTATGTACTTACCATAACGATAGATGTATGTGATCCATCTCACCTATATTCAATACTGATGGGATCGGAGCCGAGAATCGGCACCGACTCGGACGTTCTGACTAGCACGAAGTCTCTTGGCTGGGACGACCCTATATCCCAGGATGCACCACGCCCAAAACCCCAGATCTAGTTTTCCCCCAACACATTCTTCCACCAAAAGAACCCACAAAGAGACAAGTGTAAAAGGAGAGAAAAAATAATATCCTCATGGGAATCAAACAATACTTGTCTCCTCCAAATCCAACAGGAAGGGGGAAGGAGGGCGGGTACGTAAGAATGAAGGTGAGATGGATCACATACATCTATCGTTATGATAAGTACATAACTAAGAGACGTAATGTGATCCTATCTCGCCTACATTCAATACTGATGGGACAGCGTCCCTAGCACCTAAATCCTGGGAGGCTCATTGGAAAACACTCCTGAGCACTGTGGAACCAAAGGAAGCACTACCTCTAGATGCCATGTCCAATTTGTAATGAGAAATAAAGGTATGTGGAGAAGTCCAAGTAGCCGCCGCACAAATCTCATCCACGGACAGCCTAGCGTGAAAGGCCACTGAAGTTGCCATAGCCCTGGTAGAATGCGTCTTCACTGGAAAGGGAAGATTCCTACCAGTCAATGCATAAATTAATGAGATGCAATCCCTAATCCACTTAGCGATGGTGGCCTTGGTTACAGATCCACCAATTCTGTTGTCTGAAACGGACACAAACAACTGGTCTGATTTTCTCTCCTGTTGTGTCCTATTCAAATAAAACCTCAATTGTCTATGTACATCCAACTGGTGAAATATGTATTCTGCTTTGTTGGAGAATTGAGGAAAAAAGACTGGTAGCTCAATAGACTGTTGGAGACAAAATGCAGAAGACACCTTAGGGAGAAAGGAAGGATTTAATCTTAGAGATACTCTGTCCTTGTGAAAAATCAAATAAGGAGGTTTGACAGAAAGGGCTTGAAGCTCCAATACCCTTTTGGCTGAAGTAATGGCTACCAAAAATGCAGTCTTCCATGATAAGAATTTTAATTCACAAGTGGCTGCAGGTTCGAAGGGAGGAGAAGTCAAAGCTCCGAGCACCATATTTAAGTCCCATGGTAGAAAGAGTTGCGAAATCAGGGGGCGAAATAACCAGGCTCCTTTTAGAAAGGCTTTACACAGCTTATGAACCATGAGGGAAGGCTCATGAGCTATGTGATAATTAGAGATCGCTGCCAATTGAACCTTTATAGTGAAGACAGCGGAACCCTGTCTAAAAATTGTCGCCAAGAAATCTAACACCGCTGAAACAGGGGCTCTGAGGGGATTAAGGTCACGCTGCTCAGCCCAAATAGCAAATCTCTTCCATTTACTGGAGTAAATCTTTCTAGTAGAAGACTTATGAGAAGAGGACAGAATCTGTAGTACCTCCGGGGTAAGGTTATGCTGTCTGACTAAGGAAGGAAGTGGAGTAGCCAAGCAGCAAGTCTGAGAGTTCGGAAGGATGGATGAGGCTGTCCCGACTGATGAGTCAACAGGTCTGGAGCTGGGTCCAGGATCTAAGGCTCATCCACCGCATATTTCTGAAGGAAGGGGAACCAAACTTGACGGGGCCAGTGTGGTGCTATTAAAATCATGCTGCTTCCCGCGTAGATTGCCTTCTGAATCACTCTTGGCAAGAGAGGGACCGGAGGGAAGGCGTAGAGCAGACCGGAGGGCCAATCGTGGACTAGAGCATCCCTGGGCAGCTCCCCTTGAGGAGGGATTAGAGTGAAATAATTTCTGCACTTCGCATTGAGGGGACTGGCAAGGAGGTCACAGCAGGGAAGACCCCACCTGGAGAATATCTGAGCCGCCACTCGATCGTTCAGGGACCACTTGTGAGGCATCAGAATAGCTCTGCTCAGCCTGTCTGCAATCACGTTGGACTTCCCCGGAATGTTCGTTGCCACTAGAAAGCGCTGGGAAGCGATCGCCCAGCTCCACACTCTCATGGCTTCCCTGCAAAGGGGATAGGACTTGGTTCCCCCCTGTTTGTTCAGATACCAGACCACCGACATATTTTCGGAAAGAATTGCAATAGTTCCTTGGGGAAGAAAGCTGTGGAGTGCCTGCAACGCTAGAAGCACCGCTCTCATCTCCAGAACACTGATATGCAAGTGAGTCTCATGATCTTGCCACGTACCTTGAACCGTCCTGCCCAGGTAATGTCCCCCCCACCCTATCTGGGAGGCGTCTGTGGTTACCGTGGCAATGGGGGACGGGGGATGAACGATCTTCCTTGATTCAGACTTGAGGGAAGAAGCCACCAACGAAGATCTTGTCGGCATCTCTCCATAATGAAAATAGGATGGGACAAGGGCAGATCCTGATATGACCACTGGGCCGAAAGGAGCCATTGAAGTATTCGCATGTGCAACCTGGCAAGAGGGACTAGAAGGATGGTAGCCGCTATTGTTTCCAACAACTGCAGAACCGTTCTGGCTTGGGCTTTTTTGCGGGGCAATAAGGCCAGAACCTGAGCCTGTAACACCTTTATTCTGTCTAAGGGTAGGAATGCTCGCATCTTTGCAAAGTCTAGCTCTGCGCCGATAAAGGCAACACTCTGTGATGGCAGCAATACAGATTTTGTCTACTTGAAGGCAATTCCTAACAAATGTCCCAATTTGAAGGCAGTCCTCATGGCTTGAAGAAGTAGATGCCTGTTGGAGGCGGTGAGGAGCCAGTCATCTAGATAAGGAAACACCTGGAATCCTAGACGTCTCAGGTGAGCCGTCACCACTGCCAAACACTTGGTAAGCACCCTGGGGGCTGTGGTGAGACCAAAGGGCAGGGCCCGGAATTGAAAATGACTGGCCCCCAGCCGGAAGCATAAATGATGCCCGGAGGCTTTGTTTATCTTGATGTGATAATAGGCATCCTTGAGATCTATGGAGCACATCCATACTCCTTTCTCCAGCAAGGGGAGAATGGATTGTAACGTGACCATTCGGAACTTGGACTTTTTCACAAAGCGGTTTAAGCGGCTGAGATCCAGAATGGGTCTCAAGTCCCCCGTTCTTTTCGGCACCAAAAATAATCTTGAGTAAGTTCCTGATCCGATCTGGTCTGCGGGGACTGATTGGATGGCTCATTTTCTTATCAGCTTTGAGATTTCTAGTGCTGCTTGATCCCATTGATTGGGTGGAACGACCGGGATTCTTTTTGATGGTGGGGGAGAACGGATGAAGGGAATGGTATAACCTCCGGCGATGATTCGAAGCACCCATCGATCCTGAGTGATGGACTCCCAGGCTTGAAGATGCTCCGAAAAGCGACCCCCGACTGGCTCCGGAGAAGCACAGTCGGGTAATCCCTCAGGGACGCTGGAAGGAGGAACCTCGAAAGGATTCGCGGTCTCCTGTATTGCGGGGGTCTCCGCCGCCTCTGAGGCGACGTCTTCGAGTAATTTTCCCTCCTCTGCCTCTGGAGGGGTTCACTCAGATGGGCAGGGGAAGACTTTTGAGACTTTCTGAACCACATTTTTCCTCCCACTGAGCCTTGGGATAAGGTCTAGTGGGGAGAGAAAACGGGCCCCAATGGCAGACAAAGTCTTACCCTCCTGCTCACATCTCATGAGGGTGTCTTTCACTTTGGGTCCAAAAAGGGAGGACCCGTCGAAAGGGGCATCTGTGAAAGAAGACTTGAAAGCCTCCAAAAATGACACAAGCGCATCCAAGCTTGCCTCCTGAGGGCTACGCCTGAACTCGCTGCCCTTCCTGCCCCCTCGGCTGCATAAGATATGAGCCTCATGGACGAGTTGACGATGGAAGAAAGGGTAGACAGCTGGGTATTAACAGACTGGGTTAACGCCTCAGGCACGTTACCCGCCAGGGTATCTCCCAACTCTTTAATGAGATCCCTTTGGAGCCGCGTAAAATGACACAAATAATTCAGCGACTGCAAGGTAAAGGTCGCTGAAGACAGGGTACGCTTCCCATACCTATCCATGCTCCTAGACTCCTTATTAGGAGGATGGATGGAAGTAGAAGCCTCTGCCACGTCCTGCTGAGTGGCAGATGCCACCACCATGGCATCCACAGGAACTCCCTTGGTCAAAAACTCTTTCCCAGGAGGTGAGATAAGAATTTATTGGGGCGGCTAGGAACTGGCTCCACAGAGTCAGGGTGTTCCCACACCCTTCGACAAATAAGATCCAATAATTCATCGAAGGGTGGAGACACCCAAGAGGTGGAAGGCTGGGCTCCGAAGGCCTTGAGGAAGACCGACTCCTCCTCAGAAGGGTTTTTGGATGGTCAGATGCCCCGCTGTCTCAAGATCTCCAGGATATTTGAGAACGAGACATCATCAGAGGACGACTTCGGGGACCCTTCTGCATCATCGAGGTCGGTGTCCGAGGTGACAGACTCATCTGGTGAGTCTAGGTGCTTCCTCTTACACAGCTTCTTTCTGGGAGGCTCTTCAGGCACGGACTCTGAAGGGCCTTCAGAAAGCAGGGGACCACACATGGAGGTATCCTCAGGCCTTGGAGCCCCGCTGTCCAGAGATAGGGGGGGCACCAGAAACTCTAGTCGTAGTGTCCAGGGAGGGAGATGCTGATTCGGGTGAAGTCACTAAGGACTTGGCCAGAGCGCTCCTCATAGCTTCGAAGGCGGGTCCCCCCGAATCGGAGGAAGGGCCTGTCTCCGAAACCATGACCGGAGTCGGGGTTCCCCCAGTCGAAGCACCAAGGGGGAGACTCGGAACCGAAGGCAGTGGCCCCGATGTATCACCCTCTGGCCCGACTGAGGACCCCCGAGTACCGAAACCTGCAGAAGGAATACAGAAGGTTGGAGCGGAGGTCGGAACCGAAAGACTGGCGGGGGGTCTTGGAACTGACCCAAGGACTTCACTCGACTCAGCACTCTCCGACTCCGACAACACCAGGGTTGTCGGAGGAGGAAGGAATGGAACCGATACTATGGTGGGCTCCGGAGCCGACTGGGCTGGAGCCGAGTATAATTTAGATAACACTGGCGATTGGAGGAGCCTCTGGACCACCCTATCTATGTCTGAATCATATAACCTGGAGGACCTGGAGGAGACAGAAGGGGGTCGTGAAACCTTTCCCATTGGATCCAAGACACAACTAGGAGTACGGCTCCGAATCGGCTACAAGAGGATCGGAGCCGAAGCAGGCTCGAGAAGCACTGAAACCTCCTTCGGCACAAAAAGCTGTGGAACCGAAGAAGCCGGCTCCGAAATGGAAAGTATTTCCTGTGGCTCCGAAACCAGTGGAACCGAGACAGTGGACCCAGCTGTCGACCCTGAATCCTGCGGCTCCGAGACCAATGGAGCCGAGGAAGGAGACACAGCTTTAGACCCCATAGCCAACGGCTCCGAGACCAGTGGAGCCGAGGAAGGGACATCGACCTGGATCTTTTCTCCGGCTCAAGAAGAGGACGGAGCCGGGACTTCTTTTAGACTTAACCCTGGACTTTTCAGAGGGAGAAGAAAGAGCTTCCTCAAAGGAGGGTTTAATTAAACCCTTCAGGATAAGTTATTTTTCTCTCCTGCAAAACTCTCAAGAGAAAGCATGACAGGCACTGCAAGATTCTTTCAAGTGTTTGGCGCCAAGGCAGTAAACATAACTCGCATGACCATCTGTCAAAGACATTTTGTAGCTACACTTTGCACATTTTTTAAAGCCCGATGGCTTATGTTCTTTTTCTTTGGTAGACATGATACACAAACACAAGTCAAACACAAGTAAACACTAGGAGGGGGGAAACGGCTCTAAGTTAAATGCCGAGACACAAGATAGGGCAAAGGCCCTCTAACTTAAACGGGCCTAGCCCGCCAGACAGAAGGATCACCACACAATAGGAATAAACAATCCCACTCAAACAACAAGTCAATTACAACAACGTAGCTATGAAAATAGCTTTTGAGTATAAATTTTCCTACAGAGAACTGCTATGAGATATCAAAGATCACAAAAGAGGGTACTTAGCCACAGCCAAGTTGAGACCACGTCGATACTCTAGGAGCAGCAAACGAGATCTGGGGTTTTGGGCGTGGTGCATCCTGGGATATAGGGTCGGCCCAGCCAATGAGAGACTTTGTGCTAGTCAGAACGGCCGAGTCGGAACCGATTCTCGGCTCCCTGCCCATCAGTATTGACTGTAGGCGAGATAGGATCACATTACATCACCTGTTTTCAGAATCTGTCGATCAGTCTCTCTTTCCGCCACCCAGAACACGGAGGGGCTGAACAAAGGCCCTCTCCCTCGCCTGTGGACAACACTATAAGGGAGGAAGGAGTAGACCCCATCAGGACTTCCAATACTGTGGAGAAGGCCAGACTGGAACTATTAAGAGCTGAAGCACCAAGGGGCAAAGAATGGTCTGAAAAGCCCAGACTCGAACCAGCCCCAAGGACTCTGGGGCAACAACCTGGACTGGTGGCCCTGCCTGCCCTGGGGGAAGGGGAGCAGAACTACCCATAGATTCTATTGGGGTAGAGACAAAGGGAGTCCCAGAGACCCACACAACTGCCATGCTTCGCACAGACTCCCCTAAGTCCAATCCCTAAGAGGGCAGATGAGGAGAAAATAATCGGGGAGTGGGAGAAGGTCCCCTAGTCCTGTGGGTTGGGGAAGCCAAAAGTCCCAACGCTATCTGAGCTTTCAAAAAGGACCACATCATCCTGTCCATATTGGAGAGAAGGATGCTCCTGAAGGATCAGGAGGAAATAGAGGACCTTGCCAGAGACCTGTGTTGGGACCTCAAAGGCCTTCTCTGATGGTTCAGGGAATGGCTCCTGTGCAGAGGGGTAAACAATTCCCTCTCTGAGGATCCGAGGGAAGGTCCTCAACAACAACAGAACTTGAAACAGGTCTTGGATCCTACTGTATCGGGTCCAAGGAAACAGAGGGATCCAAAGGAAGGAAAATCGAATCCCTGAGATCCGACAGAATCAGATCCGTGACAAGTCTGCTCCAGCTTGGATCTGAAGGCCTCGATCCAGAGACCTTGGATCCAGGACTCGATTCTGAGACCCTGGGATCTGAAGACCTGGGGCTGGAGGCCTTGGATCTGGTCATCGACTCTCTGTATGGTTTCGAACTCAAGATCCCCAGATCCGACACCGCTAAGGCTGGAGTCGGATCCAGAAACCTGGAATCCGACAGCCTAGGTTTCTTACTAGAGACCTCCCCAGAAGAGGAAGAAGTTGCTTTTCTTTTATGCTCAGAGGAGCCCTGCTTGGTAGAGGACCCCTTGACTAAGGGGACCCCCCCCCCAAGCCATCCCTCTGAGTAGAAGCTTGTTCCGATGGTCGACCAGGGCCCTGGGGTTGACTGTGGCACAAATGCTGCATTCAACCTCCAGGTAGCTGGCACTGAGGCAATAGAGGCACTCCTCATGCGAGTCGGAGACAGGCACCTTCCAATTGCACGAGGAGTACTTCTTGAATCCCGAAGGCTTGACAAACAGCTGTAACCAGACAAACACAATCCAAATCCAAATCAGAAAACATTAGCCAAAAAGGTGAAGCACTGAAAAATCCTTCCACACAAACAAGTACCCAAAAAAATAGCTAACTACAGAAACCCCCCCTAAAAACTACACACTAAGAAGTGAAAAGCTCACGCAAGACTACAACCAAAAGGGTGCCAAGCAGAACTTAAAATGGGAGGGGTAGAACTGATGGGTAATACGGAAAAACCTAGACACACTAAACAAAGTCAAGAATAAAAACAGTCAGAAAAAAGGCTAAAGGATAAGAAAGAAACACCAAAGAAAAATCACCTACTTCGTCTACACTGGAGGAGCTGAGTAATCGGCGTCTGCCTTCAAGCGCAGCAAATGAGATCTAAGGGGTTAAAGGGCAGCAGAGCATTATGGGAGGGGAGGAGCTTGAGCTAAGCTGTTTTCTAAGTGTTGCGGCTCAGATCCGATGTCGGATCCTAGACCCATATGTGATGAATGGTGACTAGGATAACATCAGATCTTGGGTATGAGGGTTAGGGAGCGTAAGCCTGAAGAAGACAAACATGGACTAGAGCATCTCTCGGTGACTGTCCCTGAAGAGGGATCAGGGCAAAGAACCTGATGCATTTGTTGTTGTTGAGCGAAGCAAAGAGGTTGCACCAGGATTAACCCACTTGTGGAAAAACCATGTTTGCCATTGACTGGTTTAAAGAGCACTCATGAGGCATAAGGATAACTCTTCTGAGCCTGTCCGACAGAATGTTTGACTTCCCAGAATGTGCATTGCGACTAGACAGCAGTTGGAAGAGGTCGCCACTGCCAAACGGGGGTAAGATCTGGTTCCGTCTTGCTTGCTGATGTACCATACCACAGACATATTGTCCATTTGTATCGCAATAGTTCCTAGAGGGAGAAAGCTCTGAAGTGTTTGCAATGCTAGAAGTACCGCTCTCATTTCTAGGACACTGATATGCAAACTGGTCTCTTGTGTCAACCACGTGCCTTGGACCATCCAACCCAGGTAATACCCCACCCCAGCTGGGAAACCTTCATGGTCAACGTGGCATTGGGGGAGGAAGAACAAAAGGACATCCCTGTTCAACTTCTTCCGAGTGGAGCCACCATAGAAGCAAGTCCTTCCACACTCTGGAAAATTTGATCAGGTGATTCAGCGGATAGAAGTGTAAAGATCATTGAATCGCCAGCATCCACTGAAGAATTTTCATATGTAAGCGTGCTGTTTGAATCAATGCTATTGTGGCAGCCATCAAACCTAATGTTCAAAGGACTACACTTGATGGGGTTTGTGAGTTGCCAGAATTTGTCTGATATGCAATTTTAATGTGAATATCCTGTCTGGAGGCAAATAGATTAAGCAATTGGCTGTATCTAGACATGCTCCTATAATGTCTATCAATACAGGATGTAGCTGTGATTTCTGCATGTTGATCATGATGCCCAAGGTAGGGGCTAGGTGTAGTAGATAGTCCCTGGCTTGCAACAGTAGATGTCTGGCTGATGCTGTCTGGAGCCAGTCATCTAGATAAGGAAACATGTTGAATCCATTCAGACTCAAGTTAGCTGTTACTACCGGCATGCACTTAGTAAACAACCTGAGAGCTATGGTGAGACCAAAGGGGGAGTACTCTGAACTGATAATAACTGGCCTCCAGCCAGAAGTGGATAAACTTTCTGGAGCACCTGTTCATTTGGATGTGATAGTACGTGTTCTGAAGGCCAGTTCAGCACATCCGGTCGTCTTTTAAGTAATAGTGGAAGAATTGACTGAGCCATGACCATCCAGAACTTTGAATTGTCTACTGATTTATTTAGGAGTGTTAGGTCCAAGATTGGCTTCAGGTCCCCTGTCTTCTTCAGTACTAAAAAAAACCTGGAATAGATTCTGGATCTGATTTGGTCTGGTGGGACCTCCTGAATGACTCTTTTTCTAGCAGCTTTGAAATTTATAATGCTGCTTCCTCCCTCTGATTAGGTGGACTATCGAGATTTTTTTCCTTGGTTTTGGTATTTGGAGAAATGGAATGGAATATCCTCTGGATATGGTCCTTTGCATCCAATGATCATTTGTGATGGCTAACCAGGCATCTAAGTGCAAGGATAAGAGCCCCCCCCCCCCCGACTGCCTCCAGAAAGGGACAGTCGGGCAACCTCTCAGGAGCACTGAAAGTATCTATCAGAAAAGGAATCTTGTGATCCTGGATTTTGTGGACCCCCTCTGCCTTGTGGGCAGCATCTACCATTATATTTGTTTCCTCCTCTGTCTCTGGGAGAAAAACTTCCCTGTGATTCCTGAAAAGGACCTTGAGACTTTTTGAACCAGAATTTTTTACCAGCACACTGGTTCCTGGAGAAAGGTCTTTGTGGGCTAGAAAAAATGGATTCTGACAGCAGACAAGGTATTTCTGTCTTTCTCACTATGGGAGGACATCTCTTTAACAGTGGGGCCAAACAATGATGATCCATCAAAAGCAGCACTGATGAAGGACACCTTGAATGGTTCCATGAAGTCACAAAGCCGCATTTAGGCATGACGTCTTATAGCAATACCTGAACTGGTACCCCTTGAGGTACCCTCTGCTGCAAGTGAGATTAGCCTCATGGACTCATTAGAGATAGACTGTAGGGTAGCCAATCTGGAGGAAAGGGTTTTCTGTTCCTTAGCAGACATGGCCCTGGGGCAGAGCTACAGAGTTCCTTAATTAAGTCCCTCTGTAGTCTGATGAAGTGTGCCAGGTAGTTCAGCAACCACAAAATCTGTCCGAAGCCCTAGACTCCCTGTTAGCAGGATGGACAGAGGAGCTTCATTTAGCTAGCTCCTTGTTAGTGACTGTCGCAAAAACCATGGCATCTATCGGGGAACCTTTTGTCCAGTGTTGCTTATCTGAAGGGGCACTGAGGATTTTGTCAGCTATTTTTTGGTATAGGCTCCACAGTGGCTGGCTCTGTCCATGCCTTGCAGGAGACGAGATCTATAAAGTCATCAACAGGGGGGGTGTCACACAAGATATAGATGAGCCAGACCCCAAAGGCCTCCAGGAAAATTGACTCCTCTGAGGAAGGGCTTTGGGTAGACCATCCACCTCTTTGGCGTAGAATTTCAAGGATGTCTTTAAAGGAGATATCATCAGGTGGAGATCATGGGGACACTTCCCCTTCATCAAAGTCCACATCTTCTGTCATTGATTTCTGACGGAATACAGGTGCCTCCTCTTGCACAGTTTCTTCGAGGGACCTCCTCAATGAGATGTTCCAGCCAGTTGTCAAAAGAGACAGGGAGCTCTGTGGGTGAGCTGCTCAGAAGCTCTTAGGGTCTGGCTGTCCCTGATGTGGAGGATGAGCAGGCTCAGGTGCAGAAATCAGAGCAGGAGTAGCATCCAAAGGAGGTAGAGTTGAAGCAATTCTCCGCTGCAAGAATTTCCTCTCCACCATTTTGAATGCAGAAGGACCTGGAAAGGGCAGTGGTAACCCCTCTGGAGTTGTAGCTCTCAGAGCAGACAACCCCAACCCTCAGAGATCTCATGTCCTGAAGGGAGAGTCGGAGCCAAGCTATCTAGAGCTGAAGCTCCAAGGGGAAGCAATGGCTCCTAAAACTTCAGAGTCGAGGTCAGCCCCTCGGACCAGACACCAACGCTTTGGCTCCGACATCACTCGTGCTCCAAAAGAATCAGAGCTGAGTGGATTAGAGAAGTCATTGGAGCTGAGGATGAACATGCCATAGCATCCAATTCATTGGCTCTGGTTACCTCCAGATCCAAGGGCTCTGAAGCAGGAGGTCAGATGGGAGAAGGATATATTAAGAGCACAAAAGAATGATGGTGGCTCACAGATCCAATGAAGGATAGAGCAGGCAGAACTCCCATCTGAATCTGCGTCCTGAGGAATCTCCTCATCATCCTGTCCACCTCTGCTTCAGAAAGACTCTGGGAAGATCTTATGGAGGAAGAAGTGGAGGGAGGCCTGGGAGATTTTCATGGGCTCCCTTGAAGAAAGAGGGAGACCTAGCAGAATGAGATACAACCTCCAGGGAGGTAGTAGGAGTCAGGCGTCAAGAAGGAGTCAAAGAAGTCTGTGTCAGATTTGAATGATTTGGATCCAACAATTTCAAAGCCTTGGTAAGAGGCTCTGAAGTAGCCCCTTTTGGAGACAGGGAAGGCTAGCACATTCTGTGCTCCCTGGGCTCTTTAAGATTTTTAGTAGGGGGTTGAACCCCTGATTCTTTAGAAGGTCCAGCAGGAGAAGAAGCAGACTGAGGAAGTAGGCCCTTCAAAATCAATTTATTGCAACAATCAACCACGGTGCAAGCACTAAAACCCACACAGATGTTGCAGTCCATATCAAAATGGCTAGGGCCTAAGATGTAAATGCACCCCCTGTAAGAATCAGACTGAGGAATCTTTTGCCCACAGGAAGTGCATTTTTTGAACCCATTGACTTGTCCATTTTGCTAGGCATTGGTAAAAAAAACTTTTTTTTTATTTTTTTTAGAGAAACGGGAAGAAAGGAATGAAACAGAACCTACCAACAATGGTAGGTGCAAGAAATAATGGTAAAAGGATCAAAACAGAGAAACCTGAAAAAAAAAAACAACAAAGTTGGTGAAAAGGGTAAGGAAGGGTTATGGCAAGTAAAAGGTAACAATAAAGGAAGTTCCAAAGTTAAATATCACTCATGAACCACGAGACGTTCTTGAAACATGGCAAACAAGATCTGAGGTAATTTGGAGGACATGGGCGTTATAGGTAAAGTAAGAGCTTGACAGTCGGATCCTAAGCTATAAAAGCAGCTGAGTGGTTGAGTAACGAATGAAAATGATAACATCAGATCCTCTTCTACAACATCAACAGAACAGCTTTGAGGGACAGGCATATCTTGCAGAGGATACTGCTGCTATGGAACAGACTCCCCATCTTCATAATAATAAACAAAAAGTTATGTACTCACCATAACATTCCAGCTGTGTTGTCCATTTTCATTCTTCCTCAACAGTTGGGTTCTGATCTCAACCTCGGGTCTGGCTCAGCTGTTTCTTCCAGATCATAAAATACTTGAACTCTCGAACTCCTCCCATTTCCCATAATGCCCCAGTCACCTAACATACCTCAGATCTAGTCTACTGCCCATAAATATATACAGCAGTGGAAATTAAGAATGGAACGAAAACTGGAGCTCAAACAAGGAACAGAGGTCCCTCCAAAACTCTTTGATTTATCTAGGGGTTTAATAAGGAGAGGAAGATGGGTGGGAAATTGAGGAAGAATGAAAATAGACAACACAGATGGAACATTATAGTGCTTACTCAACTTTTTATCTGATGTTGTCATTTTCATGCATTCCTCAACAGTTGGGACAGAGTCCCCAGCTACCTAAATCCCGGGAGGACTCTAAGGAAGGATATTCCAAAGCTCAGCTGAGCCAAAGGCTGTTCTTCCCATACAGACCAGATCTAATCTGTAATAAGCAATAAAGGTATGAGAATTAGTTCAAGTTGCAGCTGCATAAATATCATCCAAGGAAATTATAGACAAAAAAGTTGAAGAAGTCACCACAGACCTCGTGGAATGGGCTCTTGGAGGCTCTGGTAAAGGCAAACTCACTTCTTTACAAACAAAGGTAATACAATCCTTGACCATTTGGCCAAAGTCACTTTAGATACTGGTTTGAATTCTTATGAATCAGAAAAAGAAACAAACAATGGTTCAGATTTCCTCAAATCTTTAGTTCTGTGAAGGGAGAAATATAACTGTCTATGGACATCCAAAAGATGCAACACATATCCTCCCTTGTTTGAAAAATTAGGAAAGAAGACTGGTGACTGACTACCTGATTAATATTAGATTCCAACACAACTTTTGGTAAAAAGGAAGGACTGGGTTCGTAGCGAAATCCTGTCCTTGAGAAAAATTAAATAAGGAGGCTTAGAGGACAGTGTTTGAAGCCCATACACTCTTCTGGCAGAAGTGATAACAACTAAAAAAAAATTTTTCCAGGTCAAAAATTTCAGATCAGATCTAGCTGATGGTTGAAAGGGTGGATGAGTCAAGGTCTGAAAAACTTTTAGTTATGTACTTACCATAACTTTAGATGTTTGGGATCCATCTCGCCTACATTCTGTACTGATGGGTTCGGAGCCGATCCTCGGCTCCGACTCGGCACGCTATACTATAGAGCGAAGTCTCTAATTGGCTGAGCTACTCTATATCCCAGGATGCACCACCACCAATTCCCCAGATCTTGTTTGTCCGCACACATGCACCCACACATGCACTGCTGATATAACATTGCCAGATGTTTTAAGATGAAACGGTCGAACTCGAACCGTTCGGTCTCTTCTGATCTCCAAGGCAGGGGGAAGGAGGGTGGGTATTAGGAATGTAGGCAAGATGGATCCCAAACATCTAAAGTTATGGTAAGTACATAACTAAAAGATGTTATGTGATCCTATCTCGCCTACATTCTGTACTGATGGGACAGCGTCCCTAGCACCTGATTCCTGGGTGGTTCACTGGAAAACACTCCTGAGAACTGTGGAACCGAAGGAAGCTCGCCCCCGAGATGCCACATCCAATTTGTAATGAGAAATAAAGGTGTGAGGAGAGGACCAGGTAGCCGCAGCACAAATGTCACTAATGGCAAGCTTGGAATGAAAGGCTGTAGAAGTAGCCATAGCCCTTGTAGAATGAGCTTTCACAGTGGTTGTAAGCTGTCTATTAGAAAGAAAATAAATATGACTGATACAGTCTCTGATCCATTTGGCAATAGTGACCTTCGTGACGGCTTTGCCCAATTTATTGTCTGAAAAGGACACAAACAACTGATCTGTTTTTCGTGTTTGGTGCGTCCTATCTAAGTAGAAACGCAATTGTCTGTGGACATCCAATGAGTGGAAGATATATTCTGCTCTGTCTGAGTAATTGGGGAAGAAAACTGGAAGTTCCAAAGACTGTTGAAGACAGAAACTAGAACAAACTTGGGGAACAAAAGATGGATTAGGCCTAAGGGATACTCTATCCTTGTGAAAAACCAAGTACAGCGGCTTGACACATAGGGCTTGAAGTTCCGAAACTCTTCTGGCTAATGTAATTGCTACCAAAAAGGCAGTCTTCCAGGAAAGAAATTTCAAGTCAGAAGTTGCTGCAGGTTCGAAGGGGGAAGAGGTCAAAGCACCTAATATGAAATTAAGATCCCATGGTGGAGCAGGATGAGAAACTGGTGGACGTAGCAGCCCAGCACCTTTCATGAAGGCTTTACACAACTTATTGCTCATCAAAGGTGGGTCTATACTTTCATGAAAATTAGAAATAGCTGCTAATTGAACCTTAATGGTGGAGACCGAAGAACCTTGATTGAATAAGGAAGCCAAAAATTTCAAAACGTCCGCCACCGGGGCAGTAATGGGATCTAATCCCCAGAGTTGGGCCCAAATTGCAAATCTCTTCCATTTACTATTATACATCTTCTTAGTCGAATTCTTGTGGCCTGAGGACATGATATGTATAACTTCTGAATCCAAAACCTGGTTCCTGACAGACTATAGTCGGAAGTGGAGGAGCCAAGCTGTTAACTTCAGTGAGTGAAGGGACTGGTGAAGCTGTCCCGACTGGTGGATCAAGAGATCTGGAACCTGGTCCAGGAACCATGGACCGTCCAGTACGTATTTCCGAAGAAATGACAGCCAGACTTGATGAGGCCAGTATAGGGCAACTAAAATCATCTTGCACTGCAAGTGAATCGCTTTCTGGATCACCCTAGGGAGAAGGGGAACCGGTGGAAAGGCATACAGTAAGCCGGTGGGCCAAGTTTGGACTAGGGCGTCCTTGGGAAACCCCCCCGGAACTGGGGTAACAGAAAAAAACTGTGGACATTTCGCGTTGAGGGGAGTTGCAAAGAGGTCGCAACAAGGAGTTCCCCATCTTCTGAAGATGTGAGATGCTACTCTGTCATTCAGAGACCACTCGTGCGGGGAGAGAATGGTTCTGCTCAGTCTGTCGGCTATCACATTGGATCTCCCCGGAATGTGTGTTGCTACCAAGAAACGGTTGGTTGCAACAGCCCAATTCCATACTTTCATGGCCTCTCTGCAAAGAGGGTAGGACCTGGTCCCTCCCTGCTTGTTCAGGTACCAGACTACTGACATGTTGTCGGACTGAACAGCAATCATACCCTGGGGGAGGTAGCTGTGTAGTGCTTGAAGCGACAGAAGCACCACCCTCATTTCCAGTATGTTGATATGTAGGGAACTCTCGTCGGGGTGCCACTCGCCTTGGACTGACCTGCCCAGGTAATGTCCCCCCCACCCTGTCTGGGAGGCGTCCGTAGTCAAAGTGGCCACTGGAGGAGGAGGAACGAAGGGTCGCCCCTGATCCAGGTTGGAGGAGAGAAGCCACCAACGGAGGTCCTGTTTGCACGTCTCCGTGATTATAATGTGGTGACTGAGAGGAAGTTCCTGATACGACCACTGGACCGACAGGAGCCACTGGAGAATCCTCATGTGCAATCTTGCTAAGGGTACCAGTAGAACGGTAGCCGACATGGAACCCAACAGTTGTAGGACCATCCTTGCTGGGGCTCAGCGTTTGATGAGCAACGCTCGGACTTGAGATTGTAATGTTTCTATTCTCTCTGTAGGAAGATAGACCCGCATTTGCTTTGAGTCTATCTCTACCCCGATAAACCGTATATGCTGAGATGGCAGCAACATAGACTTTGCCCAATTGAAGGTGATTCCTAGGGAGGTGCCTAGAGATATAGTGGCTGCTAGGTTCTGTAATAGTAGATGTCTGGAGGTGGCAGTTAGGAGCCAGTCGTCTAGATACGGAAACACCTGGAATCCTAGACTCCTCAGGTGAGCAGTCACCACCGCCAAACATTTGGTGAACACCCTGGGGGCTGTGGTGAGACCAAAGGGCAGTGCGCAGAACTGGAAATGACTGCAGTGCGCAGAACTGGAAATGACTGTCTCCCAGGCTGAAGCGCAGATGTCTCCTGGACGCCTGATCTACCAGAATGTGATAATAGGCGTCCTTGAGATCTATGGAGCACATCCAAACACCTTTCTCCAGTAGCGGGAGAATGGATTGTAAGGTGACCATCCGGAACTTGGACTTCTTGACTGATCGATTTAGGTTGCTGAGATCCAGAATGGGCCTCAAGTCCCCGGTCTTTTTTGGCACCAAAAAGAATTTTGAGTAAGTCCCTAATCTGGTCTGGTCTACGGGGACCGGTTGGATGACTCCTTTTTGAAGCAGCTTTGAAATTTCGATGGCTGCAATATCACGTTGACTGGGTGGCGGGTCCGGGATTTTCCTGGATGGCGGGGGGGGTGCGAAAAGGGGATGACGTAACCTTCGGCGATGATTCGGAGCACCCATCGGTCCTGAGTGATACTCTCCCAGGCCTTTAGGTGCCTCGAAAAACGACCCCCGACTGGCTCTGGAGCTGCGCAGTCGGGCAATCCTTCAGGGATGCTGAAAGGTTGAACAGCCACGAAAGGACTCGCGGTCTCCAGTGTTGCGGGGGCCTCTGCCGCCTCTGGGACGGCGTCTTCCTGAAAAATTTCCCCCTCCTCTGCCTCTAGAAGGGGGATCATCCTGCTGTGAGGGGTAATTCTTCTGAGATTTACAGAACCACATTTTCCCTCCACTTTTAGCCTTGGGATAAGGCCGAAAGGGAGAGGAAAACCGTGCCCCTATGGCAGTCAAAGTCTTACCCTCTTGTTCACAGCGGGTCAAGGTGTCCTTTACCTTGGGTCCAAACAAAGAGGACCCATCAAAGGGAGCGTCGGCAAAGGAAGACTTGAAGGCCTCCGCAAAATGACACAGGCGGAGCCAGGCTTGTCTCCGTAGAGCAATACCCGTACCCGCTGCTCTACTCGCCCCCTCGGCTGCATACGAAATGAGCCTCATGGACGAGTTCGATATCGACGATAAAGTAGCCAACTGAGAGCTAACCGTCTGGGCCAACTGCTCAGGTAGGTTACCAGAGAGGGTATCTGAAAGTTCCTTGATCAGGTCCCTCTGAAGTCTAGTGAAGTGCGTCAGGTAGTTCAGAGACCTTAAGGTAAAGGCCGCTGAAGTAAGGGTGCGCTTCCCGTACCGGTCCATGCTCCTAGACTCCTTATTAGGAGGATGGACGGACGTCGAAGCCTCTGCTACATCTTGCTGGGTAGCAGATGCCACCAACAGAGCATCCACAGCCACAACCTTGGTGAGAAATTCCTTTTCCGGGGGCGCTGACAAAACTTTGTTAGGGCGAGCAGGCACCGGTTCCACAGAATCTGGATGTTCCCACGCCCTTCGAGAGATCAAATCTAGGAGCTCATCGAAGGGCGGAGACACCCAGGAGGCGGAGGGCTGAGCCCCGAAGGCCTTGAGGAACACCGACTCATCAGAGGAAGGGGGTTTGGTCTGCCAGCCGCCTCGTTGTTTGAGGACTTCCAGGATGTCCGCAAAGGAGACATCATCCGAGGACGACTTGGGGGACCCTTCCGCATCATCAAGATCGGTGTCCGAGGTGAGAGACTCGCCAGGGGAGTCGACGTGCTTCCTCTTGCACTGTTTCTTTCTTGGGGGTTCCTCCGAAGACTCTTCAGAGGGACCTCCAAGAAGAGGGGGACCCCCAACGGGGGTGACCTCAGGCCCCAGGGCTCCGCTGTCTTGAGACAGGGGGACTACAAAGGAACCAGTCTCCGTGCCCAGGGAAGGTGCCGGGGAGACGGTGGAGGTAGCCAAAGAAGATTTGGCCAAAGCACTCCTCATGGCTCTAAAGGCCGGACCCCCAGAATCCTGGGAAGGTCCGACCCCCAAAGCCATAACAGCAGACGTCACTCCCGCAGCCGACGCACCGAGAGAGAGGCTCGGAACCGAAAACATCGGTCCCGAAGCGTCACCCCCCGGAGCCGACCGAAGAGGTCCGTGTGCCGAACTCCAACCCTAAGGCCGGAGTAGGAGTAAGGGTCGGAGCTGACCCGGACACCTCCATCGGCTCCACCAGCACCGACTCCAACGGTGCCGAGGCTGTTGGAGGAGGAACCAAGGCTAAAGGGTGGACCATTGGCTCCGATGCCGACTGGGCTGGAGCCGAAACTAACTTTTGGAAGACTGGAGACTGAAACAACCTTTGGAGCACCCTGTCAATGTCCGAATCCGACATCTTGGAAGACCGGGAGGAGATCGAATGGGTCCGAGAAGACTTCTCCACCGGCTCCGAAGGACTGGGGGACCGGCTCCGAATTGTCTCAATCAAAATCGGTGCTGAAGGAGACTCCATTATAATTTCCCTTGGTACCGAAGAGGTCTTCGGCCCCGAAGGGGAAGAGTCTGAGCGGGCAACACTCATCGGCTCCGAAATCAGCAGAGCCGATGAAGGTGACCCGCCTCTCGAAGCTCCAGCCATCGGCTCCGAAGCCAGAGGAGTCGAGGCTGGAGGCATCGAGGCAGACCGTTCCGCCCTCGGCTACGAAGTCCATGGAGCCGATGGATAAGCCTGCCGAGATTTCTTGGTGGTCGGTTCCGACGGACTGGTCGGAGCCGACGATTTCTTTTTCTTTGAGGGAGAAGAAGAGGAAGATAAGGCCTCTTCAAAAGTAGGTTTGATAAGCCCTTTTAGTATCAATTTGTTTTTCCTCTCTTGGAGGACTCGAGAGGAAAAAGCGTGACACACGCTACAAGACTCCTGAAGGTGTTTGGGGCCTAAACAGAGATAGCCGTTAAAACAGCTTTTGGTTAAATTTAAGAAAATTCCTGACAGAAAATTCTTAGAAAGAAAGCACTTAGCTCAGCCAAGCTCGAGACCACGTCTTTGCTTGTAATGTAGGCGAGATAGGCTCACATAACATCAATATTTAGATCCCAAGGAGGGGCAGGATCTTTTAAAGGGGGCCTAAGTAAGTAGGCTCCTCTGAGAAAGGCTTTAAAAGCTTGGAGGAGGCTAAAGAAAAAGAAGTTATGTACCTACCATAACGTCCCATGTTAGTTATTTTCTTCTTGCCTTCTTTCTTGCTGGTTGGGTTCGGAGCCGATCCTCGGCTCCTACTCGGCCATCTTCAACAGCTCGAGAGCTGTTTACTGGCTCGAGGCCTCCCCATATCCCATGATGCCTGGCACTAGATACCCAGATCTCGTTTGGTAAGTCTAACTGCAGACATAAAAAGGAAGGAATACTATCCTATAATGCATAAACCCTACCAGAGAGGCTACTAGGCAGAGATGAAGAGCCAGAGAAGACTCAGCCAGTGAAAAACCATAAGGAACTCTTCTTGGTCTACTAGGACAGGGGGATGGAGGGTGGGATGCAAGAAAGAAGGCGAGAAAAAGACAACTAACATGGAACGTTATGGTAGGTACATAACTTCTTTATGTTAAGTTGTCTATCTCGCCTTCATTCTTGCTGGTTGGGACAGCATCCCTAGCACCTAAAATCCTGGGTGGCTCATTGGAACAAACTCTTCAGAACAGTGGAACCAAAATCAGCTCTGCTCCTGGAAACCACTTCCAACTTATAATGCAAAATGAAAGTATGTGGGTTGGCCCAAGTAGCCGCAGCACAAATAGATTCCATGGGCAACCTAGCCTGAAAGGCCACAGAAGTGGCTAAACCTTTGGTGGAGTGACCTTTTGGTTTAACAGGCAATTCTTTATTCCTCAGTTGATAGATAAATGTGATAATAGTAGTCAACCACCTGGATAAGGTTACTTTTGAAACCAGAAGACCTTGTTTACCCTCAGCATAGGAAAGGAAAAGCTGGTCTGATTTTCTGATGTCCTTAGTTCTATGCAAATAAAAGCGTAGTTGCCTATGAACATCTAACTGATGCAATTTATATTCCGCCCTGTTGGAGTGGTTAGGAAAAAACACAGGAAGGTCAATGGACTGATTCAAGTTATTCTCAGAAGAAGTAAGGAAGGATTAGTCCTGAGAGCAACCCTGTCATTGTGGAACACTAGGTACGGAGGACGGATACAAAGAGCCTGAAGTTCGGAAACTCTTCCTGCTGAAGTAATCGCTACCAGAAAGAGGGTTTTCCAAGATAACAGCTTCAAAGAACAAGATGCTGCAGGTTTGAAGGGGGGCAAAATTAGAGAAGCTAGAATCAAATTTAGATCCCACGGAGGTGGAGGATCTCTCACTGGGGGCCTGACCAGAGTGGTCCCTTTGAGAAAGGCTTTATATAGCTTATGAGACATGATATTATTTTCCGACAAGCCAATGTGAAAATCTGAAATTGCAGCTAACTGAACTCTAATTGTAGCGGAAGTGGACCCAGCATGAAAGAGTTCCATAAGAAATTCCAAAATGTGGTGTACAGGGGCTGAAAAGGGGTCTATACTCTTAGCCTCTGCCCAGGAAGAAAAACGTTTCCACTTACTAGCGTAGGTTTTTCTAGTCATAGACTTGTGCGATGATAAAATAATTTTGCGCACAGAGGGGGAGATATCAGGAAGCCTGGCTAAAGTTGGAAGTTGGGCAACCAAGAAGTGAGCTGGAGAGATGGCAGGGATTGGTGCAGCCCACCCGACTGATGGATCAGAAGGTCTGGAACTGGGTCCAGAGTCCAAGGCTGCTCGAGAAGATGATGATGCAGGAACAGGGACCATATCTGTCGAGGCTAGTAAGGAGCAATGAGGATCATTTTGCAGCCCAATACAGTAGCTTTCTGTATTCGCTTCGGGATTAGGGGAATGGGAGGGAATGCATACAGAAGTCCCTGAGGCCAATGAGCGTCTCTGGGGGAATGTCTGGGAAGTGGAAGGAGAGAGAAGAAATTGCTGCACTTGCTGTAGAAGGGGGGTGGCAAAAAGGTCGCAGCAAGGTGGGCTCCATTTGCGGAAGATTTGGTCCGCCACTACCCGATTCAGAGACCAATCGTGAGGCATGAGAATTGCTCTGCTCAGCCTGTCTGCTATGACGTTGGATCTCCCAGGGATGTGCATTGCGATCAGAAACCGTCGGGAAGAGATCGCCCACTGTTAGAGTCTGAGTGCTTCACGACATAGGGGGTAGGACCTGGTTCCGCCCTGCTTGTTGATGTACCACACTACTGACATATTGTCCGTTTGAATTGCAATGGTCCTGGTAGGAAGAGAGTCCTGAAGAGCTTGCAACGCTAAAAGCACGGCCCTCATCTCCAAGACGTTTATATGCAGATGGTACTCGTGAGGTTGCCAGGTGGCTTGGACTGTTCTGCCCTGATAATGCCCCCCCCCCCCACGTGATCAGGGAGGCATCCGTGGTCACCGTAGCAACTGGACAGGGGAGTACAAATGGTCTGCCCTGGGGCACTGATGTGGAGACCATCCACCACACAAGGTGCTTTTTGCATGCTTCTGTGATCATAATCATGTGACACATGGGAAGCTGCTGGAAGGACCATTGGGTGAACAGAAGCCACTGGAGAATCCTCATGTGAAAACGAGCTAGAGGAACGAGTATGATCGCTGCTGCCATGAGACCCAGAGTTTGGAGGACGAACCTGGCTTGAATTCTTTTGCATCCTAATAAGACCTGCACGTGTTGGCGAATGACTAACACCCTGTCTGGTGGAAGGCTGGCTGACATGTCTTTTGTATTTAAAATTGCTTCTATAAAGGTGACAGGCTGACAGGGCGACAATGCAGATTTTTCAAAATTTATTGTGATACCTAGTCTGGAGCAAGTCTGGATAGTGTAGTCTCTGGCTCGCAGAAGGTGATGCCTGGTGGTAGCAGTGAGTAGCCAGTCGTCTAGATATGAAAACACCTGGAATCCTTGCCGTCTCAGGTGAGTGGTAACTACTGCCATACATTTGGTGAACACACTGGGGGCTGTGGTGAGACCAAAGGGCAGAGCTCTGAACTGATAATGGCTGGCTCCCAGCCGGAAGTGAAGGAATCTCCTGGAGCGTCTGTCCATTTTTATGTGGTAGTACGCATCCGGAAGATCTATAGAGCACATCAATTGTCCTGACCCAGAAGGGGTGAAATGGACTGTAGCGTGACCATCCGAAACTTCATTCTTTGTACAGACCTGTTTAGTCTGCTGAGATCCAGAATGGGTCTCCAGTCCCCTGTCTTTTTTGGTACCAAAAAGAACCTTGAGTAAATTCCGGATCCTTGCTGGTCTGCTGGGACTTGCTGGATGGCCCTTTTTCTTAGCAGTTTTGAAACTTCTTGAACTGCTTGATCCCTTAGATTGGGTGGAACATCTGGAAGGGACTTGTTTAACAATAAGGGAGTGCGAACAAAGGGAATTCTGTAGCCTCCGGATATAACAGACTGTACCCATTTGTCTTGTGTTATGTCTTGCCAGGCTCTTGGGTACAGCGATAATCTTCCCCCGATTGCCTCCAGAGGTGGGCAGCTGGGAACCCTTCAGGGATGCTGGAAGGGCTTGTCAGAGAAGGATTCTCTGCTGCTCTGGTTTTGCGGACCCCCTCTGCCATGAGGGTGGCGTCTGTTATTGTTCCCTCCTCTACCCTTGGATGGGAACTCACCACGTGTGTCCGGCAAGGCTCCCTGGGATTTCCGGAACCACATCTTTCCACTCTTCTGACCCTTGGGATATGGTCTGGAAGGAGTGGAAAAACTGACTCCCACGGCAGAGAGAGTCTTGCCTTCCTGCTCACACCTGGTAAGGGTGTCCTTCACCTGTGATCCAAAAAGAGAGGAACCATCAAAGGGGGTGTTGGTGAAAGATGATCTGAAAGGTTCCGCAAAGTTACATAGCCGCATCCAAGCGTGCCTCCTTAGGGCAACGCGTGTGTCCGCGGCTCTACTTGCACCATCGGCTGCATAAGAAATGAGCCTCATGGAGGAGTTCACCACTGAATTAAGAGTTGCCAGCTGGGAGACTGCCTTAGCCTGGGCCCCCTCAGCTGATAGATCTTGGAGGGTATCTCCAAGCTCTTTAAGGAGATCCCTTTGAAGACGGGTAAAGTGGCACAAATAATTCAGAGACCTCATGGAAAACGTCGCTGAAGAAAACATCTGCTTCCCATATCTGTCCATCGTCCTGGACTCCTTGTTAGGGGGATGGACAGATGAAGAAGTTTCAGCCAACTCCTTCTTTGTGGCCGCCGTTACCACCATGGCATCAACGGGAACACCTTTAGTCAAAAACTGTTTATCCTGTGGTGCAGTTATAAATTTAGCGGGTCTTCTGGGGGTCGGTTCCACTGTGTCTGGAGCTGACCACGCCTTCCGAGCCACCACAGACATCAGTGGGTCGAAAGGCGGAGACACCCAGGAGGTGGAAGGTCGGGATCCGAAAGCATCCAGGAATACCGACTCATCCTCGGAAGGGCTCAGGTTAGTCCAGTTCCCCCTCTGCCTAAGCATCTCAAGGATGTCTGAGAAGGAGACATCTTCAGAGGGGGATCTCGAGGACCCTTCTGAATCCTCTAAGTCGGTATCTGATGTGACAGACTCAGGAGAGTCAACATGCTTCCTCTTGCATTTCCTCTTATGAGGTGGCTCCTCTGAAAGATCAGGGGAGGCCTCAGAAGAGGAAGATACACCCAAAGGGGTGCCCTGGAGTGTTGGTTCCCCATGCTTGGGGTCTGTAGGAGGGGCAGAGGCAGATGCAGACACCATAGGAGGAGGAGCCAATGGGGATGATCGTGGGGCTGACTCAGGGGCCAGCACACTCCTCATGACCTCGAAGGCGTCCCTGCTCGAATGCTGAGAAGGCTCCGGTTCCGAAGAGATCGGAATCCCTCTTTGCTCCAAGGGGGAAGGCTCCGAAGCCGATGTAGGAGCCAAACTCACCTGTGCCAAAGCTCCGAGGGGGAGAACGGGGTCGGACAAGTGTCCGATGCCACTTGCCCCGTCGGAGCCGACGAGGGAGTCTCGGCACCCAGATCCCTCCATGGATGGTACCAAGGAAGTGATCGGAGCCGACGACGGAACCGAAGGAGAAGGTATCGGGGCCGACGGTTCCACGACCCCAACGAACTCCGGCTCAGAACTTAAGGGAGGAGTCGGAGGAGGAATAACTGCAGACATGGACGGAGCCGACCCCTGATGAGGGGGGCTGGACAACATTTTTGCTAGGGCTTGCAATTTCAAAAGCCTACTGACCACTCTCTCCACGTCGTGATCTGAAAGCCTTGATGACCGAGAAGAGTGGGAGGACCGATGACTGCGCTCCCACTGGAGCAGAGGAGACCTCGGAGCCAAGCGTATCGACTCCAGGGAGTGAGACCTACCTAGATCTCTTTCGACTTCCCGACGGCTCCAAAGTGCGTGTCGGAACCGACTGGAAGGCAGGCACATCGGTTTCGGCCAGAACCGAGGCAGAAGGAGTAGCTTGACCCAACGACGGCTCCGAACTGGGAGCCGAAGATTTAGGTGGCTTGGAGGACTTCACGGGCTGAGCCTTAGCCGGTGAATCCTCGGGCTTAAGTAAGCCCCGTAGGATTAACTTATTCCTACGCTCCTGCAGGACTCTTGGGATGAAGGCATGGCAAACCGAACAAGAGTCCTGCAGGTGCACAGCGCCCACACAATAGACACAAGAAGTGTGACCATCTGTCAGAGACATCTTCTGACAGCATGAGTCACACTTCTTGAATCCGGACACCTTGGTATCCTTGGACATACCTAAGGAAGGAACACCAAACACAATACACAAAGATTTTAGGATATAATAACTAACACACAAGTTACCACACCCAAAAAACAGCCAAGAAAAAGACACAATATCCTGTGCTACCAACAAACAAATAAGACTAAACTAGGTAAATACTAATTTTTTTTTTAAAGGAAAAAAGGCTAGCCTCTAACTTAAATGGCTACTTAAGGAAGCGAGTGAGGGGGGGGGACTCCCTAACTAAAACGAGTTTTCTGAAGGGGAGGGGAATTCAGGTAAGAAAAAATATAGGTACAACAAATATATCCTAAGAAAGATTGTAACTACAACTACCAAACTACACTGAAAACCCTAATAGTTTTTATCAAAAAAAAAAAAAAAAAAAAAAAAAAAAAAACAGGTAAAACAATGAAAATATACGACCTGAGCCAGTAAGACAACCTCGCAGCAGAAGCGGCAAACGAGCTCTGGGTATCTAGCACCAGACATCGTGGGATATGGGGAGGCCTCGAGCCAGTAAACAGCTCTCGAGCTTTTGAAGATGGCTGAGTCGGAGCCGAGGATCGGCTCCGAACCCAACCAGCAAGAATGAAGGTGAGATAGACAACTTAACATTAATTATTTACTCCTATATGAAAGATGGAAATGGCTGTTAATTATACTCTGATAGTTGAGGAGCTTGAACCTTCACTGAAAATTATAGCTAAAAAATCAAGAACTCTTGATATCAGTGCTGAAAAAGAGTCTAAATTATTTTTTGTGGCCTCATAAATCAAACATTTTCCATTTGTTTTTTATAAACTTTCCTAGTGGACGTTTTATCAGAAGATAACGAAATATCGTAGCTGAGAGAAGACAGTGTGGGCTATCTAGCAATCAATGGAACTAGAGAAACCATGCAGTCAATTTGAGACCTAAAATGTCTGGATGAGTCATGCCTGTCAGCTGAGATAGGAGATCTGAAGTTCGATAAAGAATCCATGGAAGATGAAGATGAGGCCAAAGGAAGGGATCTGGCAAGGCCAGTAAGAGGCAATGAGGATAACTGTGCTCTTCAATCAAGATGCTTTCTGGAGAAATTTAAAAATGAAGGATAATGGTGGATAAACATAAAGGAGACCAGAGGGCCAATTATGAAGTACGCATGCCTCGGGGACTCCTCCACTGGGAGGATCAGGGCAAAGAACCTGCTGCACTTGTTGAGGGGAGAAGTGAATAGGTCGTAGCTTGGTTGGCCCCATTGACAGAAAATCATCTCCGCCACATTGATATTGAGAGACCAATCGTGAGGCATTAGAATGGACCTGCTTAACTTCTCTGCAATCACACTGGACTTCCCCAGGATATGCATTGCTATCACAGAGCGACTGGAGGAGATCTCCCCTTGCCATACTCTCTTAGTTTCTCAACAAAGAGGGGAAGATCTGGTTCCCCCTTGTTTGTTGATGTACCTGACTACTGACATATTGTCCATCTGAATCATGACAGCTCCAGTCAGGACAGTGTCTTGAAAGGCCTCCGATGCTAGGAGGACAGCTCTCATTTCCAGGGCATTGATATGCATGTCGTACTCTTTGCGGGACCATGTGGCTTGGACTATACTTCCCAAAAAGTGTCCCCACACCCAATGTGAGAGATGTCTGTGGTTACTCTTACCTTGGATTGAAAGAGAAGAAAGGGACGGCCTTCTTATATTTGACTGGAGTTAATCCACCAGAGAAGATAATTCTTGAAAGCCTGGATAATAGGTGTTACAGAATATAGATTATTGAGTTACAAGTGTCTATTGGATGATTCTCATATGGAACCTAATCGGCAGTACAAGACTGATTGCTGCTGACATGGATCCCAAGGCTTGGAGTATCAGATGTGCTGGAAAGGAAGAAGTCCAAATAAATTTTTTGACTTGGAATTGAATGGTTTGAATCTGAGGGAGAGAAGCTATTTGACTGGCTGTATTGAAATGAGCACCAATGAATTCCAAAGTTTGAGCTGCACTGAGCTGAAATATATTGTAATTGACAGATATCCCCATATGAGAACACAGCTAGAGTAAGTAGTGCCTTGCTTAAATTAGTTGATGCCTGCTTGGAGCGCTCAGGAGCCAGTGTCCAGGTATGGAAACTCATGGAATCCCAGCAGTCACAGGTGGGCTGCTACGACTGCCATGCACTTGGTGAACACACTGGTGGCTGTGGTGAGACCAAAGAGCAATAACTCTAAACTGGTAATGACTGGCTCTCATCCAGAAGCGTAGATATCTTCTGGATTGTCCTGAAGATCTGTTGAGCACATACGGTCTCCCTTGTGCAGAAACGGCAGAATGGGCTGAATCATGACCATCTGGAACTTTGTATATTGAACTGATTGATCTAGTTTGCTGAGATCTAAAATTAGTTTCAAGTCCCCTGTCTTTTTTGGCACTAAAATGAATCTTGAATATGTTTTGTAATCTCTCTGGTCTGGGGGGGGGGGCCTCTTGAATGACTATTTTTTCTAGCAGCTTTTTCATTTCTAGTGCTGCTGCTTCCCTCTGACTGGGTGGAACATTAGGAATTTTCTTTGAAACTGATGGAGGGGGATGGGAAAATTGTATGTTATAACCTCTGGATATTATCCTCTGCACCCATGAATAGTTTGTGATTTCTAACCAGGCACTTTGATGCAGGAATAGCTGACCCCCAAATGCCTCCAGAGATGGACAGTCAAGCCCACTTTCAGGAGTGCTAATAGGATCTGTCTGAGAAGGAATCTCTAGAACCTTGATTATGTGGACCACCTCTGCTGCAGGTATGGTATCTTCAATTTGAACTCCCCTCTCTGCCCATGGGGGAACTCTCTCCACGTTTATCTTAAAAGGGACCCTAGGATTTTTTGAACCACATTTTTACCAACCTGTTGGTTTCCTGAAAATGACCATTGACGAGAAGAAAAATGTACGTCCATAGCATACAGGGATTCCTTCTTGTTTGCACCTAGAGGCTATGTCTTTAACTTTGGGACCAAACAATGAGGTTCTGTCAAAGGGTGCATTGACAAAAAAATTGAAGGGCTCTGCAAATTCACACAAGCACATCCAAGAATGTCTCCAAATGGAAATGCCTGAACCTGACATCCATGAGGTACCCTCAGCAGCATGAGAGATAAGTCTCATGGACGAATTAGAAATAGACTGAAGGTTAGCCCACTATGAGGAAATGGTACTCCCTTCCTCAAAGGATATTGTCCTAGAGAGAGAGAGAGAGATTTGGTTAGCTCCTTAACCAAATCTCTCTGAAGCCTTGTACAATATGCCAAGTAATTCAGTGACCTAAGAGCAAAGGTCACTGAAGCATAGACATGCTTCCCAAATCTGTCCAGCACCCTAGACTCCCTGTTACAGGGATGGACAAAGAAACTCTGCTCTGTCAGTTCCTTTCTATTAGCCGCCTCCATGACCATCATCAATAAGTACTTCTTTACTTCAGAGTGGTCGATCTTTAGATGGTGCAATGATATTGTCTGGTCTGTTTGGTATACGCTCAGCTATGTCTACATCCTTCCACACCCATCAAGAAACTAAAACTATGAGCTCATTGGTGAGTGGGGTCACCCAGGAGGTAGATGGGCTAGACCTAAAGTCCTCCAGAAACAATGATTCCTCTTGGGAAGGGTCGGTCTTTGGGGAACCAACCATCCCTTTGTTTGAGAAGCTCTAAGATGTCTCCAAATGAGACATCATTGGGTTGTGATCTGGAGAACCCTTCCCCCTCATCAAAATCAGTGTCTTCAGTGACGGACTCTTGCACAGAGTCTAAATGCCACTTTTTGCACTTTCTCTTCTCTGGGACCTCCTCAGTGGGATGCTCCGGGGATGTATTGGAAGAGATAACAATACCCTGCTGGGTTGTCTGGAAACTGTTTCTGGCTGATTGTCCCTGTGGAATGGATGACTGAGGCTCTGGACACAGAATCAAATGAGAAAGGGAACCGGATCCAATGTGAATAGAGCTGTCTAGGCTCTATGTATAGAGAATACTCTCTCCACTGCTTCGAAAGCAGAGTACCTAAGAGAAGCAGAAGCCAATTAATCTGACAAAACAGGCTTGTAGATCATTGACTCCCACTGTCTTGGGGCAAACCACCCAAGGAGGGAGTCAGAGCCAAGTTATCTAACACTGATACTGAAATGGGAAAAGATGGCTCCAACAACTTCCTGAGTTGAATCTAACACTACAGAGCCGGCTCTGATGCTTTAGCTCAAAGAGTCATCTGGCTCTGAGGTACTCAGGGCCAGACAGCTCAGGAGTTGAAGAAGACAATATCTTCGTATCCGAGGATAACAACTCCAAGGCTTTCAGATCCAATAGTTCCAAAACCAAAGCACAGATTGGAGAAGGGGCTACGATAAGAAGTGTGGATCTATGGATGGTCTGTGGACCTGATAGGGTCAAAAGCGAAAGGTCACCTATTTGAATTTTCATCCTAAGAAACTTCCTCATCATCCTATACATATCTGCCTTAGACAGGTTCCTGTGGGTTTGGATACCATCCGTCGGATCCAACTCAGCTGATGCTAAAGCTCGCAGCCAACAAATCTCTCAAGCTTCTCCCTTACCCACAATGGACCTACTAAATTACCTCAGATCTTGTTTGCTGCTACATTAGCATAGAAAGGTTAAGAGAGTTATGGAAAAGCCATATCCAGAAATCATATATAAAACTAAATATATAAAGACCATTTAAATACTCGTTCCTCCAGAAGGGGTTGGTGGGAGGGGAGCTGAGGAATAATAAAGATCAACAACACAGATGGAACTTTATGGTAAGTGCACAACTTCTTTACCTGATTATGTCAATCTTCCTTCTATCCTCAACAAGTGGGACCACGTCCTTAGCTACCTATGTCCAGGGTGGGATCAGGAAAGGATATTCCTGAGCACCACAGAACCAAATGACGCCATACCTCTGGAGACCAGATCCAACTTGTAATGAGTGACAAAGGTATGGGGAGTAGCCAGGTTGCTGCACAAATGTCGTCCATGGATATTCTTGATTGAAAAACTGTGGAAGTAGCCATGGATCTAGTGAAGTGCACTTTCAACGGACGTGCAAGAGAAATGTCCAATGTAGCATAGGCAGGGAAAATGCAATTTGTCAACCACTTTGATAGAGTAACTTTGGAAACTGTTTTTCTCGATCTTGGTTCAGAGAAAGAAATAAACAGTTAGCCAGCTTTCCTGATTTCTTCTGTTCTATGCAAATACAACTGCAATTACCTGTGAATAACCAGTAAATGTAAAATATATTCTATTTTTGTTGGTAAACTTGGGGAAAAACAGTGGTAGATTGATAGCTCTATTGATGATGGATTCTGACACTACCTTTGGAAGAAAGGATGGATTCGTACTTAAGGTCACTCTATCTTTGTGGAAAACCAAGTGTGGAGGTTTAGAAGATAATGCTTGGATCTCAGAAATTCTTCTTGCGGAAGTAATGGTAACCAAGAAAAGTGTCTTCCATGTAAGAAATTTAAGGTCACATGTAGCTGCTACTGTGTGAGAGACTGAAGAATCAAATTTAAATCCCATGGAGGAGTAATGTCTTTAAAATGAAGCCTTAAAAGAAGGGTCCCTTTTAAGAAGGCCTAGCTCAATTTGTGAGAAGTTATGGATGCGCCATTAAAACCTGTATGGTGTGAAGGGCCTGCACAACCTGCCTAGAATTTTAGGTGCCTCGATCACCTCACTCCTACGTGCAATGAAATAGCAGCTATATTAAGGGACTGCACCTTGCAAATAGCTTTTAAAATAGTTGTAAAATAGGCTAGACACATGCTTTAAGTGCAAATCTTGCTTACTAAACTTTACTGCATTAAACTTTGATTAACCTAAAAGATGTTTACCAGCTGACACACGCAAATAAGAGGAACTATTACAAGTCTGTAGTCAGCTAGGGGATAACTGTTTTCTTAAAAGAGGAAGTATGCAGAGGTACTAAAAGTAAAACTAGACATAATTATATGACAGAGGCACTGAAAATAAAATCCAGGCATGATACAAGTCTTGTTTACAACTTAAGAAATGATTTGTAATTTTTTTATATTTTTATCAGTCCAAAACAAACGCAACATCTTTGACCTTGTTGTTTATACAAGACTATAAAATGCTCAGTAGCCAGCAATAAATTGAAACTCATCATCCGGATTTGATTTGATTGATTTGCTTTGATCAACGCAAACTTTTAGCTTGGACTGAGTTCATGGATTTACCAGTACCAGCAAGTGTGTTGACTGAACAGATAGCTGCACTGTATACAGTGAATTCTCCTATCAGTGAGCTTGATAATTCTTTTGATGCTTGTAAGTAAAGATCTCTCTATTTTTGATTTGATTTGTTGATTATTTAGCAATAAGCTGCTTAAGCTTGTGCTTTGGTGTCATGTGTACTTCTTCTCAACTGTATTAACCACAAAATTAAAATAACGGACCGTAACAAATTGGCGACCAGGATGTGATTCTGAGGTTATACAGAAAAGATGTCACAACCACCAATTTTGTTTTCCTTAAAGAGAAATGTTAGCAAAAAAGAGAATGAGTCAGACAACTTAGGTAAAATTCCTTCAGGACCCATGGCTGGACCATGCTGTCAGAGGGATCCTCTAGATTATTGAGTAGAGTTTCTCCTCAACTTTCAGAGCCTTTAGAATTTCTGCATGAAGCAAATCCAGATGAGATGGCAAAGACTCTAGAAGACTTGATTTGTATTTGGGAGAAACAAAAGAAACTGATATACAAAAAGAAAAAGAAAAAATTGCAACTGATAAGAGCCTTAAGCTGCACACATCTAGTTTGTGAGGTTCTGTAATACACATATTAAGTGAAATGACTCCTTTAGCCTTAACAGTTTTAACAGTAAACAAAAAATAAAGCTGAAGCATGTGCAGCCAGATAAATGCTTTTGACAGGTTTTCCAACATACAGTTAGTGAGCTCACACAGTAAGTTAGTACACTACAAAAATGTAAAAAAATGTATGCATTAATATCATTTAGACACAGATAGCTTTAAAATGGCAAGACAATTTACTAAAGAAAAAAAAAGATTAATTTGTTTATCGGTCAAAATGATTCAATAGCATAAGCAAAGAAAATGAAGAGGGCTAAAAAATCATCCCTCACACATATACAGTGCATGTAGTAATTTTTAGACTAGACTGTAATTCAACAACCTTGATGGTAATAGAGTATAATTTGCTAGGTGTATCAACAGCAGAGGCACAACCTGTAATAAAAAGTGTGTTAGTCTTACTTTCAAATGCACAAATGTGCCTGCTTAATGTTCCACCTACACTTAAAGCAGATTATTAATGCAATGGACCAACATAGCCTGACAGCAGAAAACAACTGGGTAAAACTACTACAGATAAAATATTGTTTAATAGCTCTGTTAAGCACAGATATTTTAAAAAAGGAAAACCTTAGAAATCACAGTAGGACCTGAAGTCCTGCTCTGCTCTGTCAATGCAGTCAAACATTACAGACAATGCAAAAGCTGGTGCAGACGGACAAAAATGAACCTGCTGTGAGTTTGTTCAGTCGTTCTATGCCTACTGATCCTAAAGGACTAAATAAAATGACACCATCATTGGCAGAAGCTGTTCTGGACATTGTTAGAGGCTGTCTTCATCTACTGAATCATACCATGCAGTTTTGGACTTAGCTAACGTGCTCTCCTCCATCCCTATATCAGAAGAAACAGAGCACAATTTGCTTTTACCTAGAAAGGTAGACAGTATACTTTCTAAGTACTCCCACAAGGATACCTGCATAACCCCACTTTACAGGTAAATAAAGTGACTGTATATCATTACGGGAAAAAAATACTGTAAACATTGCAATGCAGACTGATACAACATCTTCAGAATAGAGGATGGGCTGTGGAAAGTAAAACACAGCAGAAATCATCAGTAAAATTCCTTGGTAAAATATAAAAAGAGAGATACCTAATGCAGCTTTAAAAAGTAACTGCTCAAAATAATGTAAAGCCTTGTGGACTGTGGCAAAAAGATAATGTTAGCAAGAAAAGACTCCTAGGTTTTTGGTCTAAAACTTTCATCGGAGCAAATAAGCAGATTACCCAATCCAGGGGTGGCAATGTGATGATACTTTAGTGAAAACTTTGATAGCACAAACATCAACTGTGCAAAAAATAAAAATGGCATTTGCAAAAACGAGCTAATATTGTACCTGAGGTGTCTCAAATGCAACAAAAACTGGCTGGATTAGTTATTCTAAAAGATACAGATACAGCAAAACAACACCGACATGAGTTAAAACCTGGACTGTAGTAGCATACTGTGCCACTGACAAGAGACAAACTGCAACTACATTAATGGCATCATGATTACAAGTATACAACCTAAAGTGGGCATAAATTTGCAGATTGTAACTTCTTCTGGTGAGCACAGAATAATTTACACATCACGATTACTTCCAAAACTATGCTGACAAGAAACATAACTACAAGTTTTGTGACAGAATCCCAGAAAAAATGTGTTAAAAAATACTGGAATACTACTGCTGCATTCTGCAACAGTGCATCAGACCTAGAAGCTGGCACATCAACACAATATGCCTTCTGCAAAATTAAAAAAAATGACACCACAGAGACTATTTTACCTTCAATTGTTTTACATGCCATGGACAATAAAATAACTGCATTTAATGAATTGGCATATTTAATATGCCAATGCCAACCTATCAGCTAAAAGCTGGAACATGTGGTAAAATAAACAAAAACTTAACAGTAAAGTTATATAAATATATATACTTCCCTACTAAATAGTTCCCAGGGGAAGAGAGTCGTTGAGGGCTTGCAACGTTAAAAGCACTGCTCTCATCTCTAGGACATTTATGTGCAGATGGTATTCGAAAGGTTGCCAAGTGCCATGGACCATCATGCCCTGATAATGCCCCCCCACCCGATCAGGGAGGCGTCCGATGTAACCGTGGCGACCGGGGCATGAGGAACAAAGGGTCTGCCCTGATGGACTTGAGGGGACGATATCCACCAGGTCAAATGCCTTTTGCAAGTTGGAGTTATTGTGATCTTGTGACGCATGGGAAGTTGTTGAAAGGACCATTGGGCGAATAGCATCCATTGTAGAAGACGCATGTAAAAGCGGGCAAAGGGAAGAAGTGTTATGGCGGCCGCCATAAGACCCAATACTTTCAGAGCAAATCTGGCCTGAATTTTGTTGCTGAGAAGAATCACCTGGATGTGACTTTGAATGTCCAAGATCCTTTGGTCTGTTAACTTTGCTGAAAGTTGTACGGTGTCCAATTTTGCGCCTATAAAAGTAATAGATTGACAAGGCGACAAGGCAGATTTTTCGAAATTTATAGAAATCCCTAGCCCTCTGCAAATGTGAACTGTAAAACTAAAAATTTAAGATTTGTTAGTCACTGCACCAAGGGCAACAAAAGTATGAGTCACTAAAAATTGCATACATTACAATAAAATAATTGCATAAAAATTGTTTGTGTTAGAAACAGAAGGAAATTGCTTGTAACAACAACAACAACAACTTAGAAATGTTACAAATCCATGCAACTCCATATGAATTGCTGAAGGAGTCATTACTGGGCACAAACGCAATCCAAACACCATCCCTTTAGGTTTAAATACAAAAGAGGGGGGAGAAAACACAGGAGGAATCACCAATATAGAAAGTTTACTGAAAATGGTCATGGAGAAGTAGACACCTCACCAAGCAACAATGTGCTAAATCTATCTGATTTTGTATTATCCCCCACACATCTGTTGGTCCTTAATAAAGGGTTGTCTTTTGTACCAGGTTTCATGGTCTCTGAGGATTTGTTGGCTCAAGATGTTGTTTCTTTTTGTAGAACTTTGAACCTCAAACTGTTTTTTGGTGACTCTGGGCATGATGGTAATGAAAGATTCATATATCATAAATCCACATTTGTTCCACCCATGCATCCACTTGTACAACAGTTTCAGAGGAATATTCTCAATGATCTTCATTTTTCTGGTTCTGATATTCATTTTAAATCCAACAACATATCTCGAGCTGAACGTGAAGCCATTTTTGAGTTACAGAACAATCAAAATATTGTCATTATTCCGGCTGACAAGGGGGGTGCTGTTGTTATTTTAAATTGGAGTGCTTATGATAAAGAGGCAAACAGACAGTTGTCTGATCCCAAATACTATTCCTTGATGAGTATTGATCCTACATTTAGGTTTCAAAAACATATAGAGGAATTTATACACTGGGCCAGAGATGAATGTATCATAACCAATGACACTGCACAACAACTCATTGTCAAGGATCCAGCCACTCAATATATCTACTTCTTGCCCAAGATCCACAAGGATCTCTCAAATCCTCCGGGTAGACCAATTGTTTCAGGAAGGGGCTATATTACAGAACCCCTTTCACTGTTCCTTACCAAACATCTTAAACCTTTACTGGGAATGATACGTTCAAGATTACATGATACCACTAGCTTCCTTCAAATTGTTTCTGACAGCCAGCTTGAAGAAAATTGGTTACTATGTACCCTGGATGTCTGCTCTTTATACACCAATATTCCACACCAATCTGGTCTTGAGGCCTTGTCCTTTTGGTTGGACAAGGCTGATTTATACCCATCCACTTTCAATTCTTTTTTGATTGAGCTAGCCAAACTGGTTCTTACCAGTAATGTCTTTTCTTATTCAGACAAATGTTACTGGCAGGTCAAGGGGACAGCAATGGGAGCATCATTTGCCCTCATTTATGCGGATCTCTTTATGGCTTTTGTTGAACATCACATTATTTATGATTCTGTTAATAATACATTTTTACCATACATTGACATCTGGAGGCGCTACCTTGACGACTGCTGGTTGGTTTGGACAGGTGAAACACAAATGTTACATGAATTTCTCACATATTTGAACAACAACATCTGGGGACTGGAATTCACTGTCCAGTATGACCGTAGGAATATTACTTTTTTGGATGTTGCTGTTACCAAGTTGGCTGATAACACATTATCCACTGAGGTTTTCAGAAAACATCCTGAGTATAACACCATCCTTCACGCCTCCAGTTTTCACCCCCCACATGTTATACGCAACATTCTGAAATCTCAATTCATCAGAATCAAATGCATCTGTTCCAATGATTCCTCTTTTCAAACTTACAGGAGAGACCTCACCAACAGATTTAAATCCAGGGGATATGGCATGGGCTATGTCCTAGCTGCCAGCAACATGGTTGATTGTTTTGATAGGGATAACTTATTGAAATACAATGAGCACAAACCAAATAGAGATTCTATTTTAAGATTTACGACAACGTATGCCAGAAATTCTAATCATTTGATTGATAGTGTGCACAGACACTGGAACATTCTCAAATATCATCCAGATGTATCTAGCCTCATACCAGACAAATGCCTCTTTTCATTTTGCAAAGGTAAAAATTTGGGTTCTTTTTTTAATCATTTCAAACATGTGAATAGGCATGACAACCCCAATTTCATCCAAACAACACTGACAGGGGACCCACTGATAGGCTGTTACCCTTGTGGACACTGCACAAACTGTGACAAGATCATTAAGTCCAAACAATTCTCAAGTAGAAATTGCCCAGTAGTTTATGATCTCAGGTTCTTTGCAAACTGCAGTACTGACTGGGTTATTTATTTGGCCACCTGCCACTGTGGTTCATTTTATGTAGGACAAACATCCAGACCACTAAAAATCAGGATTTCTGAACACATCAGTAACATTAAAAACAAGAGACAGAACAATGCACTGTATAAACACCATTTAGTACATGCTTCTGCTAAATTTACCTTTATTATAATTGATAGAATTGTTGGCAATAAGCACAACAAAACTGGGTTGCACTCCATTCTTAACACCAAAGAATAAAAGTGGATAATTAAACTGGGGGGATTATTCCCACCTGGTCTTAATGAAAATCTTTGATTGAACCAATTTGATTAATGATGAGTGTGTGTGTATATATATCTCTGTTCACCACTATGTATGTAAATAACATTTAGGAAGGCTGTGTTTGTTCCTGCCGAAACCGGTTTGTTTTTAACTTTTGTAATGATTTAATTCTCATTACAATAAAGCCTGTAACACTGTATGCTGGCTCTGTTTTTTGCTTTGGATTTTGTACTTTTTGAGCCATGCATTTGCCCCACGTGCAGATGACTTTTCTGATCAAAGTTGTTGAAAGGACCATTGGGCGAATAGCATCCATTGTAGAAGACGCATGTAAAAGTGGGCAAAGGGAAGAAGTGTTATGGAGGCCGCCATAAGACCCAATACTTTCAGAGCAAATCTGGCCTGAATTTTGTTGCTGAGAAGAATCACCTGGACATGACTTTGAATGTCCAAGATCCTTTGGTCTGTTAACTTTGCTGAAAGTTGTACGGTGTCCAATTTTGCGCCTATAAAAGTAATAGATTGACAAGGCGACAAGGCAGATTTTTCTAAATTTATAGAAATCCCTAGCCCTCTGCAAATGTGAATGGTGTAATTTCTGGCTTGGAGAAGTTGATGCCAGGTGGTGGCAGTGAGGAGCCAGTCGTCTAGATATGGAAACATCTGGAATCCTTGACGTCTCAGGTGAGCCGTAACTGCTGCCATACATTTGGTGAACACTCTGGGGGCTGTAGTGAGTCCAAAGGGCAGGGCCCTGAATTGGAAGTGACTGGTCCCCAGCCGAAAGCGGAGAAATCTTCTGGAGCGCCTGTGAATTTTGTGTGATAGTACGCATCCTGAAGATCTATTGAGCACATCCAATTGTCCTTGCCCAGAAAGGGTAGAATGGACTGAAGCGTGACCATCCGGAATCTTGATTTCTTTACAAACTTGTTTAGTTTGCTCAGATCTAATATTGGTCTCCAGTCCCCTGTCTTTTTTGGAACTAAAAAGAACCTTGAGTAGATTCCGGATCCTATTTGGTCCGCAGGGACTGGCTGGATGGCTCTTTTTGCTAGTAGTTTTGATATTTCTAGTACTGCTAGTTCCCTTAGACCGGGTGGAACGTCTGGAAGGGTTCCCTTTTGCTGAATTGGGGTTTGAATAAAGGGAATTTTGTAACCCTCGGATATAATCGACTGTACCCATTTGTCTTGAGAAAGGGAAAGCCAGGCTATTGGGTACAGCGATAATCTTCCCCCGACTGCCTCCGAAGGTGGACAATCAGGCAACATCTCAGGGATGCTGGAAGGGTTTGTCAGAAAGAAGCTCTCTGCTACCCTGATTCTGCGGACCCCCTCTGCCCCTAGGGCGGCGTCTATTATTGTTACCCCCTCTGCCTCTGGGGGTAAACTGACTTTGTGCGTCAGGCATGACTCCTTGAGATTTGCGGAACCACATTTTCCCTCCCTTCTGTCCTTTGGGGTAAGGTCTTGAAGGGGTGGAGAAACGGACTCCTACGGCAGAAAGAGTCTTGCCATCTTGTTCGCATCTAGTAAAAGTGTCTTTCACTTGAGGTCCGAACAAGGTCGAACCATCAAAAGGGGAGTTTGTGAAGGACGCTTTGAAGGGGTCTGCAAAATTACAAAGCCGCATCCAGGACTGACGCCTTAAAGCCACTCCTGTGCCTGCGGCCCTACTCGCTCCATCGGCTGCATAAGAAATGAGCCGCATAGAGGAGTTAACAATGGAGTTAAGGATTCCTAGCTGTGAGCTAATCTTATCCTGAGACCCAGCAGCTGACGGATCCTGTAAAACTTCTCCCAACTCTTTAAGAACATCTCTTTGAAGGCGGGTGAAGTGGCACAAGTAGTTCAGCGATCTCATGGCAAAAGTCGCTGAAGAAAAAATCCGCTTGCCGTAACTGTCCATAGTCCTAGAATCCTTGTTAGGTGGATGGACAGGTACTGAAGGATCAGCTATAGTTCCTTCTTGGTGGCAGCAGCCACCACCATGGCATCAACTGGGATACCCTTTGTCAAATATTGTCTATCTGGTGGGGCCGTAATGAATTTAGAAGGCCTCCTAGGAATAGGTTCCACCGAATCCGGAGCCATCCACGCCTTCCGAGCCACTACATCCATAAGAGGGTCGAAAGGCGGAGACACCCAGCACCCAGGAGGTGGAGGGTCGAGATCCGAATGCCTCCAGGTATACTGACTCGTCCTCGGAAGGATTAAGGGAGGGTCAGTTCCCCCTCTGCTTAAGGAGTTCAAGGATGTCTGAGAAAGAGACATCCTCAGAGGAGGACCTTGGGGATCCCTCCGACTCATCCAAGTCAGTATCAGATGTAATAGACTCGGGGGAGTCTAGATGTTTCCTCTTACATGTCCTCTTACGCGGAGGTTCACCTGACGGATCAGGAGAAGCCTCGGAAGAGGAAGATATTCCCAATGGGGAAACCTGAGGCGTTGGATCTCTGGGTCCGGGAGCAAGAGAGTGGGAAGAGACATCAGCAGGCACTGTAGTGGGAGGAGCTGATGGAACTGTCCGTTGACTAAGCCCAGGGGCTAGTACACTCCTCATTACCTCGAAGGCTCCCCCATCAGACAGACCAGAAGGTTCCCACTCCGAAGAGATAGGAACTCCAGTCCTCACCGAGAGGGAAGGCTCCGAGGCAGATGTCAGGGCTGAGCTCACCAACGCCGAAGCCCCGAGAGGGAGAACGGGGTCGGACAAGGGTCCGATGCCACTCGCCCCCTCGGAGCCGACGAGAGAGACCAGACGCCTGGATCCCTCCAATGAAGGCCTCAAGGAGGAAATCGGAGCAGAGGACAACGGAGCCGAAAGGGGTGGTATCGGCTCCGAAGCTACAACGGTCACGGTTCCGAAGAGCTCCGGCTCTGAGCTCTGTAAGAGAGTCGAAGGAGGAATGTTTGGTGGATGTGAAATAGCTACCGTCTGTTGAGACGGGCTATGGAGCATTTGGGCCAATACCTGAGACTTTAATAGTCTACTCACCACTCTCTCGAGGTCGTGATCAGACAGCCTGGACGACCAAGAAGAACGGCTCCGATGGCTCCGCTCCGAGAGCAAGGGTGATCTCGGAGCCGAACGTATCGATTCTAATGAGGGGGATCGATGGAGCCGAAGGAGCCGAGGATACGTCGGCTCCAGCCAGAACCGACGTTGAATGTCCAGATTTGGCAGTATCGGCGCCGGATGGAGCCGATACTGTGACTGCTAGAATGGAAGGATCGGCTCCGGCCGGAGCCGATCTCGACACTGGAGAAGTTAAACCAGTAGCCGACAGCTTGGGACTTGCAGCCGAAGGCTTGATAGGTTTCGAGGGCTTCCCCGGCGCCGACTTAGTCGGGGAGCTCTTGGGCTTTAATAAGCCCCTCAATATCAATTTATTTCTGCGCTCCTGCAGGACTCTTGGGCTGAAGGCATGACAGATAGCACAAGAGTCCTGCAGGTGCAGAGATCCCAGGCAGTAAACACAAGAAGTGTGACCGTCTGTCAGAGACATCTTCTGACAGCACGAGTCACACTTCTTGAAGCCTGAGACCTTTGTGTCCTTCGACATAGCTGTGTCGAGGAAACACAAGTTGTCAAGAAATAAACACCAACACACACACACAAACAACACCCAATCCAAAAATCTAAACTAAACAGGGATACAACACAGTCAGACACAAAAAATCCCTGACAGGAAAAATTTAGGAAGGGGAAGGCCTAAGGCCTAACTTAGGGAAAGGGGATAACCCGAAAAAAAGGAAACACTAACGGGAATAGGGTTAAAATAAGCGTTAAGGTTAACAAAAAACAGCTATAGTTATGAAAATTAAAGGGGTGAGACTAAAGTCTTATTATTCAGAAACTTACCTGGAGCTGGTAAAAAAAGGCACCTCGTTAGCGAAGTGGCAAACGAGATCTGGGTAGTCTCCGCCTTGCATCATGGGATATAGGGTTGCCTCGAGCTGGTAAAATTAGCTCTCGAGCTTAGCAAGTGCCGAGTCGGAGCCGAGGATCGGCTCCGAACCCAACAAGCAAGAATGAAGGCGAGATTGACAACTTAACATTAAATATTTAGTAGCAAGGCTTCAATAACAAGATGGAGGAGAGTTACTAATGGTATTCAGTATCTTCACAGAAACCTAGATGTGAATCCCCCCACCCTCTGGCTGTCATTTTGTGTTGTAACTACTGGTAATTGTAGATAAAAGCTAAAATGATGTTCTAATAGCTTGTGTTTGTATTGCACAAGGACCAGTTTACACACATTTAAAGATCACCACTTGTGAATGTTCTTCTTTGTCATTTAATAAGATTGCTTACTAAAGCTAAGGTCCATGTTACCACAAATTTGAGTACGAATATGTTTTGTGAATAAATGACTTAGACCTATAATGCCTGAAAAAAAATATCATGAACTGTAGCTGGCCTAAGTAATACATTTTTTTTGTATATTAATCAGGCAGTACATAACATATCCAGACTGCACAAAAGACTGAAAGAACAGAAGATTTCCTTTTCTTTTGGGAGGGGAAAACAACCCATTTTTGATAAAATGGATTTTCTGCATTGGTTTTGTCCTGACTTCTTATAGTTATCCAAACTGGTTATAAAGGTTACAAGAGAAGTACTGTGTTTGACATGTAAACCAAGCTATTTCATAAAAGCGGAATACATTGGGTAAGTTACTTGTCATGCCATCTGGTATTGTTGATGTGACAGTATAGGTTTATAACTAGTTTTATTGTGGTGATGGTGATCTTAGAGTGCTGGGTCATTCATAGCATGGAAACTTTGGTGGACATGACCCTCCCAGGAATGTATTAGGGCACTTAGTAGAGAGACAGGTCTTTCAGTCTATAAGAGTAGCTAGGGTTAATGAGATCTGAGATCTTTTTGGTGAGAAACACTGAGGTATTTCGAGTTGCTTTCAGTACTTTGTGAGGTATGTGCCATTGGGGGCATTCTTTTTAACGATGGGCCTTAGAAAGGATGAATATAGTAAGGCTATAACTTCTTTGGAACGTGAGGAGATACCGCAAATGATAAGCTGTGTAAGGTAAAAGGATTTTACAACAACCACAGAGGCATGGTGGTCAAACGAGAATCTGTCAGCAGTACAGATACCCAAGTACCTGGTGACTGTGCCAGACTGAGATATCTGCATGGCAAATGATAGAGATACAAGCTTAACCAACATAAACTATGCTGCATTTCAAGGTATTGAAGGTAAGCTCAAGATTAACACCAAGCATTTGTTTGGTGTTGTCCTTGCTGGAAATTTTGAATATCAGAATGAGATTTGATAACTAAACCCATTTAACAGCCATTACCAGGGAAGTATATATATATATATATATATATATATATATATATATATATATATATATATATATATTACACACACACACATCTACACACAAACACACACACACACACATATATATATATATATATATATATATATATATATATATATATGGGATCCGTGTATGTAGATGTTCGAAGTTTCACTACTACTAATCCCACTTCACCGAGTCCACTTGTTTGAAGTAGTGAAACTTCTAACATTGACTTCGGCAGTCACACTACAGCGCAGAATAGGAATATTCCCTTTTCCCTGCTGTAGTGCGATCTCAGAGTTGGTATATTTAAGTAGGGGGTGTGTGTGTGTTTTTTTTGGGGGGTCGCCCGGGGAACTAGACTACAGCAAAAGTGCACTTTCATTGAAGTGAACTTTCGCTGAAGTGTGGGTCTGCTGCTCTATTTCGAAAAAGTGTACTTTCGATGTAGAGCAGTAGACCCATATAGATATATAGATATATATATATATATATATATATATATTTACACACACACACACACACACACATTATATATATATATATATATATATATATATATATATATATATATATATATATATATATATATATACACACATACACACACACACACACACATATATATATATATATATATTTATATATATATATATATATATATATATATATATATATATTCTTTGAGATAGTCACTAGGCCCTTGGACGAGGGTAAAACAGTGCATACTGCCTACCTTGACCTGATTAAGGGATTTGACCCAATTCCCCACTTGGGTGTTATAAACTCAAAAAACTAGGCATAAATCCCTATGTCACCAGATGGGCAGCCAAATGGCTCATGGACAGGACAAATGTTAGATCTAGCAAGAGGCCATTTACTAATGGTTTAACACAGGGCTCCGTGCTGGTACCACTCCTGTTTGAAATTACTTCTCTGAAGTTAAAGCTAATGTAGGAGATCTCTGGCTGGCTAAATATGCTGACAACTGCAAATTGGGGGCAATCACTGAATTCCACAATGATGTAAATACTCTTCTGAAGGGTCTGACTCAGACAAATGACTGGTGCCAGAGCCATGGCCTAAAATTAAATGCATAAAATGCATAATCATACCATTTGGGAAGTCAAATACCCCTACAAAATACAACATTAATAGCACATCCCTAAGAGCGGACTCAGGGGTGAGAGATCTAGGAACACATACAGGTAGTAACTTGAACTTTGACTGCCATATTTCCAAAGTGGTTAGAAAATCCTTCTATGTGGTACAGCTTATAAATAAAGTCATAGTATCCAGATCCAAGAAATTGTAGCCCACTGTACTCAGCCATCATCAGACTCATAATCGAGTGCGCTACACCTTTTTGGCATGCTGTTGACCAGGCACTTGCAATAGCTGGAGTGGCCTCAGAGTTTCCTTACAAAAAAAATACATGGTGTAAACAACATGTCCTATGCAAATAGGCTAAAAGCTGTACCCTTTTACTCTGTCTCCTACCAACTATTAAGGAATGATGTACGCCTCACAAATCCAGAACTGATGGAACTGTTACACATTCACAAGACAAACTGCACAAGGGTCACCCAAATCTAGGGATCTAAGCCCTTTTTGTGAAACAAAAAAAAAACATGCTGGAGAGACAAATATGTATCTCAGAGATTACACCTTCTCTGGAACAGGCTTCCTATTCATGTAAAATAGAGGCCTTCCCTGACCCTCTTCAAACACGGTTTGGATCGAAGGATGGGGTATCATGAATTCACTTCAGGGGTGGTGCTCGTGTCCCTTATGGACAAAGGCAGTATGTAAAATACTCGGCATAGGCACAAACTTAAGCCATCCTCTAGCCCTTAGGGATTGAAAATCAGATAAAATTCAGTTAATAATGGCTAGGCTTGTAAAGGCTCTTAAGCCATTAGCCTAGTAATCTCCTATGAACACACTCACACACACACACACACACACACACACACACACACATATATATATATATATATATATATATATATATTGCTATTTAAACTGAACTTCTTGAATTTCAGCATATCGAGACAGCTTATTAAATAGAAAATTTAAAAAAGAACCAGAGGCAGAACAATTTTTTTCATGGTGACCTATACCACTAATATAGGGTGCTTTACTCCACCCCTCAAACTTATATATAACAACTCCAAAGAATAATTACAGTGAAAGAAAGGGAAACAATGGAAATGCACTACCAGCTAACACAATACAGCACACTGTAATACAGCAAACTGCAATATTACTTATGCATTTAAAAAAATCGTAACAGTGATCAACAAATCATTTTTTACTATACAAAATCATTTGTTCTATTTTTTTTTTTTTTTTTTTTAAGTATTACGGGTTTAGATAAGTTGAGTTTCAATAAACTGAGAGTCAATATACTGAGTTTCGATAAACTGAGAGCCAATATTTTGAGTTTCAATAAATAGAAGTTATGTTCTTACCATAACGTTCCATGTTAGTTGTCTTCTTCTCGCCTTCTTCTTGCTGGATGGGTTCGGAGCCGACCTCGCCCGACTGCCACTCTAAAAGCTCGAGAGTTGGTTCCACCGGCTCGAGGCTCCCCTTATATCCCACAATGCTAGGCGTGAGTTACCTCAGATCTCGTTTGTAAGCTAGGCCCAGCTTATAATAGTAACAGAATAACTATAAACAAAGTCCACCTCTATAAACCAGGGAGAAGAGAAGGGTGACCTACATCCTGATCCAGGAAAATATGCACAGCAGCATATACCTAAAGTAAGAGGTGGTAGAAAGAGAGGTCACAATCAAAACTCCTCTAGGTCTGTCCAGGCCAGGGGGAAGGAGGGTGGGAAGCAAGAAGCGAAGAAGACAACTAACATGGAACGTTATGGTAAGAACATAACTTCTATATGTTAAGTTGTCTATCTCGCCTTCATTCTTGCTGGATGGGACCGTCCCTAGCACCTTGTCCCGGGTGGCCTAACAGAACAGACTCTTGAGAACAGTGGAACCAAAGTTAGCTCTATGCCTAGAAGCTAAATCCAACTTATAATGAGAAATGAAAGTGTGAGGAGTAGCCCAAGTAGCCGCTGCACAAATGGTGTCAACAGGCAGTCTGTCTTGGAAGGCTATAGAAGTAGCCAAAGCTCTGGTAGAATGGGCTTTAGGTTTGTTAGGCAGCTTTTGGTGTCTAATTTCATAAACAAGGGAAATCAGAGATGTTAGCCATCTAGATAATGATACCTTTGAAACTGAAAGTCCCTTTCTGCCTTCTGCATAAGAGACAAACAGCTGGTCAGATTTTCTGAATTGTTTGGTTCTATCCAAATAGTACCTTAACTGACGATGAACATCTAGCCAATGCAATTTCTGTTCAGACCTGTTAGAATATTCTGGAAAAAACACAGGAAGGTCAATGCTTTGATTTAGGTTAGACGCCTTGAGGCTATCTTAGGTAAAAAGGACGGGTTGGTTCGTAAAGATACCCTGTCCTTATGGAACAACAGATAAGGAGGTCGACAGCTGAGTGCATGAAGTTCTGAAACTCTTCTAGCTGAAGTAATAGCTACCAGAAAGAGTGTCTTCCATGATAGCAATTTTAAAGAACAGGAGGCTGCAGGTTCGAAAGGGGAAAGAATCAAAGAACTAAGAACTAAATTTAGGTCCCAAGGAGGAGGAGGATTTCTTATAGGAGGTCTGAGAAGAAAAACTCCCTTCAAAAATGCTTTGCAAAGCTTGTGGGACATTAAGGCAGACTCTGAAATGCCCACATGAAAGTTAGAAATAGCTGCCAATTGAACTTTAAGAGTAGATGGAGATGAACCTGCATGGAAGAGTTCAGCTAGAAAATCAAGGACCATTTGGATGGAAGCAGTGAAAGGATCTATGTCCCTTCCTTGAGCCCAATAGGCGAAACGTTTCCACTTACTCAAATAAATCTTTCGAGTGGAAGATTTATGGGAAGCTATCAAAATATCTCGGACAGAATGAGATATTTGAGGAAGCCTGGCTAAGGTTGGAACTGGAGGAACCAAACAGTGAGGTTCAGAGAGGGAAGGGAGCGATGAAACTGACCCGACTGATGGATCAAAAGATCTGGAACTAGGTCCAGGTGCCAAGGTCGCTCCAACAGAAAATGATGAAGAAAGGGGAACCAAACCTGTCGAGGCCAGTAAGGAGCAATGAGGATCAACGAGGCCTTCTGAGCGATAGCTTTCTGTATCACTTGAGAGATTAGTGGGAAGGGAGGAAATGCATACAGAAGTCCCCGGGGCCAAACTTGGACTAGAGCGTCTCTGCTGGGTTGGCCTGGTAAAGGGAATAGGGTGAAAAAATCTTTGCACTTGCTGTTTTGGGGAGTAGCAAAAAGGTCGCAGCAAGGCTGACCCCACTTGAGAAAAATTTCTCTCACAACAGAGTCTTTCAGAGACCACTCGTGAGGCATGAGGATAGCTCTGCTCAATTTGTCCGCGATTTGATTGGACTTCCCGGGGATGTGCGTTGCTATCAGAAACCGCTGAGAAGAAATCGCCCATTGCCACAGTCTGAGTGCTTCTCGACACAGGGGGTAGGACCTGGTTCCGCCTTGTTTGTTGATATACCACACTACAGAATATTGTCCGTCTGGATTGCTATCGTTCCCAAGGGAAGAGAGTCTTGAAGGGCTTGCAACGCTAAAAGCACTGCTCTCATCTCTAGAACATTTATGTGCAAGTGGCATTCGTCTGGTTGCCATGTGCCCTGGACAGTTCTGCCCTGATAATGCCCCCCCCACCCGATCAGGGAGGCATCCGTTGTCAGAGTAGCAACCGGAGGGGAAGGGACAAAGGGTCTTCCTAACAAGAGCTGAGGGGAAGATATCCACCACAGAAGATGATTTCTGCATGTTTGCGTAATCATGATGGTGTGGGACATCGGAAGTTGCTGGTATGACCATTGCGTGAAGAGCATCCATTGAAGGATTCTCATGTGGAATCTGGCTAATGGAAGCAGAGGTATGGCAGCCGCCATAATCCCCAACACTTTCAGAACTAACCTGGCTTTGATTCTGTTGCTGCTGAAGAGGAGCGAGACCAGTTTGTGTATGTCTGTTATTCTCTGATCTGTTAGTCTCGCAGACATGTTGACTGTGTCTAGATTTGCGCCTATGAAGGTAATAGTACGACAAGGCGACAAAACAGACTTTTCGCAATTTATTGAAATGCCTAAATTTTGACAAATGCGAAAGGTGTAGTCCCTGGCCAATAGAAGAAGATGCTTGGTGGGAGCTGTGAGGAGCCAGTCGTCCAAATATGGAAACACCTGGAATCCTTGACGTCTCAGGTGAGAAGCTACCACTGCCATGCATTTGGTAAACACCCGGGGGGCAGTGGTGAGACCAAAGGGCAGGGCCCTGAATTGAAAATGACTGGTTCCCAGCCTGAAGCGGAGGAATCTTCTGGAGCGTCTGTTCATTTTTATGCGATAGTACGCATCCTGAAGGTCTATAGAGCACATCCAGTTTCCCTTTCCCAATAGGGGAAGGATGGACTGCAGCATGACCATCCGAAATTTTGTTTTCTTGACTGACTTGTTCAAGATACTGAGATCCAAAATTGGTCTCCAGTCCCCTGTTTTCTTTGGAACTAAAAAGAACCTGGAGTAGATTCCGGATCCTTGCTGGTCTGCTGGAACTGGCTGTATTGCTCTTTTTGCAAGCAGCTTTGAAATTTCCAAAGCTGCAAGATCCCTTTGAGCGGGTGGAACATCTGGAAGGGATTTTTTTGATTGGTTTGGAATGCGAACGAAGGGAATGGAATAGCCTTCGGAAATGATGGACTGTACCCATTTGTCTTGAGTCAGGGATAGCCAGGCTTCTGGGTACAGTGACAATCTTCCCGACTGCCTCCGAAGGTGGGCAGTCGGGCAACACCTCAGGGATGCTGAAAGGGCTTATCAGAGAAGGCTTCTCGATTGCCCTGGTTCTGCGGACCCCTGCCTCTAGGACGACGTCTACCATTGTTGTTCCCCTCTGCCTCTGGCGGGAACCGACTCTGTGCGTCAAGCGAAGTCCCTTGAGATTGTTTGTGGAACCACATTTTTCCACTTTTCTGGCCTTTGGGGTAAGGCCTAGAAGGAGTGGAGAAACGGACTCGACGGCAGAAAGAGTCTTGCCATCTGTCTCGCACCTAGTCAAGGTTTCTTTCACTTGAGGACCAAAAGAGATGATCCATCAAACGGGAATTAGTGAATGACGTTTTAAAGGGGTCCGCAAAGTTGCATAGCCGCATCCAGGCATGCCTGCGTAAGGCCACACCTGTCCCTGCGGCCCTGCTCGCTCCATCAGCCGCATAAGAGAGGAGGCGCATGGAGGAGTTAGCTATGGAGTTCAGGGTAGCCAGCTGAGTGTTCATCTTGTCCTGAAAACCCGCAGCCGTAGGATCCTTCAACGTGTCACTCGCTTCTTTGATCAAGTCCCTTTGAAGACGAGTAAAATGGCATAGGTAATTCAGCGAACGCATAGCAAAGGTCGCTGACGAGAACATCCGCTTCCCGTACCTGTCCATAGACCTAGATTCTTTGTTAGGGGGATGAACAGGCACTGAAGGATCAGTTAGTTCCTTCTTGGTGGCAGCAGCTACCACCATAGCATCCACAGAAACACCTTTTGTGAGAAATTGCTTGTCAGTTGGTGCTGTTATAAATTTGGAAGGTCTCCTGGGGGTAGGGTCCACTGAATCAGGAGCCATCCAGGCCTTCTTTGCAACCACCTGCACGAGGGGATCAAAGGGGGGGGACACCCAGGAGGTGGAAGGGCGAGAGCCGAACGCCTCAAGATACACAGATTCATCCTCTGAAGGGTTAAGGGCTGGCCAATTTCCCCTCTGTTTCAGGATCTCTAGAATGTCTGCAAAAGAGACATCTTCAGAAGGGGAACGTGGGGAACCCTCGGAATCCTCTAAATCTGTGTCAGAGGTGACAGACTCAGGTGAGTCTATGTGCTTCCTCTTACACTTTCTCTTCCTAGGGGGCTCCCCTGCCAATTCAGGGGAGGCCTCGGAAGAGGATGAGATCCCCACAGGGGATTCTTGAGGAGCTAGCTCTCTGCGGTCTGGGATGAGGGAGTGAGTCGACATAACCAAAGGCACCGAAGAAGGAGGGGCGGACGGAGCCGACTGTGGAGTCGAACAAGGTTCCAACACACTCCGCATGACCTCGAATGCACCCCTGTCCGGCAGAGCCAGAGGTCCCCGCTCCGAGAAGCTGAGAACCTCCCTTGGCACCGACAGAGATGGCTCCGAGGCCGATGTCGGAGCCGAACTCACTAGCGCCAAGCACCGAGAGGGAGAGGGGGGCGGACAAGGGTCCGATGCCACTCACCCCCTCGGAGCCGACGAGGGAAGCCCGGCGCTGAGATTCTTCAAAAGAAGAAATCGGAGCCGACGACGGAGCCGAAGACAATTGTATCGGCTCCGACGCTACCACAGTCTCGGTCCCGAGATGCCCCGGCTCCGAGCTCAAAGGAGTCGGAGGAGGAATATTTATTGGAACTAGTTGAGGCATCGACTGATGAGTCGGACTCTGGAGCATTTGGGCCAGTGCCTCGGACTTCAAAAGTCTACTCGCTACCCTCTGGAGGTCGTGATCTGAGAGCCTCGATGACCTTGAGGAGTGAGATCTGTGGCTCCGTTCAGACAGCAAGGGAGATGCTGGAGCCGAATGAATGGAGCCAAGGGACGGTGACCTCGATCTCTTTCTAGATGTCAGCTCCGATGGTCTGATCAGAGCCGACCCAGGAATCTCTAATGCCTCGGCTCCAGCCGGAGCCGAGGAAACCACAGATACTGCAGTCAAAGACTCATCGGCTCCAGCCGGAGCCGATGAAGCAGTAGGCTTCGAAGCCTTAGGCCTCGACTCTGAAGCTGGAGCCGAGGTCTTGGAAGCCTTAGAAGGTTTCCCCGATGACACAGAGAGGGAACCTTCAGGCTTGATTAAACCCCTCAAAATGAGTTTATTTTTTCTCCTGCAGGACTCTAGGGCTGAAGCCATGGCATACAGCACAAGAGTCCTGCAGGTGTAAAGGTCCCAGGCAATACACACAAGAAGTGTGACTGTCTGTCAGAGACATTTTCTGACAGCACGAGTCACACTTCTTGAAGCCTGAGACCTTTGTATCCTTGGACATACTCAAGGACCCTAAGTGTAATCACACACAGAAAAAACACACACAAACAGATTACACTGATAGGGATTCAAAGGGAATATTTAAACTAAAGGTAATTAAGTTAAACTTCCCTAATCAACACATACACACCCTAAGGATAGGGAAGGGAGGGCCCGAAGGCCTTAGGGAAAGAACTATAAGTTCTTTAGAAAAAAGGGGCTGGATAAAGGATATGAAGGGATAATATCCACTACACTAAGGGGAAAGAAAAATACACTAAGCTAGCTTAAGTCTAAGAATTTAAACTAGTCTAACTTTCACTAACCTGGAGCCGGTAGAAAACACACCTCGATCGCTGTAGCGGCAAACGAGATCTGAGGTAACTCACGCCTAGCATTGTGGGATATAAGGGGAGCCTCGAGCCGGTGGAACCAACTCTCGAGCTTTTAGAGTGGCCGAGTCGGAGCCGAGGTCGGCTCCGAACCCATCCAGCAAGAATGAAGGCGAGATAGACAACTTAACATCTCAAGTTTCACTAAAAAGACATCTATATATCTTCTAGCTAGCTAGCTAGTTAGCTATCTGTCTTTCTCTGTTTCTCTGTTTTTCTCTGTATATGTACATACATGTAAATCAAAGGCAAGGGTGCCCAGTTTAGAACTCTGTGGGACATCACTGGTGACACTATTTCTTTCTAAAGCAAACAACCCTGACTTTAACAATAGGGTTCCTTGTCAAAGCCAGTTACCTATCCAGCAAGCCACGAGTTAATGCTGGATTGGGAGAGTTTGTCAATAATTCCAGCATGGGAGGTAGTGTCAATAGCCTAAACATGGGCCACATAGGCAGCATGGACTATATGTCAACTATCTATGACCTGTTTAACCCTTTCCAAGACGTCAATCTGGGCAAACAGACAAAATGTTCCTGTTGTAAACTGTTTATCATCCAGGGATATCAGGTCACCTATTTCATTGTGAATTACTTCAACTAAAATGTACTCACTAGTCTTGCAAATATTTCTAGTAAGACTAACAGGCCAGAGATTCTAAGGGTCAGTAGAGGACATCCTTTATGCAAAGGCATAACAACAGCTGTTCTCCATATCTTGGGGATACAACATAAAGGCAGTCTCAGATTGAATACCTAAATGAGGGGTTTATGAGATGGGACTTAATGCTTCTGAAAAGATAATGCACATTTTTTTCTACTGGAGAGTGAGAATTTCAGATGTGTGTCATCAGCTTTGGCTGAAGAGGACACCTGTACTACCTGCAGTATCCCACAAGCTTTTTGTTAGGCATAGGCATGCTGTAATTGTAATCACTTTTCCTACTTGTGATTTTATTTATTTATTTTCTGGCAAAGTGCTCACTCACTAGATAGTCATATGGAAATTCAGTTATCCATAAATTGCTACTCTGGTCCATATATATGCTCTGTTTATGTGCATCATTGACATTTACAGTACACTTGATACATGTGCCAGCTTGATGATTTCATAGGTATATAGCAGACATGGTCAAGACCATTGAGAAGACCAGACAACTAAGCATAAGAAAAGTCAAATGAGTTAAACCCAATGATCCTGAAGCACCTTGCTATATACCTCATGATGAATGAATGACTTCCCAGCTATTCATCCAGAATATGTTTGAATGCAACCAATATGCTGCACTGCTTGAAATGTGCTGGAAGTTTATTCCATAAGTACAGGATTCCTTGGAATAGGAATCTATTGTTCCAGCATGTTCTATTTCTGTGACTCTGAATATTATCATCTATGGTGTGGCTGTTCATTGTGGTGGTCATTTTGCTTAGCTGTATTAGATCAAGCAGAGTGGGTTGGCCCATGTACCCTACTGATGGACACTCTTTGTGCCAAAGAATGGCGCAAAGAACAAGAACTGCACTTATCAAAAGTGCCTCTGAACCCTTCATATACGTATCACCATGAACAGTAGGTAACAATAAGGCTTATGGAAGCATGTAGAGTTTAGCAGCCTTTATAGCCTACAGGTAAATATCATGAAGGATTGGATGCGCAGTTTTTGCAATTTATACCATTAACTACATTGTAACATACTTTGTACTTACATGCTAAATAAAATCTATACAAATAATGGCAATATTCTTATAAAATGCTATAATATGTGGTATAGAAAACCTTAATAAGTAATAAGTGTTTTACTACAAACTTGGTTTCATTATTGTTGGCTACAAATCAGAATTCAATAGTTACTTGAAAATATTTTAATAAAAATGAGATGATAATGTGTTCCTTCATTTTGATGAGGCAGTGGAGACAGATCAAGTGGTTCTTCCTGAAAGGATTACAGTTTCAGTGTATGAGTAGTTGTACAGAAGGTTTTATTGATGGGGCCTGATTCCAACTTCCTAAAGGATTTTTGGGTTCATTTGAGAACTTACAGTCAGCGGGAAATGTTGGAAGAGCGTTTAACACAATCTTTTTTATATTGCTTAATACTTTTTGCCTTATATTTAGAAAAAAAACTGGCTGATTTTTACGAAAGGAAGAATTATGAATTTAGACCCTTTGAGGAATGTATTGGGGATAATGACTGTTTTGCTGCATGGGTACTTGGTAGGTCTTTGAGGGGTAATTTCAAAAATATATAGTCATTGTGGTAGAAGACTGCTGTAGCATCACAATGTAACATAAGTGCATCAGGCAGCTGCTGAATATTACAAGTATGTACAACTTTTATTACTTCTGAGAGATTTTTACTTGAACTGTGATGAATTACTCATTGTATTTTGCATGTGCATTGAGGAAGTACAAAGTACATGCTGAGTATACTTTTGTGGCATTTTAACTGTGGTTTGGAAGGGGCAGTTATTTCCATGTATGGGTAGGATTTTCCAACTTCTTGACTTATTTCTACAGATTAGTCGAGTATTTACTTATATGAGCAAGTGTACATGTGTCTGGTTTGAGGTTATCTTGTTTGTGGGTAGTGGACAGGAACATGTGTGCTACTAGGTGGAACTTCCCAAGATGATTCATAGAATATTAACTCCACATACTGACAAAATGTAAAATCACTGCTGTGTATTAGTCTACATTAGCCTAGTTAGGTAGATGTAGCATGGTGATCCAAGATGAGAAAACTTAGATTTCTCATACACTTTGTTTACATAATAAAGGACAAGCAGAAGACTAAGATGTACCATTTTCCTTATGTTGCTGCGGTTTGTATATAAAGCTTCAAATGGATGCCATTATTCATATATTAATGTGTATAAACACTCTGGGTACATCTTTCAACGATGCAAGCAATTATAATTTTTCTACCTCATTATTTATTGATATGCCCTCTCATATCCATTTCCCCACTGTTGATGACTTCCTTTTATTCTTTACTGTAACACTGTAAAATGAGTGTATTTTGAATTGTGAGGGGCAAACATTTGGCGAAGTAGGTAAGTATTGTATGTGTGAGATGCCAGCCTCATCTGTCATATGGCATCTTCTGGCAAATATGTGTCTACTTCTGTAAGACACTACCATTGCTAATCAATATTATCATGAGCACATGATCTTTAAACAAAGTATTTGTTTATTTCTAAGCAGCAATATTTTGTTGTCTGATTCCATCAAATGATATACATATGTATTTGTGAATTGGTGTAGATAAGAAATATGTGCGCTAGTAATTGGACAAGGGCATATAAATATGCTCTTGTGTAATCTTGGGATGTGGCATGACATGATTTTGCTTATTTTTTGTCTGACAACCATTATGAGTTATTTGGACATGAATATTAAAATTTGTATTGGGTATAATAAGCATTTTGATTAGTTCGTTTTTACTTGACTGAGTGGTATTACTTTTACTATTTTGATTTTCTTGAGGTATTAGAAAAAACATCCTTGCCCTTCTACCGCTTTCCTCAACAATATACATATAAACTGCTTTTAGAATATCTTAACTGTAATTTCTGATGCAGACTTGTGTACCATATTTCTTCCTTATTCAGAGTTATCTACTTCTTGTTCCTGATATTAAAATGAGCTGTCCAGACGTGCACTTATTAGCAGTATAGTACTAAGATGGTGATTGTAAACCTGTACAAATGGATAAAAAAAAAAAAAAAAATTTTCTTCTGGTAATTTTTATCCTTAGGCACTCCATTATTCTGCTTACTTCCTATGTTTCTTTGTCAGTGCTTAATTGCTGGTCTGTATGGTATTAGACAAGTATTACTCCAAGTCAATTTTATCTGTAATTGTTTAACAACCTACAGTTTTGTATGAATTTCCTGGAATTCTACTTCACGGACAATATTTTGTTGCATTTAAAAAAAAAAAAATACAGGAATATCTTCAGCTTCAATTTTGTTTCTCTTTTTTATTGTTTGTTTTTCCCCTGCTGTCTGTTGACTGTCATCATTCCCCACCACTGACAAAATGACCATTCAATCCCTTTCCACAGGGTGACAGGCATGAGGGACTGTTATTTAGTCAGCAATCAGGGACTTTTCTTGTAAACCCTAACAATCCTCTCCTTGACAACTGACATGCATGGTCATGTGTGAGTGCCCTGCCATAACCTCCCATCTGGTAGATGTGCATGGTTTCATTCATGCCATCCTCAGAATGCAGTGCCCCCTCAGAAGGTTACTGATGAAGCAGCTTGGCAAGAGTTGAGTGTGTGTCCCTAGCTGAGTCACTATATACCTCTCTGCAATATTCAGTGAGAATAAACAATACTGCATGGGATTTACACCCTTCCCCAGAATGGGATAGATGTATGTCAATGCCAATCACTTCCCCTAGGCTCCTCCAGGCCCTGAACATCTATTTGTGTCATTTGAGTCACAGTTGTAGAATCACAGAAAATGCAAGGCAAATGAGCCATGTGGTCATTTAATCTTTACCAGTACCCACCCATAGACCTTACCTACTTTTTCAAAGAGTATTAGGTCAGTCAAGTTGTGGATGAAATATTGAACACCCATCCAATTGTCTAACTCCTTTTTAAAGAAAGATACAGTTTCTCATTGCTTGATCTGGAGTGGAAGTTTATTCCAGAAAAGGGATAGTCATTGCATGAGAAATCTCTCTCTCCAATATTTGTTTATTTGGTTCAGATCTCTGGTCCTCTTGGTGTTTGCTGGTTTGCTTTGTGGACATATGAGAGGTCTTTGACTGCCAGATCACTAATAGTTTGAAAATCAAGCCATGCATCACCCTTATAGAGCCTACAGAACACTGAATACAGTGACAGAGCCTCCAGCCTCTCTTGTTAGCTCAGTTCTTTTAAGTCCATGAGCTTTTTTTTGTTAAGAGCCTTTGAGATCTCTCCATCTGTTTGATATGTCTACTAGTATATATCCCAAAGGGACATTGCATAATATGATGGGTTTAATCACAGCAGAATATAGAGTGGTAAGGATTTCTTTAGATCTTGAGGATGTACCCTTTATAATCAACTATGCCAGATAGAGTGAATGTCCTAGCCACTGTTGTGACATGATGATGAAAGGAGTGGGAATTATCTAACCATGTTACAATGTCTCTTACAATATGTTCATTTTGGAAAGGGGTGTTTTCTATTAACATATTGCCTTCCATATGTCACAATATTGCATTTTTTAGCATTTAGTTTTACCCTATTCTTTGAACACCAGCTGTTAACATAAGTAAGTTCAATGTGTTTTGCATATCAGATAGAGACCTTAGGATGACATACAGTTTATAAACATCCTCAAATTTAATTAACTAGAGACCCCCTTATATGATTTGGAGATCAGAGAATTATATGCTGAATAGCAGAGGTCCTGACATGGATCCCTGAGGGATTCAACTAATTACCTCTCTGAGGACGCACCTGCGGCAATTAAGGAGACTATTGCTTGCCAGCCAGTATACGCAGTAGCAAGGACCACCCATTCCTTCAGAATAATATAAAAGATGTCCACAGCAATTTACAGATGTGCATTACGATTCACATAAGCAATATAAAAAGTAAAGAGTAAGGCTGCATTGGTGCAAAAAATATAAAGCATGATGGTGTGCATAACAACTTTTCAACATTTTTTGATTTTATTTATTGTCTGTGACTTTATTTATTTTAGTTATTTTACATTTGTTGACCGGGCTAGTCTAACTGGATACATGCCCATTTTCAGTACAGGCAGGGGGAGATAAGCTCTGTGAAGACAAAAACAAAATCTCATATACAAAAATTAATATGTAGAATGCATGTCGCAGGTACAGTACAGAGATAATCAAAAAGGGGAGAGAATCATAACATACTGCAAAAAAATGCAGGTACAATACAAAAAATGCAGGTAATACATAATATAAAAAAGAAGGCAGGTTATAATATAATTATGTTAGTAAAAAAAAAAAAAGTTGTCACAATAATAAGTTTCCAGAAGTTGCAAGTAACAGTATATAGTAGGACAAGGTTATGTTGAAATTTAAGGAAAATAGAACTTGATTAATGAGAAGAGGGTACGCAGAAGCAAGATTAGAAGAGCTAGTTGCTTAGTCAGGTTTAGTACAGGGCACAACCAGTGTGTTCTGAGGAAGAGTTTTAGTTTGCTTTTGAAAAGTGATATAGAGGGAAGTGAGGAAAGTTCACTGTGAAGAAGGTTCCAGGATTTTCCAACAGTATTAGAGAAGAGAGAGTCCCCAGCTCTGCTGTTTGATTTAGAAATATCTACAAGAAGTTTATGTGATGATCGTAAGGTCTTCAGATTGGTACAGGGGATGATGAGGGTAGATAGTACAGGAGAATTGGTCGGTTGGTAAAGGGTCTTACGGGCAATGGTCAGTTGGTGGAATTTAGCTGATTTTGCAGTTCAAGCCATCCTAGCTGCTTTAGATTATAACAGTGGTGGGTTCTGAATGGGTTTCCTGTAGCAAATCTGGCTATGTTATTGTAGGAATTTTCCATTTTACTGAGGTTATTTTTAGATAGATTCATATATATGGGTGAGGCATAGAGGAGAGGAGAGATTAGATGAGTGTGAGCAATAGTTTTTCTAGCTGAAGGAGAAAGGAAGGATTTGATCCTGTAGAGACAGCCTAGTTTTCTGTTAACAGTTTTTAGAGTATTATTGATATGGGTGTCGAAGTTGAGGCTGTTGTCTATGGTGATACCTAGTAGTTTGGTTGTTGTAAGTTCTGGGGATATGAGAGTACCGTTATTGGATGTTACTGTGAAATCTATTGCGGAGGACTTACGAGTAAGAGTAAAAAGGAGGAGTATAGTTTTTGGGGGGGGTTCAGGAGGAGACAGCACTGTGTAAACCATTGTTCAACTGTGTTAAACACCTTTTGGGTAAGGGAGTGAAGTTCTGATCTGGATGTGGATGAGCATATAAGAGTGGAATCGTCTGCGTATTGGATGCATGTAGCTTGGGGGACATACAATCTTTTTGATAAATAAGTTAATACCTACATTTTTTTCTTACATTTTCTTTTGTCTTGTGGAAGAGTGATGGGGAATACTATGATTATTGCAAAGAACATAAGAAAGAATCATGCACAATGAAAATATGCATACCTGACTGTCAGTAACACTGTACACTAAGGTTTTCAAACCTTTGTTTTGGAGGACTGCTTAACTTGGTTTGTTTCACTCTGCATAATTTTGGTAGCCTTCAAAATTTAAGCTGATGGGTGAAGTTGGGAGAGGATTGTTTTATTTTAGTTTTAACAGATTCAAATTGCTCATTAAGTGTTGAGTGAATATGAGAAGAACTTAACTAACCACATCACACACACAGACACACACACACACACACACACACACACACACACACACACACACACACACACACACACACACACACACACACACACACACACACACAAGTGAATATGTGGGTGTGTGTGTGTGTAAATATATATATATATATATATATATATATATATATATATATATATATGTATGTAATCTGTGTATGCATGTAGGTGTGTATATATACGGGTTCCCTATTTAATTTGAAATATTGAAATCACGAAACCAGAAGTGCGAAATTCAAAATCCAGAAGTACGGAGATATATATATATATATATATATATATATATATATATATATATATATATATATATATACCCCTGTTAAAACACCAGGTTTTTGTGATATAAAAAAAATGAGACCATAATAAATCATTTCAAAACTTTTCCCACATTTAATGTATTTAATGTGACCTATAACCTGTACAATTCAATTGAAAAACAAACAAATCTGTTAGGAGAAAGAATATAAAAAATAAAAAAAATGTACAATAAGCTGGATGCATAAGAGTGCACACTCAAACTAATATTTTGAAGCAACTTTTGATTTAATTACAACATTCAGTCTTCTTGGGTTAGGAGTCTATCAACATGGCACATCTTGACTTGGCAATACCTTGCAAAAGTGCTCCAAATCTGTCAGACTGCAACGGCATCTCTTGTGCACAGCCCTCTTCACGTCACCCCACAGATTTTCTATTGGATTTAGGTCTGGGCTCTGGCTGGGCCATTCCAAAACTTTAATTTTCTTCTGGTGAAGCCATTCTTTTGTTGATTTGGATGTATGCTTGGGGACATTGTCATGTTGAAAGGTGAAATTCCTATTCATCTTTAGCTTTCTAGCAGACGCCTGAAGGTTTTGGGCCAAAAGTGGCTGGTATTTGGAAATGTTCATAATTCCCACCACCTTGACTAATTCCCCAGTTCCAGCTGAAGAAAAGCACCCCCAAAGCATGATGCTGCCACCACCATGCTGCACTGTGAGGATGGTGTTCTTTTGGTGATGCGAAGTGCTGTTTTTTGCATCAAACTTACCTTTTGGAATTGTGGCCAAAAAGTTCATCCTTGGCCTAATCAGATCATAACACATTTTCCCACACGCTTTTGGAAGACATGATGTATTGTTTTGCAAACTTTAGCTGGGCCTGGATGTTTTTCTGTGTAAGAAAAGGATTCCGTCTTGCAACCCTACCCTATAGTCCAGATATATGGAGAATATGGGAAATTGTTGTCACATGTAGTACACAACCAGTACTTGCCAGAAATTCCTGCAGCTCCTTCAGTGTTGCTGTAGGTCTCTTGGTAGCCTCCCTGACCAGTTTTCGTCTTGTCTTTTCATCAATTTTGGAGGGACATCTAGTTCTTTGCAACGTCACTGTTGTTCCATATTTTCTCCACTTTTTGATGACCGTCTTCACTGTGTTCCATGGTATATCCAATGCTGTGGAAATATTTTTGTACCCTTCTCCTGACTGTTACCTTTCAACAATGAGATCCCTTTGATGCCTTTTAAGCTCTCTGTTAACCATGGACTTTGCTGTAGTAGGCAACTGAGTAAATGTCAGGAAAATCCTACTAGGACAGCTGAACTTTATTTGGGGTTAATCAGAGTCTCTTTAATTGATGGCAGGTGTGTACCCAAGAAGACTGAATGTTGTAATTAAATCAAAAGGTGTTTCAACAAAGTATTAGTTTAAGGGTGTGCACACTTATGCAACCAGCTTAGTGTACGTTGTTTTAACTTTTTGCCTAACAGATTTGTTTGTTTTTCAATTGAATTGTACAGGTTATAAGTAACATGGTGGGAAAAGGTTTGCAATGATTTATTGTGGTCTCATTTTTTTTATATCACAAAAACCTGGCAGGGTGTGTACACTTTTTATATCCACTGTGTGTATGTATATATATATATATATATATATATATATATATATATATGGGTCTACTTCTAAATTTCAAACTTTCAAAATGTTAAATTTCTTATGGTTGAGACCATAAGATCGACATTTTGAAAGTTCGAACTGTTTAAATGGAGATCGCAGTGCAACATGGAACAGTATATTTACTGTTTTTCTTGCTGTAGTGAGATCTCGGAGTTGGTATATTTAATTAGCAGGGGGTGTGGGGGGCGCATGGGGGCTTGACCCCTTGCAAACACATAAAACATTTTTTTTGTTATTATTTTTTTTTTATATTTAAATTACAAACTTTCAAAACATCGATCTTATGGTCTTGACCATAAGAAATTCGACGTTTTGAAAGTTCAAAATTTAGAAGTACATCTATATATATATATATATATATATATATATATATATATATATATATATATATATATATATATATATAGATAGATATATATATATATATATATATATATATATATCCAACAAATGGAATAAACTGCTCAAAAAGCACACAACATGAAAGTCAAAAATGAGGACTTGGAATAAGCCGACGACACTGCTCGAGCCAAGAAAACAGTTTATTAAGCACTCCACACACTCTGAAAAGACCTATTCAGGTACAAAAATCATAAACGCTCCCAATACAAATACAGGCGTTTTTGTCTACAAAAAGACTTCTTCAGATGAAATGTATACCTAAAACAAACTGCACAATATATACCCTTCCTTAATTAATGTCACAATCTTATTGGTAGGAACATAACTGAAACCCCTAAAATATCCGTATATTACCTAGAACTTCCCTAACTCCATTAAAATTACACATCCATTAATTTAAAATACCTAGCCTAACTTTTATTCCTATACTTTAAATAAATACAATATTAAATTCACTTAAAAGAATTTTTCATTCATAAAAACCTTCATAAAACCATTCATTCTCAAATGTGTCAAATATAGGCTAATCTCGCCATCTAGTGACCATAATAACCATTGCAGGTTAAAATATTAGAATGTATCTTTATAACTTAAAAACATTAACACATTTAAAAAAATAAGTTCTGGTTTAAGAAGCTATCTGTCAAAGTTTTATACATAAAATGTAAAAAAATCTTAAAAACTCACATATAATCAGAATAACATAATAAGAAGTTATGTACTCACCATAACGTTCCATCTGAGTAGGTAAACTTCATTTGTCAGCAACCTTTGGGAATCGGATCCGACTTCGGATCCAAGCCAGCAGTTTTCAACAGCTTTAGATCCGAGCTCCAAGCTCCTCCCCCTACCCATAATCCCCTGCCAACCCTGACTGACCTCAGATCAAGTTTGCCCAACAGCAGAAACTGCTAACAATGAATAATCCCAAGATAAGTGGGTAAAACCCATGGACCTGAGTATGAGAACATTCGCAAGTAAAGGGGCATGAGGGAGGGACGGTTTCTGACAAATGAATTTTACCTACTCAGATGGAACGTTATGGTGAGTACATAACTTCTTAATCTGAAGTAGTTAACTTCATTTGTGCAGCAACCTTTGGGACAGAGTCCCCAGCTACTGAATCTTGGGCAGCCTTCATGGAAGGATGTTCCGGAGCATTGCAGAGCCAAAGGATGCTCTCCCTCTGGAGATAATGTCCAATTTGTAGTGATTGATAAAAGTATGAGATGAAGCCCAAGTGGCTGCCGAGCAAATATCATCCAAAGAAACTCTAGCTCTAAAAGCTGCAGAGGTAGACATAGCTCGAGTAGAGTGGGCATGGACTCCCTGAGGTGCGGTCCTGCCCGAACTTTCGTATGCTAATAGGATACACTGTGAAATCCATCTAGAGAGTGTGAATTTAGACACAGATTTACCCAAGTTAAATTTGGCAAAGGAGACGAACAACTGGTCGGATTTCCTATGACCAGATGTCCTGTGGATGTAGAAGCGAAGTTGTCTATGCACATCCAATGAGCGTAATTTGTATTCCCCTTTGTTATGGTAGTTAGGAAAAAAGACTGGCAAGTTGATGGACTGGTTAATATTTGACTCAGAGGCAACCTTGGGAAGAAAGGAGGGATTGGTCCCGAGGTAAACTATATCCTTGTGAAAGGTCAAGTATGGGGGTTTTACACAGAGGGCCTGTAGTTCAGAGACCCTTCGAGCCGAGGTGATAGCGACAAGAAAAGCCATTTTCCATGACAAGAATTTAAGATCTATGGAAGCTGCAGGCTCAAACGGGGGAGCTGTCAAGGCCTGAAGCACCAGCGTTAAATCCCAAGGAGGGACTACATCCTTCACTGGGGGTCTGAGCAGAAAGGTGCCCTTCAAAAAGGTCTTACACAGTTTCGTGGTGATCAAAGGGCCCAATTCATTTCCAATGTGATAATGAGAGATAGCTGCTAGTTGGACCTTGACTGTGGAGGAACTAGTCCCCTGATGAAATAGTCCTGACAGAAAGTCTAATACAGCGGGCAAAGGAGCTGTAAAAGGATCCAAATTTTTGCGTTCCGCCCAAATGGAGAAGCGTTTCCATTTGCTGCTATAGATCTTTCTAGTAGAAGGCTTGTGCGCTGCTACTAGAATGGCTTTAACTGGGGAAGAGATACCGTGAGTCCTAGCTATGAGTGGAACTGGAGCAGCTAAGTTGTGAGCTTGAGGTTGTCCAGGTTCGGGACTGGGAGATCTAGAGGGTGGGATATTAGATCCGGACAGGGATCCAGAATCCAAGGAGGATTCACCAGATGAGACCAAAAGTAAGGGAACCAGGTTTGAGGAGGCCAAAATGGGGCAATGAGGATAATACTGCTCCCCAACCGACTGGCTTTCTGAAGAAACTTCAGCATCAGAGGAAGAGGAGGGTAAGCATAAAGAAGACCGGGAGGCCAAGCATGCACCAGAGTGTCTTTCGGGGGCTTTCCGGTGGGGGAAATGAGAGCGAAGTAGTCGTAACATTTTGTGTTCCAGGGAGAGGCAAAGAGATCGCACCAGGGTTGCCCCATTTGGCGAAGACCCGATTCGCTATCTTGGGATTCAGAGACCACTCATATGGTAACAGGATGGTGCAACCTAGTTTGTCCGCTAGGATGTTGGACCGTCCCGGAATGTGTGTTGCTATGAGAAAGCGGTTGGTGGAGATCGCCCATTCCCACACCATCATGGCCTCCCGACAGAGTGGGTAAGACCTGGTTCCCCCTGTTTGTTGATGTACCAGACAACCGACATGTTGTCTGTCTGAATCGCAATCGTTCCTACAGGAAAAAGGTCCTGAAGTGCTTGCAACGCTAACAGCACTGCCCTCATCTCTAGGACGTTGATATGCAGTGAAGTCTCCGTGAGGTCCCACGTGCCTTGGACTGTCCTGCCCAAACGATGTCCCCCCCACCCGAAGCGGGAGGCGTCCGTGGTCACCGTGGCTAGTGTTGGGGTCATAGAAAAGGGGCATCCTTGCTGGTGGTCCAGAGACTGGAGCCACCATAGGAGGGCCCTCTTGCAGGCCCTGCTGAGGGGAATGGGATGGCTCAGAGGATAGTGAAGAAAGGACCACTGGACCTGGAGGGTCCACTGTAAGACCCTCATGTTCAAACGTGCCATTGGCAATAGGTTGATTGCTGCCACCATCGAGCCAAGAGCCCGCAGGACCAAATCCGCCGGGGGAGCTGGAGATTGCAGAACGGCCTGCACGTGCAGCCTCAGGGATAGTAGCCAGTCTGTGGTCAAGAAAGCTAGGAGCTTGTTTGTGTCCAATCTGGCCCCTATGAAGTCTATAGTCTGAGTCAGAATAAGAGACGACTTCTCTATGTTGATAGTGATCCCCAGCCGGGGAGCTAGACGAAGAAAGTAGTTTCTGGCTGCACAGAGTAGATGCCTTGTCGGGGCAGTCAGGAGCCAGTCGTTCAGGTAGGGGAAGACCTGAATTCCCTGGAGCCTCAGGTGGGCCGCTATCACTGAGGACCCTGAATTGCAAATGACTGGCTCCCAGCCAGAAGCAGAGGAACCTCCTGGATCGCCTGTACATCAGAATGTGGTAATATGCATCCTTGAGGTCTATAGAGCACATCCAATCGTTCTCCCGCAAAAGGGGGAGAATGGATTGAAGAGTGACCATGCGGAACTTCTCTTTGGTTACTGACAGGTTCAGGGAAGAGAGGTCGAGGATCAGTCTTAAGTCCCCCGTCTTTTTTGGCACCAAGAAGAACCTGGAGTAAAACCCGGACCCGCACTGGTCTGGGGGGACATATTGGATGGCTCTTTTTTCCAGAAAATGTTGGATTTCCATTGCTGCAGCCTCCCTCTGATCGGGTGGGACATCGGGGAGGTATCTGGGGCTGCGTGGATAACGAGAAAAGGGAATTTGGTATCCTCTGGATATGATGCGAAGCACCCAGCTGACTGTTGTAATGGACTCCCAAGCTGCTGGGTGCTTCGAGAAACACCCCCCCGACTGCCTCCAGAGTGGAGTAGTCGTGCAACCCCTCAGGGGTGTTGGTGGGTTGGTCCGAGAAGGGTTCTCTGGATCCAAAGTTCCGTGGGCCCCCTCTGCCTCTAGGGCGGTGTCCACCCTGCCCTCCTCTGCCACGGAAGGGCTGGGAGTCCGGAGCGGGATGGGACTGTTGCGACTTCCGGAACCACATCTTCTTCTTCTGTCCCTTTTGGTTCTTAGAAAAGGACCTCTGGGGAGCAGAGAAGCGGACTCCGACGGCAGACGTATTCCCGTCCTTTTCGCTCTGGACCAAAGTATCTCGCACGGTTTTGCCTAAGAGGGCAGAACCATCGGGGCATTAGCAAACGACGCCTTAAAGGGTTCCGCGAAATCACAGTGCCGGAGCTAGGCCTGACGTCTCATAACGAGGCCCACTCCGCCGGCTCTAGCGGCTCCTTCCATGGCATAAGATAGAAGCCGCATAGAGGTGTTAGATATGGATCATAGAGTGGCCATCCGGGTGGAGTGCAATTGTTTGTCCTCCTCCAACATGGACTCGGGGGGGCGACGCAGCGCACTCTTTGAGAAGGTCCCACTGCAGTCGGAACACATGTACCATGTAGTTCAGCGACCTCCCAGAGAAGGTAGCCGAACTAAACACCCGCTTCCCTAGGCGGTCCATCGACCGAGACTCCTTGCTCGGGGGATGAACCGAGGGACTCTCCTGAGCAAGTTCCCTCTTGGTGGCCGCCGCCACCAACATGGCATCTACAGGGGGACCCTTACTCCAGTGGGACTTGTCAGAGTGTGGGCTAAGGATCTTGTCCGGGCGCTTGGGGACTGGCTCCACAGTGTCCGGCTCCTTTCTCGCCTTGGTAGTGATCAAGTCTACCAGGGGGTCAGCCGGAGGGGACACCCAAGAGGTAGAGGGGCCTGCTTCAAATGCCTCCAGGAACACGGATTCTTCCGAGGTAGGCTTTGGGGCAGACCACCCCCCCTTTATTCTGAGCATCTCCATGATGTCACCAAATGAGACATCTTCGGGGGGGTGATCTTGGGGAGCCTTCCCCTTCCTCCAAATCCGTGTCCTCAGTCAAGGACTCGGGGGGAGTCCAGATGCCTCCTCTTGCACCTTCGCTTGTGAGGAACCTCCTCGGGGGGGCTGTCCGAGGAGGTCTCACCAGCAACGTCTTGTTCCAATGGAACTACCTGGGACGTCAAAGCAGGCTGTCCCTGGGGCCGGGTGATGGAAGTCAGGCCCAACTGAGAAGGAGTGCAGGGTGGAGCCGTGGCAAGGGTCGGGGGCCTGGAATCCCTCGACAGAACTCTCTCCACCCTTTCCACCACGTCGAATGCCGTGGGAGAACTGCTCTCTCTGGGATCTGAAAGCAGACTCTCCCTCGGATCCAATGGACGGATCGGGGCCGGCGCCCAAGCGATCGGATCCGACGGGGGCCAGCATGCTCCGACCCGGACGGAGCCGAAGGCATACCGATACCGCCGGATCCAAAGCTCAGCCCTTGGCTCCGAAAGCTCGGATCCGAAGAAAATCGACCCAACAGACTCGAGGGAAGTGTCGGCGCTGAAGTACCCGAGACTATCGGCGCTGACACACCCCCGGCTCCAAGGCTGCCCGGCTCCGAAGACTCCGAACCTGGGAAACGGGACAGAGAAGGATCTATCGGGGCAAAGAAGGGGGTCGAGCTCCCCCCCGGAGGGGGGGGGGAGGCAGGACCACTCCCACCTTCAGTTGGGCCTGGAGGAATCTTCTCATCATCCGGTCTAAATCTGCATCCGTGAGACTTCTAGTAGATCTCGACGAGGCCACAGAGGCGGGGTGGGAGTGTCGCCTTGATGACCTCGAAGGAGATCGGGTCTCCTCCTCCTCAGGACCCGGTGAAAAACACGGGGACCGGATCTGAGAAGGAGGAGACCCAGAAGACCTGGAGGGAAAAGACCGCTTAGCCGGGGGGGGGTGAAGCGGAGGCCTCAGCTCGCCGCTTGTGGTGCTTCTCCCTCCTCCTTTCTTTCCTGGCCTCCCTCTCCTCCGGGCCTAAGGCGGGAGGTTGAGTCCCGGCCGGGGGGGAGGGAAGCAGGAGTGGCAGCCGCCACAGCCGCAGCGGGAGCCATGGGAGGACCAGAGGTAGAAGCCGAGTCCGGGGGCAGGAGACCCGCCAGAATCAGCTTAGACCTCCGGTCCTTGAGTGCCCTGGGGTTGAATGCTGCACAAATGGTACAACCAGAGGACAGGTGTTCAGCCCCAAGGCACAACACACACAGAGTATGGCCATCCACTGGGGACAGCTTATGGCCACACTCGTTGCACTTAGAAAACATTACCTTTGGGGCCTCAGACATACTTAAAGAAAGTAACTCACACACAGTAGGCCCCAAACACACACACACAACCCTGACAGAACCACGAAGGAAGGGGGAGGATAACTACCTGGGATAAATAGAAATAAAATAATTTAAACTAAGAGAGTTTAGACAGAAAAGGGAGCTAAACACACTCTCACACCAAAGGCTAAAGAAAAGTAGTATAAAAGTTAAATTTTTCTCACAAAGAAAACGAGAACGCCTGGAAACTCTGGATCAAGCTGCTGAACTAAACCACGGCAAACTAGATCTGAGGTCAGTCAAGGTTGGAAGGGGATTATGGGTAGGGGGAGGAGCTTGGAGCTCGGATCTAAAGCTGTTGAAAACTGCCGGCTCAGATCCGAGGTCGGATCCGATTCCCAAAGGTTGCTGCACAAATTAAGTTAACTACTTCAGATTAAAAATTATGAATATGAAAATTATAACTTTGCTGCTCTTATTTTAAGAACTGGTACCAGGGAGACTGAGTCATTTAAGCCTAGTGGCTTAGTCGCTTCTAAAGTCAATTCCCAGAATAACTCATTAAATTCTAAACACGTCTCCCATGGGCCTCCTCTAATGTCCTTTGGTACCACTTCTAAAACAAAAAATGAAAATCTACCTTCTTGACAGACCTATACAACGCATTGTTTGTGCATTTATTTTTTATATCATAATTATGTTCATACATTATGTTTTTCAGCTTTCTTTCTGACTTACCTACATAAAATGCATCACATTTATCACACAATACTAGGTACACTATTCCACGTTTCACAATTTGCAGAACTTTTACTAATAATCAGCCTATCCCTACTAGCTAAAAAAACTGTATCACTTCTATAAATAAACGGGCATTGAGAGCAATGGCCACATTTAAATGTGCCTATCTTCCCTTCCTTATAAATTATCCTGCCAGTATTACTCTCTGAAATGCTTTTAATACTGCTCCCTTTCTGATATGTACATCTAAATGGGTTGTTAAAAATTCCCTCCAAGTCTGACGTAGTGCTAAACCTAGTCCATTCTTTTTCCAAAATCTTTTCTTATAAGAGCTGACTCCCCATTATAATTTGTCACAAAGTTGCTGGTTGCATCATTATTCTTAATGTTAAAACTACCATGATCACTTCCTTACCCAATAACATCTCCTCCCCTAATATAGGTTTAAATCTTCCTGTTCTTTCTTGTCTTACCTCTTTTTCTATTCTCTTGATAAGCTCCACTGTATACCCTCTTTCCTTAAACATGATAAATAACTTTTCACATTCATTCTCAAAATCACTATCTTTCGAGGTCATTCTGCACCTCCTTACATATTGTCCTTTCACAATTCCTTTTTTCTGATGTAAGGAGTGTACACTACTAAATGCTAAATATGAGTTTGAAAAAGTTATCTTTTCTATATACTTTCGAACTGAAACAACCATCTTCCTTCATAACAGATGTATCTAGGTACTCCATCTTAAAGTTATCCATTTTATCAGGGGCTGCTCGTGCTATAGGACTGCAGCCCTCCCACCTAAAAACAAATGAAAATAAAGCTGAGAAACACAAAAACAAACAACGTAAATTCCTGGAAGTCTGTGGATGCTCTAAAATACATGGGAACACACGCAGACTGCTTTCTCAGCAGTCTAGATAGGGAGAAAGGCATCTCGGCCCCAAGATGCCCAGCAGTTTGTGCGGTGGTGACGTCACGGAATGAAGGCACTCCGGACTGCAGCAGCAGCAGGCTGGACCAATCACAAGGAATGGGTTGCTCGGCTGTTCAGGATGGACCAATCACGGCAAAGGGACTGTTTGGATATTGGCGGCAAGGAAGGTGAAGCAGTTATCTAGGCTATCGGCGGCAAGGAAGGTAGTTATCTGGACTGTTCGGGATGGACTAATTGCGAGGGAGGGAATAGGCTCGTCAGCAAGGTAAGCAGTGTTACTAATTGTGAAGGAATAGGTGTGTGTGTGTGTGTGTGTGTGTGTGTGTGTGTGTGTGTGTGTGTGTGTAAAATGCCCCTCAGGCTTGAACCCTGTACCTTGTCTGCAGGTGTTAAGGGCCTGAATTCCCTACCCACCACCATTTGTAAAACATTTGCAGATTTTTGCCTCATATTTGATCTGTTCTGTTCCTCATAATATCTGTGGTTTCTAAATGTTTAAATGTTTAGTTATTTGATGGTCCAGTGGTAGCATTGTTGCCTCACAACTATGGGTTCTCGGGTTTGATTCTTGGCTACAGTGCCTTCTGTGTGGGGTCTGCATCTTCTCCCTGTGCTTGTGTGGGTTTGCTTTTGTGTCCTCCCATGTTACAAAGACATGTGTCTGCACTCTGCATTATTTCTTCCAGGGCCTCTGCTGAAAACAGTTTTTTTGTTCCAAGTCCTGGTTAACAAATCCCCAGACTCTGGAATAGATTGCCCATACATGTCAAGCAGAGTGCCTCTTTGGCCCCCTTCAAAAGTTAACCTTGACGATTGGATGGGAGAAAGGGAAATCACCCCGGGGATCACGTCAGTCACCCTGCTAGACAGGGGTCCTGGGAAGTAAATAGTGTGGGAAGAAATAGCCAGGGAATTGTTATGGTTAGGCTTGTATAGGCCCTAGGGCTGATAGCCTAGTACCAACCTATGAACAAATGTTAAATAAAATTGACAGGCATTTGAATTTCAGACTTCAGGTTTCTGAATGTTTAATTTCTTAAACATTTGATGGTGCAGTGGTAACATTGTTGCCTAACAGCTATAGGTTTTCTGGTTTGATTCTTGGTTGGGGTGCCTTCTGTGTGGAGTCTGCATCTCCTTCCTGTGTTTGTGTGGGCTTGCTGTGGTGTCCCGCCATGTGTCTGCAGTATTTCTCCCAGGTCCTCTGCTGAAAATTGTTTTTGTTCCATCAGAAGTAAAGCCGAAAGAAGAAGAAGAAGAAGTAAAATTGACAGGCATTTCTCCCTGGGCCTCTGCTGAAAATTGTTTTTGTTCCGTCAGAAGTAAAACTGACAGGCATTTGAATTTCAGACTTCATATTCTTCAAAAACTACATAGTAACACAAAACCTTTTATTCTAGCAATTTCCTAAGTTTATAAGATGAATATTTGAAATTTGTCCCTATTTTTGGGACTGTATTCACCCCATTATTGGCTTTGTCCAGGTTTTTTGTGCTAGGGTTGACAGCTATGGCAAGAACTTTTAGTTATGTACTTACCATAACTTTAGATGTATGGGATCCATCTAGCCTACATTCTGAACAGATGGGTTCGGAGCCGATCCTCGGCTCCGACTCGGCACGCTATACTATAGAACGAAGTCTCTTATTGGCTGAGCCTCCTCATATCCCAGGATGCCCCACTACTGCTTCCCCAGATCTTGTTTGTCCGCACACATGCACACACACATAGACTGTTGTTATAAAATTGCCAGGTGTTTCAAGAGAGGAAAAAACAGTTGTATTCGGACCGTTCGGTCTCTTCTGGCCTCCAAGGCAGGGGGAAGGAGGGTGGGTTATTAGGAATGTAGGCGAGATGGATCCCATACATCTAAAGTTATGGTAAGTACATAACTAAAAGATGTAATGTGATCCTATCTCGCCTACATTCTGAACAGATGGGACAGCGTCCCTAGCACCTAATTCCTGGGTGGCTCATTGGAAAACGGTCCGGAGAACTGTGGAACTGAAGGAATTTCGGCCCCTGGATGCCACATCCAATTTGTAGTGAGAAATAAAGGTATGAAGAGAAGACCAGGTAGCAGCTGCACAGATGTCATTAATATAGAGCTTGGAATGAAAAGCTGCCGAAGTGGACATAGCCCTGGTAGAATGAGCTTTCACAGGAATTGTAAGCTCTTTATTTGAAATGCGATAAATATGACTGATACAGTCTCTGATCCACTTGGCAATAGCGACTTTCGTGACGGCTTTGCCCAATTTATTGTCTGAAAAGGACACAAAAAGTTGATCTGATTTTCGTGTTTGTTGTGTCCTATCCGAATAGAAATGTAATTGTCTGTGCACATCTAAGCTGTGAAATGTATACTCAGCTCTGTCTGTATACTTAGGGAAAAAAACTGGTAATTCCAAAGATTGTTGCAAGCAAAATTTAGAACAAACCTTTGGTATAAAGGATGGGTTTGGTCTTAGAGAAACTCTATCCTTGTGAAAAATCAGGTATGGTGGATTGATGCATAAGGCTTGAAGTTCTGAAACTCACCTGGCTGATGTGATAGCAACTAGAAGGGCAGTCTTCCAAGAAAGAAATTTCAAGTCACAGGTTGCTGCCGGCTCAAAGGGGGGTGCGGTTAATGCGCCTAACACTACGTTAAGGTCCCACGGTGGTGCAGGATGCGAAATAGGTGGCCTAAGAAGCCAAGCTCCTTTAATAAAGGCTTTGCACAACTTATTGCTCATTAAAGGTGGTTCTACGTTCTCATGAAAATTGGAAATAGCCGCCAATTGAACTTTGATGGTGGACACCGAACAACCCTGGTTGAACAGGGAGGTTAAAAACTTCAGAACCTCTGACACAGAAGCTGTCATAGGGTCTAATCCCCGGAGTTGAGCCCAAATAGCAAACTTCTTCCATTTACTGCTACACATCTTTTTTGTAGAGGACTTGTGGGCTGAGGACAAAATATGCATAACCTCAGGGTCGAAAGAATGGTTCCTAACTATGGTCGGAAGAGGAGTAGCCAAGCTGCTAGCTTCAATGAATGGAGGGACTGATGGAGCTGTCCTGACTGATGAATCAGAAGGTCCGGAACTTGGTCCAGGAACCAGGGACCGTCCAATGCATACTTGCGAAGAAAGGGGAACCATACTTGACGAGGCCAGTATGGGGCGATTAGAATCATTTTGCTTCCCAAGCGAATCGCCTTCTGAACCACCTTGGGGATAAGGGGAACCGGAGGAAAGGAGTATAGCAGACCCGGGGGCCAAGCTTGGACTAGAGCATCCTTGGGGGTCTCCCCCGGAGCTGGAATGAGAGAGAAGAACTGCTGGCATTTTGCATTGAGGGGAGTTGCAAAAAGATCGCAACATGGGATTCCCCATCTCGTGAAAATCTGTGTTACCACTTTGTGATTCAAGGACCATTCGTGTGGGGAGGGAATAGTCCTGCTCAGTCTGTCGGCTATCACATTGGATGTCCCCGGAATGTGTGTTGCCACTAGAAAGCATTTGGTAGCAATCGCCCAATCCCATACCTTCATGGCCTCTCTGCAAAGGGGGTAAGATCTGGTCCCTCCTTGCTTGCTCAAGTACCAGACTACCGACATGTTGTCGGACTGAATGGCAATCGTCCCCTGGGGAAGGTGGTCGTGTAGTGCTTGCAACGTTAGAAGCACCGCCCTCATTTCCAGGATATTGATGTGGAGAAGATTCTCGTCGGAGTGCCACGTGCCTTGGACCGACCTGTCCAGATAATGTCCCCCCCACCCTGTCTGGGAGGCGTCCGTGGTCAACGTGGCTGAGGGGGATGGGGGAACGAAGGGTCGCCCCTGATCCAGGTTGAAGGAATGAAGCCACCAACGAAGATCCTGCTTGCACGTCTCTGTTACCAATATGTGGTGACTGAGGGGAAGGTCTTGATAAGACCACTGGGCTAAGAGGAGCCACTGGAGTATCCTCATATGTAACCTTGCAAAGGGAACGAGAAGAATGGTGGCTGACATGGAACCCAACAGCTGCAGGATCATTCTCGCTGGAGCTCGACGTCTGAGGAGTATCGCCCGCACCTGAGACTGCAATGTTGCTATCCTTCCCGCAGGAAGATAGACTCGCATCTGTCTTGAGTCTGTTTCTGCACCAATAAACAGAATACGCTGTGATGGCTGCAATACGGATTTTGTCCAATTGAAGGTGATTCCTAAGGAGCTGCCTAGGGAGAAAGTGGCAGCTAGAGTTCTTAAGAGTAGATGCCTTGAGGTGGCAGTTAGGAGCCAGTCGTCTAGGTATGGAAACACCTGGAATCCTAGACTTCTCAGGTGAGCAGTCACCACTGCCAAACATTTGGTGAACACCCTGGGGGCTGTGGTGAGACCAAATGGCAGTGCACGGAACTGGAAATGACTGTCCCCTAGGCTGAAGCGCAAGTGTCTTCTCGACGCCTGATTTACCAGAATGTGATAATAGGCATCCTTGAGATCTATAGAGCACATCCAAACACCCTTCTCCAGAAGTGGGAGAATGGTTTGCAAGGTGACCATCTGGAATTTGGACTTTTTCACTGATTGGTTTAATTTGCTGAGGTCCAAAATGGGCCTCAAGTCCCCGGTCTTTTTTGGTATCAAAAAGAATCTCGAGTAAGTCCCTGATCCGGTCTGATCTGCAGGGACAGGTTGGATGACTCCTTTTTGAAGCAGCTTTGAAATTTCGATGGCTGCCATATCCCGTTGACTGGGTGGCGGGTCCAGGATTCTTTGGGACGGTGGAGGGGGTTGAGAGAAGGGAATGGTGTAACCTCCGGCGGTGATTCGGAGCACCCATTGGTCCTGGGTGATACTTTCCCAGGCCTTTAGGTGCCTCGAAAAACGACCCCCGACTGGCTCCGGAGCTGCACAGTTGGGCACTCCTTCAGGGATGCTGGAAGGAGGAGGAGCCACGAAAGGACTCGCGGTCTCCAGTGTTGCGGGGGCCTCCACTGCCTCTGGGACGGCGTCTCCCTGAAAAATTTCCCCTTCCTCTGCCTCTAGAAGGGGAATCGCTCTGCTGCGATGAGTAGGACTTTTGAGACTTACGGAACCACATTTTCCCTCCTCTTCGAGCCTTGGGATAAGGCCTGAAGGGAGTGGAAACCCGGGCCCCTACGGCAGTTAAAGTCTTGCCCTCCTGCTCGCAGCGAGTCAAAGTGTCCTTTACCTTGGGTCCAAAAAGGGAGGACCCATCGAAGGGGGCGTCGGCAAAGGAAGACTTAAAGGCCTCCGCAAAATGACACAGGCGTAGCCAGGCGTGTCTCCGTTGAGCAACACCTGTGCCCGCCGCTCTGCTCGCTCCCTCGGCTGCATACGAAATGAGCCTCATGGACGAGTTGGATAGGGAGGACAGGGTAGCCAACTGGGAGTTAACCGTCTGGGCCAACTGCTCAGGTAGTTTACCAGAGAGGGTATCTGAAAGCTCCTTGACCAGATCCCTCTGCAGTCTCGTAAAATGAGTCAGGTAATTCAGAGACCTTAATGTAAAGGTTGCTGAAGCAAGGGTGCGCTTCCCGTACCGATCCATGCTCCTAGACTCCTTATTAGGAGGATGGACGGACGTTGAAGCCTCTGCCACATCTTGTTGGGTAGCAGATGCCACCACCAAGGCATCTACAGCCACACCTTTGGTAAGAAAGTCCTTATCCGGGGGTGCCGAAAGGAATTTATTGGGGCGAGCTGGCACCGGTTCAACAGAATCCGGATGTTCCCACGCCCTTCGAGAGATCAAATCCAGGAGCTCATCGAAGGGCGGAGACACCCAGGAGGCGGAGGGCTGAGCCCCGAAGGCCTTGAGGAACACCGACTCCTCAGCAGAAGGGGGTTTGGACTGCCAGTCGCCTTGTTGCTTAAGGATTTCCAAGATGTCCGCAAAGGATACATCATCCGAGGACGACTTGGGGGACCCTTCCGCATCATCGAGGTCGGTATCCGAGGTGAGAGACTCATCAGGGGAGTCGACGTGCTTCCTCTTGCACTGTTTCTTCCTCGGAGGTTCCACCAAAGACGCTTCGGAGGGACCTCCCGGAAGAAGGGAACCCCCGACGGGGGTAACCTCAGGCCCCAGGGCTCCGCTGTCATGAGACAGGGGGACTGCACAGGAACTAGTCTCCGTGCCAAGGGAAGGTGGTGGTGAGATGGTAGAAGTGGCCAGAGAGGATTTGGCCAAGGCACTCCTCATGGCCGTGAAGGCGGGACCCCCAGAGTCCTGGGAAGGTTCAACCCCCAAGGCCACAACAGCAGACGGAACTCCCGCCGCCGACGCACCGAGAGGGAGGCTAGGAACCGAAAGAATCGGTCCCGAAGCGTCACCCCCGGGGCCGACAGAGGAGGTCCGTGTACCGAACACCGACCCGAAGGGCAGAGTTGGAGTTAAGGTCGGAGCCGACCCTACAACTTCCACCGGCTCCACCAACACCGACTCCAACGGTGCCGAAGCTGTTGGAGGAGGAACTAAGATGGCAGGGTGGGAAATCGGCTCCGGAGCCGACTGGGCCGGAGCCGAGACCAACTTTTGAAAGACCGGAGACTGAAAGAGCCTTTGAAGCACCCTGTCTACATCCGAATAGGACATCCTCGACGACCGAGAAGAGACCGACTGGGTCCGAGTTGACTTCTCCACCGGCTCCGAAAGACTGGGGGACCGGCTCTGAATGGATTCGAGAAGTATCGGTGCCGAGGGAGGTTCCACCACTACTGCAATTTCCCTTGGAGCCGATGTGAACTTCGGCACCGAAGGGGAAGAGTCTGAGCGGGCAACCTTCATCGGCTCCGAAGGCAGTGGAGCCGATGAAGGTGACTCGCATCTCGACACCCGAGCTCTCGGCTCCAAAGTCAGAGGAGTCGAGGCTGGAGACATCGAGGCAGACCGTTCCGCCCTCGGCTCCGAAGTCCGTGGAGCCGACGAAGAAGCTTGCCTAGACTTTTTTGCTGTCGGATCCGACGGGCTGGTCGGAGCCGAAGATTTTTTCTTCCTCGACGGGGAAGAAGAAGAAGATAGGGCTTCCTCAAAAGAAGGGATAATAAGCACTTTCAAAATCAACTTATTTTTCCTCTCTTGGAGCACGCGAGAGGAAAAAGTGTGGCAAACGCTACAGGATTCCTGTAAGTGCTTAGGCCCCAAACAGTACACACAAAGCAAATGGTCGTCCGTAATGGACATTTTGTAAGAGCATTTCGAACATTTTTTAAAACCAGATGGCCTATGTTCTTTTGACATGGCTATCTATTTCCACTAAACTTTAAAGGAAGAGAAAGTTCAACACTGACCAAAATAAAAAACAGGTAGACTAAGGCAAGGTCCCTCTAAATTAAACGGGAACACTTGCCACCAAGAAAAAAATACAATTTACCACAAAGTTGAAACAATTAGAAAACGCACAAAGAGTAGCTGTAGACAGCCCTAACTAAAGCACGAGGGCTAGGCAAAGGCCCCTCTAACTTAAACGGGATCCTTTACCGTTGACAAAAACACAATATTTTACCACAAACTTTTGACGAAAAACAGTCACACAACAATAAATAGCTGTTAAAACAGCTTTTGGGTAATTTTAGCAAAATTTCTGACAGAAATTTAAATACTAGAGGCACTTAGCTCAGCCAAGTCCGAGACCACGTCTATGCTGTAGAAGCGGCAAACGAGATCTGGGGAAGCAGTAGTGGGGCATCCTGGGATATGAGGAGGCTCGGCCAATAAAAGACTTTGTTCTATAGTATAGCGTGCCGAGTCGGAGCCGAGGATCGGCTCCGAACCCATCTGTTCAGAATGTAGGCGAGATAGGATCACATTACATCTAAATTCACTAAATATGTTTGACGGCTGTATTCCCTCATTACTGGGTTTGTCCATGTGTTTTGTGCTAAGAAGTTGACAGCTATGGTGAGAACTGAATTCACTAAATGATAGCCATTTAAGTTTCAGTCTTCCTCTCTTTCACAAAGCAGCTGATTTGGCGTAGTGGTATGTTGCTCTGACTGTTTTGCACAGGGACCTTGGCAGTAAAATGTATGGTGGTAACACAGCATTTTATTCTAGAAACTTTCCAAGATTATACAAGCAATGTTTAATGTGTCCCTGGTTTTTGGGCTTGTTGGCTTTTCCCAGATTTCTTGTGCTGCAAAGTTGACATGCAGTTGAGTATTGAGTAGATTTTACAAGGAGCTGAGAGCTGTAGGGGAAGAGAAGACTCTTGCTTCTTATACTAAGTCAGTTTGCAGTGTTACTAGCACAACAGGTTGTGTACTTGCTTTTGATGCAGAAGGCTGCGGGTTCTACTCCCACAAGGGGTGGATGCTGCCGTACTGAGAATGTCCTCTTTGGCGAAGATACTAACTATGAGCCTGTTATCAGTTTGCCATCCATTTCCTATTGCAATATTACTAGCTTATCATTTTTTAAATGTAATATAGGCAATTTATTCCTCAGGGGCAACAGACACTATTTTTCGATGAAACCATGAAATATAAAGGTATTTGCTAGCAGCAAACCTCTTCATTAGTTACAAATTTCTTTAATGTGGAATTATTTAGATGACTTTTACTTCAGAGATTGTGCATATTTACTGATAATGGTGGACTGTAGACTTTTATGATGGAAATGTTCTGAACTGGGCAGTTTTGTCATTATTGGTGCATGCATTTTGTTTAATTGTTTACTGGAAAAATGTTCTGAATTGGGCAGTTTTGTCATTATTGGTGCATGCGTTTTGTTTCATTGTTTACTGGAAAAATGTTCAAAACAATAAATTTAAAATGCCCTCTAACAACTGTACTGTATTGTACAAGGAATATAATTTAGTACAATCAGGAAGGTGCATCAAAGAGCACATGTATGTTTCATGTGCAAGGGACCTATGATTTGAAAACAGCCCACCAAAATTAATCTTTATCTGTCACTGGTAAAATGTATTTTCTTTGAATGTGGGTTTCAATGTTGCTTCAATGAATGTGAGTTTCAAGGGCAGAGAAGTTTTAATGCTAAGTCTGTTTTCATTGTGAGACTGCATTGCTTTGTTTAGCAGATGTCTTAGTGTTTGTGCTGTAAAATGCAAAATAAAACTTTCAAATCAAGTCCAAATTATCATAGAAGTAAAGCAGTATGTACATTAGTGTTTATGGTAAATGGAGTGAAATAGCCAAGTAATGGATCATTGGAATGGCTACAGGAGGGAGAGCTCCATTCGACCATGATTTTGTGAGGGGGAATGGTGGCAACCACAAAGACAGCCTCAGCTGAACTGTACCTCCTAACTGTCCAGATTTTCACAGAATGAATAGATTTTTGCTTCTTATTTCTGGTTTGTTCCGCATACATTTGTGGTTTTCTGGCAAATCAGTAAGGAATTATGTCACTAAATAATGACACACTGAGTTTCAGACTTCATAACCTTCAGAAAAATGCATGCTAAAGTAACACCTGTTATTTTATCAACTGTCTCAGTTTATACAAGAGCAATTTTTAGTACTGTTTATATGTTCCCCAATATATTTGGCCTTGTCCATATTTATTGCATTAACAGGTTGAGAGGTACATGCAAATAAATTGCTTTATAGAATTAGGCATAGCCAGACCTCTCAACTGTCCCTGATTTTGGCTCAAAATGTTGCTCTTCCCCTAATAATCCCTCCGCAAAATAGCAATTTTGGAAGAAAACATGGAGGGTTTACAATTAAGAAATAACTGTAATAATCAGAGTTATAGATTACTTTTATTTCAGAAATGCATGTAGATTTTTTTTATTTTGTCAGCTGCTCAAGTTAGCAGTACTAATATTAAAAAAGTGTTCCTTCTTTGACAGGTTCCCAGCTGTATTGTGTGGCTATTTTATATTCTTGCATCACATTTTTGGTCCATTTTTCATAAAATTTAGTTTTTTTTGGCAAATTAGTGGCAAATCATTAAAGACTGAAGTTAGAAAATAATGACAGACGTTTGAGTTTCAGATTTCATACCCTCAGAAAATTCATACTAATGCATGACCTATTGTTCTATTATCTTTCTAAGTTTATAAGAGCAATATTTAAAAATTGTCCTTATTTTTGGGCCTTTGTCCCACTTCTATGTATGGCTTTGTCCAGATTTCTTGCTCTGAGGTTGAGAGGTATGACAAATGTGTCAGGGCCATCACAGTCAGCCAGAGACATTTCAAACTGTGAAATACTTGTTGCACCCCACTCCCCCATGTAGTGACTCTGGATGTGTCCAAGCAAGGCAATGAGCAGTTATGCAGTGTAAATGTGCAGAGTATCTCCCCATCCAAGGTAGACACAAGTACTACAGTGGCTTTTCATCTGTCCTTGATTTTGCAGAATGGTCTGGTTCCTGTCATATTTCTGTACTGTTGATTTATGCTTATTACTCAAAGTGCCTGTTGCTCTGTGTTTAAGTAGCAATGCTTTAATGACCATCAGGCAAGCTTGTCTGAGATCGTAAGATGCAAGTAAGCTTTAATAAGCATACTGTTAAAGAGTTGCCAACATTGAAAGCCTTTCTGTTGTTGCCATGCAGAGAATGCTTAACTAGATAATGTATAAACCTTGGGTATCGAAATGCATATGACAGTATTTGTAATACAGGACAGGATTACATTATTTTAAGAAGCTCATTACACTTGCTGGAGACTTCCAGTCATCTCTGAGGGCTTTACCCATAAACTAAACAGAATGTCAATCATGTGTGGTCCATAACATGTAAAGTAATCCTTTAAGCAATTTATCTTGAACTTTTCTTGTTTGCTTTTCATTTTTTACTTTGATCATGTTTTCCCCATGAAACAAGTAGAAAGTTGTCAGGCAGCAGGTCTTTTTTGGATAAGAAACATTTTTACAAGTGGGGGCATCACAGAGATTGCTACTTTCAGCATGTTACTTGGTACTTTAATAAAGCTGAATATAAATTATAATTAGAACTGCAGTGCAAGGAGAAGTGGTTTGAGTTGAGTGCTGCTTGTTTTTCTTATACTTGCTTTTGACTGGCATTCCAGTAATGTATTTAAAAAGTAATTTATTTTTTCATGCCTCACAACCTTTTTGTTTCCATCTAGATATTAAGTAAGCTGTCATGCAGCCAGTGCATTGAAATATTTTTTTCTTCTACACTTTTTTTTGTCTTGATTCGGCTCTCATAATGATGGTCTGGCACCCGGGGCAGCGTATTTAATTAAAGATGTGAAGTTGTTAAATCTCGCCATTTATTCTCACTGATGGGTTCGGAGCCGATCCTCGGCTCCGACATGGCCGATAGCAAAGCTCAAGGTTTGCCAGTAGCTTGAGACCAAGCCCCATTATCCCACAAGGCACTGCTGCAATTACCTCAGATCTAGTTTGCCGCGGCAAGAGAGATCTCGGTGATCCAGCTAGCTTGGTCCATTTTAGAAAAAAATTAACAGCAAGTCTATAAAAATTTTTCTTTTTTGTCTAAAAAATATAGTGTGTGTTAGTACTATTATATTTACTCTATAGTTAAATACTTTTTCATAGTATAAATACTTTAAAAGTAAGGGCCTTGCTGACTTCTTTGTTTGTGTGGGAATTTAGCCCTTTTTTCTCTACTATTAATCTTTATAATTGTCAGGCTTTTTATGTGGGCCTCTTAGCCCTATATTTGTGTATATATATATATATATATATATATATATATATATATATATGTATGTATATCTATATAAAATACTGTTATAGATAGTGCCCGGATTGGGCTTAGTTGTTTGTGGATCTAATTTACTGTTTTTTCATTTAAATATGTCGGATGATAAGGAGAAATCCCATCCCAAATCGGGATTCAAAAAATGCCCAGATTGTGGGCAGAAAATGTCCATCACTGACAGACACATTCAATGTGTCTACTGCTTGGGGGCCAAGCACCTTCAAGACACCTGTAGCATTTGTCACTACTCCTCTTCAAGAGTCCTCTTGGAGAGGAGGAGGAAACTTATACACAGGGGATTGCTACAGCAATCTTTTTCGGAAGTTTTGAGTAGCCATGAGGGTACTAGTACGTCCTCCAAATCCTCAAAATCCAAGTCTTCAGATAAGGTCTCAAAAAAGGCTAAGATTTCAGAAGGAGGGTCATCGGTTCCACAGTCAACGGAACCGAGTGTACCTTTGATTCGGAGCCAGCTCTTCAGTATTGGAGCCGGTATCTGAAGTTCCTTCTTCACCTCTGCTCCAGTCAGCACCTTCGGTGCATTCAGCTAAGTCTTCAGTCAGCCTTTCAGATATGGACATGGATCGGCTAGTGCAGAAGCTTTTACAGGCAACAGGACTTGCCAAATTGTTGTCGACCCCGACCAGCTCGTCGGTACTGAAGACCATGGAACCGGATTTGTCTACTCCTCCTCCGAGCCGTACTGGACTCTTGGAGCCAAAGGAAATTGAACCGATGGTGGTCGAACCCTTGGAGCCGATACCCGCACTGGTGTTATCGGCTTCATTTACTTGGATGTCCTCGGCGCCAACCGAGGACTCTAGGAGCAGACGCTCTCCCGTCGGGTCCAAGGAGGATAGTCGAACCGATTTGTCGGTGCCGACTTTTCCTCTCGGGGCTTCGGCTCGGATGACCTCGGCTCCTACCTCTGGCTCAGAGCCCAGGGTTTCGGTGCGAGAGGATTGGATGGTACTCTCGGGTCGGTCCACTCCTTCTCATCGGAGCCATGGTGCCTTCGATGCTATGAGGAGAGTTCTGTCTCCAAAGACAACGTCAGCATCGGTTCAGCTTTCCCTCTCCCCTCAAGCTCCTGTATCTGCTTCTTCATCTGCCGGTCCCTCTAAGCGTAGAGACCCGAAGTCTCAAGTACCCCCACAGGGCATCCCCTACTCTTCTGAGACCTCCCCAGATCCCCCCACTAAGGAGGTGCCCAGGAAGAGATTGTGCAAGAGAAGGCACTTAGACTCCCCACAGGAGTCCTTGACATCTGACACGGACTTAGATGAGTCAGAAGGTTCCCCTCGATCCCCCTCTGAGGATATCTCCTTTGCAGAGATACTAGAGATCCTTAGTCAGAGGGACGATTGGCAGTCCAAGACCCCCACTGAGGATGAGTCCGTGCTCTTGAAGGCTTTTGGGTCTCAACCTTCCACATCTTGGGTGTCTCCGCCTTACGACGAGCTCATGGAACTGATTTCTTCTAAGGCGTGGGAGTCACCGGAGGCCATGGAAACTGTTCCTCATAAATCCAATAAAATAATGTCTGCCCCAGTGGACAAGCCATTTTTGACAAAGGGATTGCCTGTTGATGCCATGGTGGTAGCTGCAGCCACCAAAAAGGAAGTATCTGAGACATCCACCTCTATCCATCCCCCTAACAGAGATTCTAGGGTCATGGATAGATACGGGAAGTGCATGTTTAGTTCAGCGACTTTTTCTCTGCAATCACTGAACTACTTAACCCACTTTACGAGACTACAGAGAGACCTCCTGAAAGAGCTATGAGATACTCTCCAGGGTACGGTAGGTGCAGGGGTGGCCGACAAAGTCAACGCCCAACTCGCTACCCTAAACTCAGTGGTAAACTTGTCCATGCGTCTCATATCCTATGCAGCTGATGGCTCGAGTAGAGCCACTAGTTCGGGCATTGCTATTCAAAGACAAGCCTGGATGCGTCTCTGTTCCTTTGCAGAACCCTTTAAGTCTTCCTTTATTAATACTCCATTCGATGGCTCATCACTGTTTGGGCCCAAAGTAAAGGAAACTTTAACCAGGTGTGAGCAGGAAGGCAAGACCTTATCTGCCGTTGGAGTCCGTTTTTTGACCCCCTACTCGGCCCTACCCCAAGGGCCCTAGGGGAGGGAAAATGTAGTTCCGAAAAGCACAGGCAGCCTTTCAGGACACATGTGGAGAAACCCCCTCTAGAGGCAGAGGAGGGGGGGTTATAACAGAAAACGCTGCCCCCATGGCAGAGGGGGTCCGCAGCAACAGGATGACAGGAGTCAGTTCTTTGGTCAGCCCTACCAGCGCCCCTGAAAAGAGGCCCGACTGTTTGGCTCTGGAGGCAATCGGGGGTCGCTTGTCTTTGTATCCAGAAGCCTGGCTAAACATAACATCAGATACTTGGGTACAAAGCATCATTTCCAGAGGATATTTCATTCCGTTCTCTTCCCCTCCCATTCCCGTAAAGAGAATCCCAGATGTTCCACTCAATCTCAGGGAACAAGCAATCATAGAGGTCCACAGATTGCTAGAAAAAAAGAGTCATCCAACCAGTCCCAGCAGACCAAGTTGGATTCGGAACTTACTCAAGATTCTTTTTGGTACCAAAGAAAACAGGGGACTGGGGACTTGTCTTGAACCTCAGCAGACTCAACCAGTTCATAAAGAAAGAGAAGTTCTGAATGGTCACGCTTCAGTCCATTCTTCCCTTCTTAGGGAAAGGCGATTGGATGTGCTCCATAGATCTCAAGGACGTGTACTATCAAATAAAGATGAACAGACGCTCCAGAGATCATCTGCGCTTCCAGCTGGGAGCCAATCATTACTAGTTTCGAGCCCTACCCTTTGGTCTCACAACAGCCCCCAGAGTGTTCACCAAATGCATGGCAGTGGTCACAGATCACCTGAGACATCTAGGATTCCAGGTGTTTCCATACCTAGACAGGCTCTTAACCACTGCCAACAGGCATCAATTGACTCAGGCAACACAATACACTCTGACACTCTGCCATCAATTGGGCATTACAATCAACTTCGAAAAGTCCGCCTTATCGCCATCGCAGCATACTGTTTTTATAGGAGCAGAATTAGATACCTCAACTACCACTCTACGTCTCCCTGTCGAAAGAGTCTCTCTTCTCCGCCAAAACGTCAGCTTACTGGTGTCAAAGAACAAAACTACAGCAGCAGATGTATGGAAAGTACTAGGTTTGATGGTGGCAGCAATCCTGGCTATACCACTCGCAAGGAATCATATGCAAATTCTTCAATTGCTCCTCTTCGCTCAGTGGTCTTACCAGAAACTACCAATGCACCACATGATTCTCATCACGGATTCTTGCAGGAGAGACCTTTGGTGGTGGTTGACGTCTCCATGTCAAAATCAGAAGACCCTTTGTTCTCCCCCCCAGTAGCCACTGTGACCATGGATACTTCCCTGATAGGGTGTGGGGGGGGGGGGGCATTTTCAGGGAAATACTGCCCAAGGCACATGGACAGATCAAGAATCACATCTGCACATCAGCTGAGAGCGGTACTTCTGGCGTTGAAGTACTTTCAGGACTCTCTTCCTCTAGGAACTATTGCAATTCAGATGGACAACATGTCAGTAGTCTGGTACTTGAACAAACAAGGCGGAACCAAGTCTTACCCCCTTTGTCGAGAAGCCCTCAGGGTCTGGCAATGGGCTGTGTCGTCCCAGCGTTTTCTATTAGCAACACACATCCCAGGGAAATCCAATGTGATAGCGGACAAGCTGAGCAGGGTGATATTGCTCCCTCACGAGTGGTCTCTCAAACAACAGGTTGCAGAGTTGATTTTCCGCAAATGGGGCCAGCCTTGCTGCGACCTTTTTGCCAGTCACATCAATTCAAAATGCAGAAGCTACTTTGCCCTAATACCACCTCCCGGTCATCCCCCGAGAGATGCACTTCTACACGATTGGCCCCCAGGTCTCCTTTATGCATGTCCACCCTTCCCATTAGTACCCAGATTTTTTCAGAAAGCAAAATTGCTGGGAAGGACTGTTATACTCATAGCCCCCTACTGGCCTCAACAGATTTGGTTTCCGTTTCTCCACCATCATCTGTTGGAAGGTCCATGGATCCTGGATCCAGTTCCGGACCTTCTGACGCACCCGTCAGGGGACCTTCATCCTTCACTGCAGTCCCTGAAACTGACTGCTTGGCTAATCCACTTCCCCTAATTGCCAGGCTTCATTCAATTTCAGAAGATACAAGACAAATTCTCCTGTCTTCTCACAAGCCATCTACCAGGAAATTATATGGCAGTAAATGGAGAAGGTTCTCAATTTGGGCCAACAAGCAGAACATTGACCCTATCCGAGCTCCGTTATCTTCTATTTTAGAATTTTTGACAAAAAATTTTAAGGAAGGAGCAGCAGCTGCTACAGTTCGAGTTCAGTTAGCTGCCATCTCAAATTTTCACCTTGGTTTTGGTGGCTCAAATGTTATGGGTCATAAATTATCTAAGACTTTTCTTAAAGGCGTTCTTCATATGAGACTTCCGATCAAAATTCCCTATTTTCCCTGGAATTTAAACCTTATGCTGTCTCAAATTATTCTTCCTCATTTTGAGCCAGCATCTTCTTGTGATCTCAAATTTTTATCCTGGAAAACAATATTTCTTGTGGCTATTACTTCTGCCCGCAGAGTGTCAGAACTTCAAGCATTATCTATCAGACCACCTTACATGATTTTCCATGCTGATAGAGTATCTCTCAGAACAAACCCCTCATTTTTACCTAAAGTCTGTTCTGAATCAAATATCAGTCAGGTCATTGAGCTGCCAGTCTTTTTTCCCAACCACTCCAGCAAAATGGAATACATGATGCACAAACTTGATGTTCACAGACAGCTCAGATTTTATCTTGAAAGAACTAAGGATATTAGAAAATCAGATCAACTTTTTGTATCCTTCTCAGAAGCAAGAAAAGGCAATCCAGTGGATAAAACAACCTTATCTAAATGGTTATCCGATTGCATATCCTTTGTTTATGAAAATGCAAGCATGCCATTAACACACAAACCTAAGGCTCACCCTACCAGAGCCATCTCTATGTCTTCTGCTTTTCAAGCTAAATTGCCCCTTGACAATATTTGCACTGCAGCCACTTGGTCTAAGCCTCATATTTTTATCACGCATTACAAAGTGGATAAGGCTTTGAGGGACAGGTCTTCCTTTGGTTCTACGGTACTAAAGAACATACTCCCATGAGCCACCCAGGATTCAGGGTGCTAGAGACGCTACCCATCAGTGAGAATAAATGGCGAGATTTAACAACTTCACATATAGAAGTTATGTACTTACCATAACGTTCCATGGGAGTTGTTTATCTTGCCTTTATTCTGACGTCCCTCCCTCCTTCCCCCTCCTGGCTGACTGTTGACTTAGAGGCTAGTACCATCCTGGTTATTCAATACTTCTTCTTCCCCTTTGGGAAGTGTTCTTGGTAGAAATACATAAAAGGTTATGTATATGTTTGTATATATTTATATATGTAAATACTGTTACTCACAGCAAACAAGACCTGAGGTAATTCCAGCAGTGCATTGTGGGATAAGGGACTTGGTCTCGAGCTACTGGCAAACCTTGAGCTTTGCTATCGGCCATGTCAGAGCCGAGGATCGGCTCCGAACCCATCAGTGAGAATAAAGGCGAGATAAACAACTCACATGGAACGTTATGGTAAGTACATAACTTCTATTTAGTTTTTGTGGTTTTGAGCATAGCTCCTCCCCTTTCTAGTTGGCCACACCCCTTTCCATTGACCCCCACCTATTCAGCTGTCTCCTGCAGCCCCACTTTGATTTGAAGTCACCAGCCGCCACTGCGGGGAAGTCCACTGGGCCGAATTGACCCATTTTCAGTGGAGGCCCGGGGAGAAAAGCTCCAAGATGCATTATATAATTTAGATACAACTGATAATTAATATTAAAGATAATATTATGTAGAATAGTTACTCATAAATGCATTAAATATCATGCATAAACAAATTCGTTAAGCTTGAAGGTAGGGATCATACAGTTTCATTTGAGGAAACAGATGTGTTAGGTGTGGAAACAATTTACATACAAACCCTTTAAGAAAATGCAAATACACTTTACATACACACCAACAGTAGAATGCTATTTACAATATTTACAAGGTTGGGCTGTGTGAGAGTAGCTGTAGAAGTTGAGAGCTTAGAGAGAAGCTATAGAAATAGTTGAGAGCTTAGATAGGCTCACAGAAAAATAACTATGAGAGTTGTAGAGCTTGGGAACCAGAGAGAGACTACTAGAAGTAGTAATAGATTTAGAGAGACACGTTTTTACAGTGAAAAACCATGGGTCCATTCCATTTTTGGTATCGCTAAAGTACACAAAGATGGACTAGATCCACTATTGAGGCTCATAGTATCAGCTAATGGGTCTATTACTCCCCTTTAGCTAAATTTGGGTTTTAAACTCAAAATGTTATCAATGGTGGGTAGAGAGTTTCTGAAACATTCATGTGATTTTTTAAGATGTATTTAAAGGGATTTATGTAAAGACAGTGTTTTTTATTACAATTTGATGTAGTTGATCTATTCAGTTGTATCCCCCCCTTGAACAAGTTTTGGAGCTATTTGAGGAAGCATTAAGGACCAATGGATGTTTCACAAAATGAATTCTGTACTTACTTGGAACTAATGGAAATAGTATTGAAAAAAATGTTTATAAGTTTTGAAATAATTTTTCCAACAAGTAAGTGGGGTAGCCATGGGTGCGAGATGTTCCCCTATCTATGCCAATTTTGTTTTATCTGTTTGGGAAGAAAAGTTTATTTTAAATTCTAAATACAAGGATAGTTGGAAATTATATAAGTGCTTTTTGGATGACATTTGTTGGTTTTAGGTGGATAGTGAAGAGAAATTTATGAAATTTTTTTACAGATTTGTAACTACTAATTTCTTGAAATTTACATACAATATTAGTTATGATAAAGTGAATTATTTGGATGTTACTGTTTGGAAGGACCATGGAAGGTGCAAGTCAAAGTTATTAAAGGAGGAGACATTCAAATGTCTATCTTTATTTCACAAGTGCCCACCCTTACTCTCAAAAGAAAAGCATAGTTAAAGCGCAGGAAACACCCGCTGTTGAAAAGTATGTGCATACATTTTTTAATGAAATTGACTGTGTCAGATCAGGTATTGACGGTTATCGCAGAACTGTATCTACAGACAGAGAACATCCTGTCAAGATGTAGATGAGGGCCATCAGCTTCCCGACCACTGCATGAGACATTGTCAATTGCTGCAAAGGAAGTGTTTGATGTCAAAGTTCCAGGCAACATCACAATTTCAACTAACTGGCCATCTTCAAGCTTCTCAACTACTTCTACCTGAAAAGTTTTCAACAGACATAAGAGAGTTTCCAGAAAATCTATTCACAGCAACAATAGACAACTCTCCATTCCTGTTGAGGGGACAACTTAGAACAGAACTTGGGAGTGGTGTATCAACATGAAGACTTTGCAGCAACTGGCAGTGCAGTCCAGATGTTAAAATTCTTGGTGGACAACTCATTAACTGATATGTTTTCACAAATTTACAATGTGTTATTAATTATAGCCACCACACCAGTGTCAACTGCTAAGGCAGAAAGGTGTTTCTCAACGTTGAAAAAAATTAAAACGTTTCTTTGTAGTGCAATGGGGCAAGAAAGAATGAATGCATTGGCTATGATTTCCATATAAAAGGAGTTCACACGTAGTATAACTAACTTCAATGAGTTATTGATTTGCACAAAATAAAGACAGACGAATGGACTTTATAAGTAACAAACCTGAGAAATACCCAGAGGAACACAATAGAGGCTCTTATTTGGTGCTATACTACAAGTACTTATGTAACCCAGCCACTGGGGATGCACAAGTCAGTACATCTCTTCGTGCCAGTCCCAAGCCCGGATAAATGGGGAGGGTTACATCAGGAAGAGCAACCAGTGTAACCTCTGCCAAATGACATATGCAGACAACAATGCAGATTTCCATACCAGATTGGTTGCGGCCCGGGTTAACAATGACCACCACCAGTACTGTTAGCCAACAGGGTGCTGGTGGAAATTGGGCTACTGTTGGCCAAAGAAGAGGGGGAAGGCATGCCCAAAGGAGAGATTGTGTTGACTTGGACATGTGCTGAGGAGGGATGCTAGGTATATAGGGAAAAGGATGCTAAGGATGGAGCTGCCAGGGAAGAAAAGAGGAAAGCCTCAGATAAGGTTTATGGATGTGGTGAGAGATGACATGCAGGTGGTTGGTGTGACAGAGGAAGATGCAGAGGACAGGAAGAAATGTAAACAGATGATCCGCTGTGGCAAACCCTAACAGGAACAGCCGAAAGAGAAGACTACAAACACTTATTTGGAACCAGGTGGGGTCACGTGAATAGTGTTTGCTTGGAAAACTTTAAAATGTCCCTTTTGAGCCTCAATGAAGGGGGGAAAAAAGAAATCCAGCATGACCTGATGTGTTCCAGACTAGACCAAAGCTTCTCATCAGGTGCAGAAACAGAGTAAGAAGCACTGTTTGCAGCATACCGCAGAGGAAAGTTTTCAAACCAACCTGTATATACATGTAACAATGTGTGCTGTGTGGAGTATTCAGCATGTGCCATAGTGACTGAGCATTTCACGTAAATTAGTAAGCATGTCCAGCATTGATCCCACTGCACCATAGCTCCACCCCTTTAGTTTGACACACCCTTCCTGTTGGCCCCACCCATTCAGCAGTCTCCTGCAGCCCCCCTTTGATTTGAAGTCACCAGCCACCACTGCATTTTATAAGTGGATTTTAAAAAATTACTAGACTCAGAAATATAATTCAAAAATTCCAAAAAGGTTTCTTCTGTATCTACCCATAAAAAACACATCGTCCAGGTATCGTTTGTATAATTTTCAACAATTTAAATACTAAGAGCCTAAAAATAGAAGTTATGTCCTTACCATAACGTTCCATGTGGAGTGTTCATCTCGCCTTTGTTCTTACATATGGGTTTGGAGCCGAGAGTCGGCCGCTTTAGCAAAGCTCTGCATCGAGAAGAAGCTCGAGACCAACCTATCTCCCACAATTCCCTCTGCCCTTACCTCAGATCTAGTTTGCAAACCCATACCAGGTCCCATAACAGGATGTAAACATACATACATACATACATACCAGGTCGTAGCTGAAAACAGCAGCAACAGCAGAGAGAAATCAGTAGCGGGAGAGCCAAATCAGACCTCTAAACTGGACGTTCTTTCTGACCTGAGGGTGGGAGGGTGGGAATGTAAGAACAAAGGCGAGATGAACACTCCACATGGAACGTTATGGTAAGGACATAACTTCTATATGTGAGAGTGTTCAATCTCGCCGTTTGTTCTTACACATGGGTAGCGTCCCTAGCTCCATGACCCTGAAAGACTCACGGAAGAACGTTCCTGAGCACAGTGGAACCAAAGGTTGCCCTGTCCTTGGAAATCCTATCCACTTTGTAATGAGTGATGAACTTATGTGGTTTAGACCAAGTGGCGGCCGCACAAATAGTATCCAAAGGTAGGCGGGCCGCATGAGCCAGAGATGTAGAGACTGATCTAGTAGAATGTCCTTTTGGTTTGGTGGGCAAACTCTGCTCAGTAGTAGCATAAACAAAAGTAATACAATCAGATAGCCATTTGGAGAGAGTACGCTTCGTCACTGCCATGCCCTTTCTGTTGTCCGCAAAGGCTATAAAGAGTTGGTCTGTTTTTCTGTGATCCTTTGTTCTATCTAGATAGAATCTGAGTTGTCTATGAACATCTAACTTGTGTAACATATATTCCAGCTTGTTGGAATGGTTTTTGAAAAATGTGGGGAGTTCGATGGACTGATTAATGTTGTTGACTGAACAAACCTTGGGAAGAAAGGACGGGTTGGTCCCTATCCGGGTGAAAAATCAAATATGGGTGCTTAATGGAAAGAGCTTGAAGTTCTGACACCCGTCTGGCTGAAGTGATAGCTACTAGAAAGAGAGTTTTCCATGACAAGAGCTTTAAAGAACAGGATGAGGCTGGTTCAAAGGGTGGTAGCATTAGTTGGGATAAAAGGAGGTTTAGATTCCACGGAGCTGTAGGGAACCTGACTGGTGGTCTACTATGAAAAGACCCTTTTAGAAAAGCTTTACAAAGCCTATGAGTCATAATAGGTGCCCCATTCTCTCCTACATGAAATTTTGAAATAGCAGCCAATTGAACCCTCAAGGTGGCAGGAGAAGCTCCTTGGTGAAATAGTAAGGATAGAAACTCTAAAACTTGTTTAGCGGGGCTATTAAGGGATCTAAATGTTGTGCAGTTGCCCAATATACAAAGCGCTTCCACTTACTAGTGTAAATTTTTGTAGTGGAAGCTTTATGAGAGGCTACTAGAATGTTCTGAACCGCAGGAGAAAGTAGATCAGACCTGGCTAAGAAGGGAAGCGGAGCAGCCAAGCTGCTAGTCTGAGGGACAGGAGCGACGGGTGGGGAGCCCCTGACGAATGGGTCAGTAGATCCGGCTCCGGGTCCAGGATCCAGGGCTCCCGTATTTGGAGTGCTTGAAGAAAGGGAAACCAAATTTGACGAGGCCAGAATGGGGCAATGAGAATTACAGTCCTTTCCAGATTCTTGGCTTTCTGCAGAAATCTTGGTATCAGAGGTATAGGAGGGAAGGCGTACAGGAGACCCGGGGGCCAATCATGAATCAGAGCATCCCTGGGGACTTCCCCTGGCGGGGGTAACAGGGCGAAGTAGCTTCTGCATTTGGCGTTCATTGGAGACGCAAACAGATCGCAGCAAGGCTGGCCCCACTTGCGGAATATCATGTCCGCTATTGTCTGTTTGAGGGACCACTCGTGAGGTAACAGGATGGCTCTGCTCAACCTGTCCGCTATGACGTTGGATAACCCCGGGATGTACGTTGCTATCAGAAAGCTACCCGTGGACTCTGCCCATTGCCAAATTCTCCTGGCCTCTCTGCACAACTGGTAAGATTTGGTTCCCCCTTGCTTGTTTATGTACCAGACTACGGACATGTTGTCCGTTTGAACTGCAATGGTCCCTAGAGGTAGAAGGGGAGAAAAGTGTTGCAACGCTAGGAACACTGCCCTCATCTCCAGAACACTGATGTGCAGGTTGTACTCTAGATTGGTCCATTCGCCTTGGACTGTCTGTCCCTGAAAGATGCCCCCCCCACCCTATCAGGGAAGCGTCCGTGGTCACCGTAGCTGTTGGAGTGGGTAGCACAAAAGGCCGGCCGCCGGTGAGATTGCAATTCTGTAGCCACCAAGATAGGTGTGTCTTGCAGATGTTCGTGATGTGAATTTCGTGTGTGTCAGCGGTAACTGTTGGAATGACCATTGTGCGAACAGCAGCCATTGAAGAACTCTCATGTGAAGTCTTCCCAAAGGTATTGCAATGAGGGAAGCCGACATGAGTCCCAAAACTTTTAGAACCAGTTTGGCCGGGGATTTCTTGGACAACAGGAGCAGAGATATGTGATTCTGTAGAGAGGCTATTCTTTCTGGGGGAAGTCTTAGAATCAAGCAACGGGTATCCAAATCTGCTCCTATGAATGAGATATGCTGTGACGGCTGTAATGCAGATTTTTCGAAATTTATGGAAATTCCGAGCTGAACACAAAGTTCGAGTGTGTAATCCCTGGCCTGTATCAGTCGACGCTCGGTGGTGGCAGTAAGGAGCCAGTCGTCCAGATATGGAAACACCTGGAATCCTAGGCATCTCAAGTGAGACGCTACCACTGCCATGCATTTGGTGAAAACCCTGGGGGCTGAGGTTAGACCAAAGGGCAGGTCCCGAAACTGATAGTGACTGGCTCCCAGCCTGAAGCGCAAGTGATCCCTGGATGCTCTGGCCATTTTGATGTGGTAGTATGCGTCCTTGAGATCTATTGAGCACATCCAGTAGTCCTTCTGCTGTAAGAATGGAAGGATCGATTGAAGCGTGACCATCCGGAACTTTTCTTTCTTGACGAAGGTATTGAGATTGCTTAGGTCCCGAATCGGTCTCCAGTCCCCTGTCTTTTTTGGAACTAAAAAGAACCTTGAGTAAGTTCCGAATCCTCTTTGGTCCGCCGGGACTGGTTGGATGACTCTTTTTTTCTAGCAGCTTTGAAATTTCTATAGCTGCAGGTTCTCGCAGATGGGGTGGTACATCTGGGAATCTTTTCTGCGGTACTGGGGGAAATAGAAATGGAATTTTGTAACCTCTGGTAATAATGCTTTTTACCCAACTGTCTGAGGTAATTCTTTGCCAGGCCTGAGGGTATAAAGCTAAGCGACCCCCGACTGCCTCCAGAGCAGGACAGTCGGGCCTCCCTTCAGGAGTGCTGGAAAGGCGTCCCAGGGAGCGTATCCCTGTCACCTTGGTTTTGCGGACCCCCTCTGCTGCCAGGGCGACGTCTTCCACTTCTGCCCCCCCTCTGCCTCTGGAGGGGGCATCACCCTGTGTGTTTGAGAAAGAACCCTGGGGTTTACGAAACCACATTTTCCCACCTCGTTGCCCTTTGGGGTACGGTCTGGATGGGGTGGAAAAACGGACTCCGACAGCAGACAGAGTCTTTCCCTCTTGCTCACACCGGGTAAGGGTCTCCTTTACTTTGGGGCCAAAGAGAGTGGCACCATCAAATGGGGCGTTAGTAAAGAAGACTTGAAGGCTTCTGCAAAGGAGCATAAGCGCATCCAGGATTGTCTACGGAGAGCAATCGCTGAAGCCGCAGCCCTACTAGACCCTTCGGCTGCATACGAGATGAGCCTCATGGACGAGTTCACAACTGATGTAAGGGTATTGAGCTGTGCTGTAAACTTTTCCGTGAAAGCAGCATCTGCAGTACCCTGGAGGGTATCTCCCAACTCTTTGACTAGATCCCTCTGTAAACGCGTGAAATGTGTCAAATAGTTCAGCGATCGCATGGAAAAAGCCGCTGAACTAAATATGCGCTTCCCATACCTGTCCATAGTCCTAGAATCTCTGTTAGGCGGATGGACAGATGAGGAAGATTCAGACATCTCCTTTTTAGTGGCAGCTGCCACCACCATAGCGTCCACTGGAACTCCCTTTGTGAGGTATGCCTTGTCTTGAGGGGCCGTAATGTACTTATTAGGCTTTCTGGGGACTGGCTCCACTGTGTCAGGTGTCTCCCACGCCCTTTGAGCAATCAAATCCATCAACTCATCGAAGGGCGGAGTGACCCAGGAGGAAGAAGGGCGAGCACCGAATGCCTTCAGCAAGACTGACTCATCCTCAGAAGGGGGTAGAGCCTGCCAATCACCTCTCTGTTTTAGGATCTCCAGGATGTCAGAAAAGGAGACATCCTCTGAGGGTGATTTTGGGGACCCTTCTGACTCATCCAAGTCAGTGTCCGATGTTAAGGACTCTTGTGGAGAATCCAAGTGCCTCCTCTTACACAATCTTTTCCTCAGGACTTCTTGGGGGGGGGGGCATCCGATGAAGCGTCTGAGGAAGAGGGGGCTCCCTCTGGGAGCGGCTGAGACACTGGTGCTCGACACTTTTGAGTAGCCGTAGGTGCAGAAGAGGATAACGGGCCTTTATGGGAGGGGGACGCTGTTTCTGCTGAGGTAGTTGTCTGGGAAGACAATACCTTTCTCATAAGATCGAAGGCCCCCAAGCCGAGGAATCCCCCAGTTCCGAAGAACGTGTAGGAATCTCCGAAGCAAAAGCCAAGGGCACCGATCCCGAGGACGGAACCGAGGTGATCCGTGCCGAGGCACCGAGAGGGAGAGTCGGCACCGAAGTATCGGTTCGGCTCTCGGTCCCGGAACCAAGGATAGATCGTCGGCTCCTCGAGTCCGGGAGAGGTACCGACGGAGTCGAGGTAAACGGTGCCAACCGAGAAAGGGACGGTTCCGGCACCAAGGGCTCTACAATCAACAAATCAGCGTCTCCCGGCTCCGAGGGCTGAACAGGTCTCGGAGGAGGATCAGATGGAGACAAGCGAAGGCCTTCGAGTCTCGACACCAACTGAGAGGAGACTGCAATGAGTTTGGATAGGGCCGTGTTCTCCATCAGCTTATGCACCACACGGTCTACGTCGGTGTCGGAAAGGGGCCTGGAAGACCGCGTCGAAGAAATCGAAGACGGTGCCGACCTTAAAAGAGCCGGAGGCGGCAGTTCTGTCACCGGTTACAAGACTCGAGGCTCGGTAACAGACACTAGTTCGATACTCGGCCCCGAAGTCTGTGGAACCGGTAAACGAACTTTAAAAGAAGAACTTGGAGCCGATGACGTGGGCTCCGAAGTCTTCGACTCCTTCGAAGATTTAGAGGTCTGGTCTGACTTATCTAAAGCCTCTTGAAAGGAAGGCTTCAGAAGACCCCTGTCCATGAGCTTCCTGCGCCTATCTGTCATGACCCTTCCACTAAAGGAGTGACATATGGAGCAGTCCTCCTGAAGATGGAGAGGGCCAAGACAGTAGACACAGGAGCTATGGTTGTCTGTGACAGACATCTTCTGTCCGCACTGACATCTCTTGAAACCTGATTTAACCTTGTCAGACATGTCAAAAAGGTCACAAAAAGTCACAAAAACTAGTGAAATAACACCAATATAATTAATCTTAGCTAAAGGCCAAGAAATAATGCTATGAAGAATGAAAGCAGTCAAATCCGGGAATTAGTGAGTGGGGTAGGCCCTAGGATCCTAACTTTAAACCTAAACTGTTTTAAAAAACACTAAAGATTCAGTTAATCGGAACCGAAGACCCAAACACACACACACACACACACCAACAAGTGTCACAATCCAATAATTTTTTATCAAAAAATTCTCAAGAAAAAGATAAATCTTATCTGAAGTTGGCTCAGAGCTCTTCAAACGATGTGATCAGATGCTGCGGCAAACTAGATCTGAGGTAAGGGCAGAGGGAATTGTGGGAGATAGGTTGGTCTCGAGCTTCTTCTCGATGCAGAGCTTTGCTAAAGCGGCCGACTCGGAGATGAGGATCGGCTCCGAACCCATGTGTAAGAACAAACGGCGAGATTGAACACTCACATTAAACTTTTCCTCCCAGTATGAAAGTATAACATTTGCATAAGTAGGGGCGCATCTTGCTCTCATTGCTACCCCCTGCTACTGTTGAAAAAAATTCCCCTTCAAAATGGATAAAGTTGTTTCTTGAAACTATCTCCATTGAGGTTAAAATCAAATAAAAGTCTTTACTACTAAATTTTCCATAATTAACTAAAACTTCTTCAAACCACTTCATACCTTTCTCACGCGGAATAGATGAAAATGAATCCACTATATCGATAATGATAAAATTATTTTTTCATCATACATACTATTTTTTTATATTTCTTAATAAATCCCATGAGTTTTTCAGCACCCCTTGGCCTCTCATTGACAAATCCTTTAATTTTTCTTCTAAAAATGTTGCCAAAGGGGCTGTAACTGAACTCTCAAAGTCTCATTGTGGGATTCTGAATGTCCTTAGGCACTTTCAGGATTCCAAACATAGTAGGAATCCTAGGTTTTTCCACATGCAAATAATTACAGGTATCCAGAGCAACTGTGCCCTCTAAGAATAAATCATAGGTTTATAGGCTGGTACTAGGCTATCAGCCCTAGGGCCTATACAAGCCTAGCCATAATAATTCCCTGGCTATTTCTTCCCACAGTATTTACTTCCTTGGACCCCTGTCTAGCAGGGCGACTGACGTGATCCCCAGGGTGAATTCCCTGTCTCCCATCCAATCATCAAGGTTCCTCTTGAAGATGGCCAAAGAGGTGCTCTGCTTGACATGTATGGGCAGTCTATTCCAGAGTATGGGCAGTCTATTCCAGAGTCTGGGCAGTCTCTGGATCAGGAACCTATCCCTCCAGCATGTTTTGTTCATTGTGATGACAAGGTTTAGATCCCTGGAGCGTGTCTCTGACGGATTGGGATTTCTTTAAGTGTAGCATGTCCAACAGCTCTGGGTTTGACATGACCTTGTATGTTAAGCAGAGACTGCCTCTGAGTAGACGATATGTGACAGAATATAGGTGGAGATTTTTTTTAGACGGTCAGCATAGGGCATCTGCTTTAGGCCTGTGATTCTTTTAGTGAGGTATTTCTGCGGCCTTTCCAGTTGTTGCAGATGTCTTGACAGGTACATACCAAACTGGGCGTTGTATTCTATAATGAGCCTAATGAGGGATGAGTACAGTGGGACAATGACCTCTTTTTTTCTCGATAAAAAGCCCTTAGTGATGAGGTGCGCTACATAGAAGAAGTTTCTGACTGTTGTAGCTGTGTGGTTATCGAAGGTGAGACCACTGTCCACCTGTGTCCCTAAGTCTCTTATCACACTTTTGGTGTTTAGTGTACTGCCACCTATGTGGTAATTCAAGGGTACATGTTTTTTCCCAAAGGGGATAACTATACATTTCTTGGCATTGAGCTTGAGCCCATAGCTCTGGCACCAAGCATCTGTTTCTGTAAGGCCCTTTTGCAGAATATCCACATCATTTGGGGATTCAACAATGGCTCCCAGTTTGCAGTCATCTGCAAACTTTGTTAGCCAGAGTCCCTTAGTTTTGGCCTGTACTTCAGAGAAGTAGATGCCAAACAAGAGCGGTCCCAGGACTAAACCCTGAGGTACTCCGCTTGTCACTTGTCTGGAGCTGGATTTGGAGTCGGCTACTTTTACAGTGTGGGTTCTGTCAGTAAGCCAGTTGGCAACCCATCGAGTGACGTAGGGATTAATGCCCAGCTTAGTAAGTTTATCTATGATTCCAGAGTGGGGGATGGTGTCGAAGGCCTTGGCAAGGTCCAGATAGGCTGTGTGGACCACCTTACCCTTGTCCACGGCTCTGGAGACTGATTCAAAGAAGTCAATCAAGTTCAGGAGACAAGATCGACCCTTCACTAACCCAAACTGTGTGGGGTCCAGTGTTTAAAGGTTGCCAATGTCTTTGTTTATAAGTTCCATGAAAATACGTTCCATGACCTTGCAGATCAGGCTCGTCTGACTGATGGGGTGGTAGTTCCCAGGATCCACGGTGGATCACCTCTTGTGGATTGGGATAACTGTAGCTGTGCACCACTCAGTGGGCACAAAGCCTGCAGTGAGGCTATGATTAAACATGACACTTAGGTGAGGTGCCAATTCATTTTGTAGTTCATGTAGTACACAGCCTGGGATGTCGTATGGTCCCATGGATGCTGTGTTCTTGGCTTTGGAGAGTGCATTTTTTTACCTGTGTGGCTGTCATTACCGGAATTTGGCAATCTTTCGGTATAGTGATGAGCTCTTTAGGGGTTGAGAGGGGGTTGAAGTTTACACTGAATCGATCTGCCAGGGTATTGGCAATATCCTTGGGATCAGAATATTTAATGCCATTCTGTTGTAGTTTCGAGCAGATCTGAGCATTGCCATTTAGATTCTTGACATAGCTATAGAATGCCTTGTGGTTGTCTTTGGAATTTTTGGCAATTTTATTTTCGTAACTAGCTTTGGGGGATTTTATGATGGATCTCAGCTTCTTATTGAGGCTGGTAAGGGAGTTTTTTGCATCCTGGGATTTTCCTCTTTTCTGCAACAGCTTCTTCCTTTTGTTGTAAAGTTTGTTTATGGCAACGGATCACCAGAATGGCTTCCTTTTTTTGGAGGAGAGTGTCTTGGTTCTATTGTGGATTTCACGATTCATGCACGAGTGGATGTGCTCGTACAGTGCCTTAGTGTAGGATTCAGCAGTCGAACTTTCAGTTCCCGTCTGCATGGGTGTCATGAGGTTTGTCACTTCTGACTTGAGTAGCATGAAGTTGGATTTGGAGAAGTTTTTTTACAGAGGCTTCCTTACTTGGGCTGGGGATGGGATGTGGATGTCAAGGTTGATTAGCTTACGGTCAAGACCTGACCAACGAGGGGGTGACCATAGGTGTGGAGCATTGATTTTCTATGTTGGTAATGACCAGGTTTAGGATATTGGAGCCCCTGGTGAGACCAAAGATTAGTTGATCCAGGGCATTCGAATTTATGAATTCCAAGAACCGTTGGGCAAAGGTGTTGGTACACGAGTAGTTTTCCCAGTTAATGGGAGGGTAGTTGAAATCACCCAGTATTAAGGTGTTTGGTTGCATCTTAATATTTTCCAGTATGTTTAGAAAGGTGTAGTGAGAATCTTGGGGCATGGTGGGGGGATCTGTAGCAAGCTACAATTTGGATTGCAGTCTTACCTAGTGTTAGTTGCACCTGGAGAATTTCAGACGCATTGTGTTGGACAACTAGCCTGGTGTTGTGAATATCCTTGGTGAATATGGGCACTTCTCCACCTTTAGCATTTCGGTCCTGGTTTACTGGCCAAAAAGTGTGGTAAGAGTTGTAGCCTGGTACTGCAGGGGTGCTCTCTGGAGCCTTGAACCAGGTCTCAGTTACTGCACAGATATCGATGTTCTCCATTTTTTGGAGTGCCTCGAGAGAGTGCATTTTGAGGTTTAGACTTCTAGCATTGAGTAGCATTACCTTCAGATTTTGCATGCTTGTACCTGTTATGGTGGTGGTTTTGCCCTTTGAACTATGCCTAAAAAAGGCACTATAGGGGTGGCAACAGCCTTAGCCAGTAACCTGAATCCCAGGGGCCACAGGTGCAGACCATCTCTGGAAAGCATTGTGGTAGGTCAGTCATGTCGTCCCAGGCAGACAGATACTGGATTCCCTTTGAATGACACCAGAAGCTTAGCCAATTGTTGAAGTCAATCATTTTGTCATTATACTGTGGTATCATTCTGGGTGAAGGCAGGATGCTACTCAGGGCTAGGGTCATGTGATTGGTGTTTGATTGCATTTCAGCTTCGGAGGTCCACGTTGCTTGGGCAGGTTACTGTTAAGGGCCTCCACATATGTGGGTTTAGTGTTGCTATGTGTAGGTGTTGGTGGTGTGGGTTTAGAAGGGCTATGTGTTGTTTGAGGTGTAGTGCGGGTGTTAACCTTCTCCTCATGACTGTCTAGCACAATCTTGGGTGGAGAGAGCGTTGCTTCCAGTTTGGCTATGTAAGTGCATCTCTCGCAGGATGTAGTGTTAGGTGGTAGGAGGAGAGGGTTGTCTGTGTACATGAGGCAATTGCTGCATTGCCCCAGTATGCCCAGATTCACCAGGTGGACAGAAGAAATCACCGGAAGCTGACCCTTGGACATGCCTGGTTTGGTGCTTTTTTTTTTTGTTTTGTAAAGTACAAGAGCTGTTTTTCCTTATCTTAGCAAGGTACTTTGTAATTATAGGCTGTTTAGTGCCTATGATTAATTTCTCCTTATTAACAAGGAGAGTTGAGTGCTTGTATCAGTTTAAGACTTCCTAGTGCTTTCCAGCAGGTTTTAAAGCAAGTGCTAGTCACAGGGATGCTTAAAGGTAAGATGACAAAAATGGCTTATCCTAAACACTGCAGTGTGCACTAGAGGACAGACCTTTCTATTGCTATATTTATTTCATTAATTAAGACTCTAATGTATTTTGTGGGGTCATCCAAAATATTCATCATTTTTAATTTGTACGTAAAATGGTCCATAAACACTGTACCCCCACCCTTATCCGGTATCATAACTCAAGAATTTATCCTGACTCAATTCATTCAATAAGATGTTTTCTTCCTTTGTAAGGTTAAAGCCAATCTTACTCTTTATTTCTGATCTTAATTCCTTCTCCATTAAGGTGTCAAAGTTTTTTAATTGTGGGTGTAGGGGTGGGTTAAAAGTACTTTTTCTTTTTAAGTCTGTTGGCTCTTTTGTATTCAGACTTTGACCATAGAAAAATAACTCTTAAGTTTTTCTTTCTTAAGAATAACTGTAAATCTATCAGCACTTTCCTTCTTGGAATGAACTTACAACCTTTTGACAATAACTTAAAATGAGTTTCATTTAGTTCTACCTCATTTTAATTATATATATTATACCCTTTAAAACTAAATTTATTATCCTCAACAACAATAACCTCACTAGTGTCTAAAATTCCTGCCTGTTCCATTGGTTGAGTTTGCTGTCCCCCCCCCCATTGTTGAAATTGTAGTTTTTTTTGCAGTCTGTTTTTTTACCTTTCTGATCGCCGTAAAGGTGGGAATTCTAAAGGGTCACTTATATCATATTCTTGTTCACTATTCCTTTGTTCTCTTACATCATGTATATAAACTTATCCCATTCCTTCCCATACATTTCCTTGTTATTACTATTCCTAAAAAATTCCTTAGGTTTAAGGTAACTAATTTTCTCTCTATATTCTTTGACGTCCCTATCAATTTTCCTACTTTTCCTTACATATGCACTTTTTATCTTACCTTCAATCTTACCCAAGATGTCAAAGCATTTTTTTCTTTTCCCTTTCTATAGAAAACATTAAATCACACATTATTTTTGATTCACCTCCTCTAATTTACCATGTTCCATCTCCCTTTCATTTTTTCTAATAATGGCTTTAATTATCTCAAAACTGCATTTATCAAAGATCTGTAGAAGTTCATTATGAAAATCAGTACCCTCCTTTACCTTATTAGGATACTTATATACTCTAAGACCTTTTGGTACTATATTAAGTTTCAAACATTCAGTAAGGTAGGCATTTTCCATTTCTAAATTTTTATATTTAAATAATAAATCATCCAACAGTCTTAAATTGTGCATATATACATATATAAAATTAACATCCTGATAGGGAACTGAAACAACATGTTCCCTTTCATTAAACTGATATTTTAAATTAATGATGGATGTTTTCTCTTGGATCGAATAGTGCCATGGGCTTATTCCAAGTGCTCATTTTTTACTTTTCTGATATGTGTGTATGTGTGTGTGTGTGTGTGTGTGTGTGTGTGTGTGTGTGTGTGTTTTAGTGTTTTGGTAACACACACACACACACACACACACATATATATATATATATATATATATATATATATCAAATATATGTACATGTATATATACAAGTCATCATTCAGTTTTAGTATGTAATCCTTTGCATAATTTCTGAATACAGATGTATGTGAAGTTGCTTCAGGCTTCAGTCTTATACAGAATGTGAATGATTTGAGCATAACTCTGAACTGTCCAGATTTTTGCAGAATGTCAAGATCTTTGATTCATATTATTGATCTGTACCTCATAAAATTTGTTGTTTTCTGGCAAATGACTGAGGATTGAAGCTACTAATTAATGATATACATTTGAGTTTTTGACTTCATATCCTTCAGAAAATACATGCCACTGCAAAAATATGTTACTATCGCAACTTTCTAAATTGTAAGAGTGATATTTAAAATATATCCCTATTTTTCTGCCCTTGCCCCCCCCCCCCATCATTTTAGGCTTTGTCCAGATTTGTTAGATTCAAAGGCATTGAGAGTTATGATTTGTGGTCTGATCTGACAGTAGAGGAATTACAGAAGGTGGGGAGTAAAGCTGCCTCATATTGGTAAGGACCAATCTCACTGCTTTTTGCAACATCTCAATTCATTGACTTTTTATTTTCCTTAATGTATATTTATTGATATTCTATGATACCATCCTACCCAATTATATATTATCTCATAATGAAAGGATGATCATTATCTGGATGCAGAAGGCAAACCCATGTCTACCTGAACAAGTACAATAGTCCTTGCCTACATAGCACATTTTAGTGGTGACACTAATCGTTCTCTAAGTCCCAAAGGAAGCAGCAGGTTCTCCACTGTAGATAGGAACCACTTTAGATCTTTGCCATAGCTTATGAACAAACCTTGATGTAGAAGAGAATATTGTACAGCACTAGTGAGGAACTAGTGTTTTCATTGTGCTCATCTACTTCTTTATGAGGATATGATATAATGGTGGTTGCTGTCAAAGCCTAGTATAGTGGCATCTTTACTGCTGGGGTTTTAAAGCTAAAGCTGAATGTCTGTGTAGGAAATTTATGTAATCTGACTTGGAATTTAGTGCAGCACTAATTCTTATAACATTACAGTGATGAGTATTACCTCCAAGCTTCCCTTCTTACTTATAGAATATCCATTTTACATTTTAGCTAATAGGAGTCCTTGATTGACTGGAAATATACCAAATGTATTAGTATACTTATGAATTTAAATTATAATGATGTTATATTTATAGATGGCTCTGTATATCATTTTAATGGCTAATCCCTGAGTAGTACCGTTTTGCAGTATGCACAATGACTAGCAGTCTAAACACAGACAGCAATTTAATTTTGCCTTGTTACAGTTGCATTCAATCAGCTTATAATCTGTTTTGTGTTTCAAACAACCTTACTGATGATTATTTATTAAAATATATATATATATATATATATATATATATATATATATATATATATACACACACACACACACACACACACACACATACATATTTATAAAGTTAGAGACAAAACACGTGCGTGTGTGTGTGTATGTATGTATATATATGTATATATGTATATATATATATATATATATATATATATATATATATATATATATAGATATATATATATATATGGGTCTAGTTTGTTTCACTGAAACTCATTTCATTGAAACCTCATTTCACTGAAAATCAGTTGCCTGAGCACAATTCACTGAAAGCTCACTTCACTGAAAACTCATTTTACTGAAACTCATTTCACTGAAAGGTATATGCCCTGTTCCCCACTGTAGTGCGATCCTGGAGTTAGTATATATAGTAAGGGTGTGGGGGGCATAGCCCCCCACCTATTTTAAACGTTGGAAACCATAGACATGGATAATTAAAAGTTGAATGAATAACTTTCCAGAAGATAATATATAACCAAACTATGTGGGGGACTTTCAGTGAATTGTGCTCAGGCAACTGACTTCCAGTGAAATGAGCTTTCAACAAAATGAGTTTCAGTGAAGTGTGTTTTCAGTGAAATGAAGTAGACCCATATATATATATATATATATATATATATATATATATATATATATATATGTGTGTGTGTGTGTGTGTGTATGTGTGTATGTACTCAGAACACATTACTGATTAAATTTAGAGGTAGTTACACAAATGCGGGTGTGGATAACAGAGCAGAAGACAGGGACATTACAGTAATGTGATGCAGGCTAGTCAGCACCCAAATGTACTAAAAGTATAATTCAATATTGTAAGATAACAGCAGAACAATTTGTGTAGTTGAGAAAGTGAATTGACAGAAAACTATATATGCAGTGTAGGAATGTTGTAGTGCCTGGCATAATATTATCATATTCCATTATAAGTCATTATGGCTATGTTACCCTTTAATGTTTAACTACTCCTCAGCATTATGTCAGACATTTGTACAGACCTAAATTTGACATCATCACACTGGTCATACCTTGTGTATATTGTTGCAGACATTTGACAAGATGATGTCAGTCCTATAATTTGGACTGCGACAACACATCCTTGTTTTCGTTTGATGCATTCAAGTATGAGGTGTAACACTGTAGGGCTTATCATTAATGCATGGCAATGACAGCACTCACCAGAGGTGACATATTGAGTGAGAACACTGTTTTGTCACTGACATGAGATCGGCAGTCTAATTGTCTAGACAATGCGTTTTGTGTGAGTAGACTACTTCTCATTCAAGGGCTGGGGTGTGCTTGTATGGTTTGGGTCATCCAGAAGTGTACTGGCAGGCCTTATGCAAATGTTGTTGCTCATTCATGTCATGCTAAGTCTTCCGGGAAGACAGTACTGCATCTGTATATGTTTTTAGGTTTTGTCACTTTTCTGAAATACACAACACGGTGTTATATGATGTTATCATGTATTAGATCTACAGAAGTGGTTAATAGGTTTGTGAATATCATTCATGGATCTGGTCAAGGTTATTGGTTTGTTAGCATGTGGTGATGCCAAAATGAAAGAAGTGAGCATATTTAGGTACACAGATTTATGGCTTAAAAGAACGCTATTGATCCAGAAGAACTTTTGTAGTGCAGCCACAATACCTCATATTCCAAGTACCCATTGGCATGACTAATTTATACCTAGTTTTAGGCCCCTTTCAATGATGGCTTCAAGGGCCAGACCTGGGCTGTATGTATGACTTCCCATCCATCCATCCATCCATCTTTGGCTTAAAGAGGGTCAGGGAGTTACTTTGCTTTCTATCCAAAGGAAGTCTATTCTGTTAACAGCTGATTCCCTGGGATATATAGCTATCCTGCCAGCACCTGCTATTTATGTTATGGTAGAAGATAAGTTCTCTTAAACAGGTGTTATTATGTTACTAGTTCTCCGGATGTGCAGCAGGTGACAGTGGACTGGATCTTTTAAAGCTATGCAGGCTAGACAGGATCACCACTCCAGAATCTATAGGAAAATAGAAAAAAGACAAAGTGCTTTAAGGCTGCCTGGGTAGCTCAAGAAAGGAATACACTTGATTATTATAATGAGAAAAAGAGTGCATTAAGTATCCCAAGGTCATGTGCTTACACAAGTACACACCACATTGTGACATTATACTCTATTAATCACCCCTGGTGATTAAGTAGAAGGATTTCCTAACATTAGTGGATGCGTAATGCTCAAAGGATAACTAATTGTGCTCAGGTCCCTAATGATGAGTCAATTTTGGCTAAAGACATAGTGTTAGTGTTACACTTGTTGGCATGTAGTTTTAGGCTGTGCTCCAGGGCACCACTTATTGCTGCATACTAGTCCCTCCTGAAAAAAATCTGGAAGTCGGATGGTGAGGTAGTGACAAGTTCCAACCTTGGTCAGCTACAAATTCTTTATGTCAACATTATCACTGTAGAAGTAAATACCAAAGACAATTGGTCCTGGAATTGCTCACTGGGAGATATCACAGGTAAATACTCTTTTCGAAGACAGCATGCCTTACAAGTAATAGATTTAGGTATGCCCATTAGCCAGTTTGATATCTAGCAGGTAACATATGAGTTTATAATTACAGTAGAAACCTTGAAGTGCACTTCTAAAACAGTTATGTGCACTGCATACATAACAGCACTAACAGACCTGCATTATCAGATATGTACAGAATTTATAGATATTCAAGAATGCCTTGAATTGCAAGTTTGTCAGTAAAACATGTAGAGGCTGTTGTTTTCAAACCACATGAAGATAAGCATAGATTATGTAGTGCATACATACATAGAAAAATAGCTACTGTAACTTGTCAAATATAGGATCATCAATGGCATGAGATTTTGGTTGCAGCACTTAATTTTTACTGCCTTAGCAAAAAAAGTACTCCTATAATTACCTGCTGTAATACAACAGGAATGGTACTGAAAAGTATACTGGAAATGTGCAGACTGCATTTGCCTCAGTTTTCAAATGCTAATTAGTGTAAACTAACTGTACTTCAGTTAAACATTTAGGAAAGGTGTGAAAGTTCAAAACATTTTACCACAATTAATAGTAGAAAAAACTGAGAAAAGAAATTCAATAGGATGGAATCACTATTAGACAAATAGTTATGGTGTGATCTCTGAAGGGCATCAGCTAATGAGAAAATAATTTCAGAACAATGATTAGATTCAGTTCTAAAGCTCCATGACATTTTTAGTGAAAAAATAAAAAATATATTATTCTTTTAGAATATTAGTATATTTGCTACTCAACAGGTTTGTTTACAAGGCACAACTGTGCAAAGCAATGCTGTGCTCTAAAATGAGGGAAAATCTGTATGATTATAAAAATGCACCTACTTGAAAACACACACACACACACACACTAACAAGCAGCACTAATAAAAAAAGGTCATGCACTTACCATAACGTTCCATCTGTATTGTCTATTTTCATTCCTCCTCGACTGATGGGTTCAGATCCAAGGTGTCAGATCCAGCTCGGCTGCTATAAAAGCTTATGGCAATTCAGAACTCTCGAGCTTCTCCCCTACCCACAATGCATCACCCTTATTACCTCAGATCTTGTTTGCAAGCAATAAAGAAAGAAATATTCTTACAACTTTATACATATATGTATATAATTCAGATAAAGACAGGGAAAGAGAGGAAGACGGAATGCCACATCTAGAGCTGATAATGTTGGAAAGGTATAACCAAATTGTTATATCCCCTCGATCTTCTAGAATAAACCTAAAAAAGGTTGGGGATTGGTGGTAAGGGAGTCGAGGAGTAATGAAAATAGACAACACAAATGGAACATTATGGTAAGTGCATAACATTTTTATCTGATGTTGTCAATTTTCATTCTATCCACGACTGATGGGACAGAGTCCCCAGCTACTTAGAACCCTAGGTGGATTCAAGGAAGGATATTTCTGAGCACCATTAAGCCAAAAGATACCCTACCTCTGGACACCAGATCCAGCTTATCATGAGAGATAAAAGTGTGAGGGGAATCCCAATTTGCTGCTGAACAAATACGATCCATGGAAGTTCTTGAGTGGAAAACTGAAGAGGTAGCTACAGTTCTGGCAGAATGAGCCTGTATTTTGTAAGGCAAAGTCATTCCTTACTTATTATAAATAAAGGAAATGCAGTCAGTAAGCCATTTAGCTAAGGTGACTTTAGATACAGGTGAGCCCAATTTCAAGTCAGCAAAGGATGCAAACAATTGATTAATCTTCCTGATATCTTTTGATCTATGAAGATACGTAATTGTCTACGCATGTCTAGCAACTGTAACAAGTAATCTCCTTTGTTGGAATAGTTCGGGAAGAAGACTGGTAGATTAATTACAGTGATTAATGTTGACGTCATACTACCTTGGGCAAAAATGATCCATTGGTTCATAAGGAGACTCTATCCTTATGGAAAATGAGATACAATGCCTGAATTTCCAAAATTCGTCTGGCAGAAGTGATGGCAACAAAAACAAAGTCTTCCAAGACAAAGATTTAAGGTCAGTATCATGGGCAGACTCAAAGGGTGGTAGAGTCAAGGATTGCAGTACCAGACTGAGATCCCAGGGTGGAGTGGGATCTTTAAAGGGGGGGGGGGGTTAACAAAAATAGTGCTGTGCAAAAAGGCTTTACATAGTTTATGAGAGGCTAGTGAACGGCCATCAAATCTGATGCAGAAATTAGAAATTATTGCCAACTGGACTCTCACTGTTGAAGAACTGGTGCCTTGGTTGAAAAGCACTATCAAGAACTCTAGCACATGACTAATTTGGTCCGAGAAAGGGTCTGAATGTTTGAATAGCCTGGTGTACAAATCTCTTCCACTTACTAGTGTAAAGTTTCCTACTGGATGGCTTTAGGGAAGACAACAAGATGTGACGAATAGAAGAAGAGAGCATCGATTGTCTGGTTATTATCGGAATTGGAGAACCCAAGATGTCAGCTTGAGGTTCGGAAGGTCCTGATGTGTCATGCCCATCGGGTGAAACAGGAGGTCTACAGCTGGGTCCAGAATCCAAGGTTGGTGAACTAAATGAGGCCACAGGAAGGGAAACCAAATCTATCAAGGCCAAAAGGAGGCAATGAGGATGACTTTGGTCTTCAACCTGGCAGCTCTCTGAAGGAACTTTGGAATTAGGGGAATTGGGGGAATATGCATAAAGTAATCTGAGGGGGGCAATCGTGGAGAAGAGCATCCCTCGTTGACTCCTTCTGCGAGGGGATTAGGGCAAAATACTTGCTACACTTGTTGTTTAGGGGAGATGCAAAGAGACTGCAGCAAGGGTGGCCACATTTGCGGAATATTTGTTCCACCACTGTCTGGTTGTGGGACCATTCATGAGATAACAGCATGCACCTGTTCAGCTTATCTGCTAGGATGTTGGACTTCCCCGAAACATACATTGCTAAGAGAAAGAAGTTGAAAAATATTGCCAATTGCCACACCCCTAGTGCTTCTTGGCATACAGGGTATGATCTGGTTCCTCCTTGTTTGTTGATGTACCAAACCACTGACATATTGTCTGTTTGAATTGCAATTGCTCCTGATGGGAGAGCATTCTGAAAAGCTTGCAGTGCTAAAAACACTGCTCTCATTTCCAGTATGTTGATATGTAAATTGGCCCCTTCGGGGGACCACATGGCTTGGACTGTCTTTCCCAGGTAATACCCCACACTCTAGCTGTGAAGCATCCATGGTCACTATGGCCTTGGGCTGTAAGGGGACAAATGGATGGCCCTGTAGCAATTGAGCCAAATGGATCCACCACATCAGACTTTTCTTGCATGAGTTGGTAATTCGTATTGGAGCAGACAAGGGTAGTTAAAAAATTGATCACTGAGATGCCAACATCCATTGGAGAATTCTTATGTGAAACCTGGTAGGGGAACAATGATTATTGCTGCTGCCACTGATTCTAGAGCATGTAGAACTAGGTGAACCGAGATCATGGTACTGCAAAGTATCGTGTTGACTTGTGACCTTAAATTTTAAACTCTGGGAAGGGAAAGGGTGGCTATTGTTGACCTTGTGTCTAGTAGCACTCCTATGAACCCTCCAATTTGAGTTGGTTCTAGATTTGACTTCTCAAAATGTATTTTTATTCCTAACTTTGTGCAAATGTGGATGACTTCTTCTCTTGCCATAATGAGTTGATGTCTGGTCGGAGCGGTAATGAGCCAGTGTTCTAAGTACTGAAACACATGGAACACATGGAATCCTTGTAGTCTGAAGTGAGCTGCTACCACTGCCATACATTTGGTGAACATCCTGGAGGATGTAGTGAGGCCAAAGGGCAGTGCTCTAACTGACAATAACTGGCTCCTAGCTGGAAACGTAAGAATCTCCTGGATCACCTGTTTATTTTTATATGATAGTATGAATCCTGGAGATCTACTGAGCACATCCAGTCATCCTTTTCCAAAAACAGAAGACTGGACTGAACCGTGACCATCCAGGACTTTGTCTTTCAAACAAATCTGTTTAGATTGCTGAGATCCAGAAATGGTCTACAGTCCATTGTTGTCTCTGGCACTAAAAAAGAATCTTGAGTAAGTTCCGGATCTGGGGAAACCTCTTGGATGTCTCTTTTGTTTAGCAGCTTTTGTATTTGAAAGGCTACTTGATCCCTCTGATTGGGTGGAACACTGGCGATTTTCCTGGAAATTGGAAGAGGAAGAAAAAATGGAATTATACATCCTCTAGATACGATCCTCTGCACCCAAGTGTTTTTTGTTATCTCTAGCCAGGCTCCCTGGTTCAGGGACAAACAACCCTTGACTGTCTCCAGAGGGAGGCAATCAGGCCTCCGTTCAGAAGCACTGGATGGGTTTGCCAAAGAAAGGTTCACTGAACCCTTGATGTTGTGGGCTTCCTCTGCTGTGAAGGCAGTGTCCATCATTTGACCCCTCTGCCTCTGGGGCAAGACCCTCCACATGTGTCCTCTGGGATGATTCCTCAAGAAAGATCTTTGGGAGGTGGAAAAAAATGTACTCCCATGGCAGAAAGGGCCTTTCTATCCTTTTCACACCTAGACAACGTATCTTTTAATTTGGGGCCAAAGAGAGACATGCCATCAAAAGAAGCATTGAACAACATAGACTTAACATAGACACATGCGCATCCAGGTATGCCTCCTGATGGCTACTCCTGAACTCACTGTTGTTGAGGTTCCTTCTGCCTCATTGGAAGTAAGTCTCATGGATGAGTTTGATATTGATTGAAGGGTCACCACCTGTGAGGTGATGGAGTCCTTCATCTCCTCAAACACAGTTCCTGCAAGGCTATCTGAGAGTTCCTTTATCATATCCCTTTGTAATATGGTGAAATGTTCCAGATAGTTCAAGGACCTCAAACTGAAGGTTCCTGAAGCGTAGACACACTTCCCAAATGTGTCCATCACCTCTGACTCATTGGCAGATGAACAGAGGAACTTTCATTGTCTAGTTTCTTCCTGGTTGCAGCCGCTACGATCATGGCATCAACAGGAGGGCCCTTAGACCAAAAGTTTTTGTCTTCCAGAGGGGTCATAACTGGCATGGGCTCAACGGAGCCAAGCTCCTTCCATGCTCGCTATGAGACCAATTCAAGGAGCTCCTTGGCAGGCAGAATCACCCAAGACATAGATGGGCTGGTACCAAATGCCTCCAAAACCACAGATTCCTCTGACAAAGGATTGCTGGGCTTCCAGCTACCTCTCTGTTTTAGGATTTCAAGGATGTCTCTGAACGAGATGTCCGCAGGAGGTGAATGTGGGGATCCTTCCCCATCCTCAAAATCTATGTCTTTGGTGACAGATTCAGAAGACTCCAGATGCTTCTTCTTTCATCTCTTTGTCCAAGGGACATCTTCAGTGGGATAATCTAGAGAGGTATTAGAAAAGGAAGAAATACCCAATTGGGTGTCCTGAGGTTTTAGTAACGGCTGTCCCTATGGAAGGGTTAGCAGGGACACCTGACGCAGATCAGCAGAATATACAAAACCCAAGGGGGTAGGACCAGTCTGGGTCATGGAAGCTGACAGGGTTCTCTCCAAAGTAATAATGGTTGACCTTCCCAGAGAGGGTAAGGAACCCAGGTCTGAAAGCAGGGCTTTCTGATTCTTGGTCTTTCCCTGCTCTGAGGAAAGCCTCCCTGAGGCAGAAGTCAGATCCAAACTAACTCTTACCAAAGCTCTGAAGTGAAGAGACGACTTTGAAGCCCTCTGAGTATACTGAAACACTTCTGATTCAACAAGGTAAAATTGGCTCCAAGAGGTCTCTGGATCCAATAGCATGGAGGACCTGTGAGCAAAGTTCAGATGTGAGGATACAGCAATCTTCAGATCAAAAGAAGGCGGGCCTGGACAAGTCAGATCTAAGTGCTCCAAACCCACAAAGGGACTCAGAGGAGGAAGATTTAGACGTAGTTTATTGGATATATGGGTTTCCTTACATGAAGGGGTAGGAGCTGAACCAACAACTGGGAGGCTCTGCACCGAAAGCATTGGTCTCACTACCCTCTCCACATCTTTTACAGTGAGGCTCCTAGAAGAGCAAGAGGACTGCCTGGAAGGAGAATCTGGTCTATAAAGAAAAGGAGAAGGCTCTCTTGATGGGACAGGGTCCATAGATGGGGAGTACCTTGTCCTAGGAAGTATGTCCAGTATTCTAGGAGGCCCCAACGTGTTTGGAGCCGATGAATCCTTTGTTTTTGAAGACTTCACATCCAAAAAAAGCATCTGGTCTGAAGACGTACTTTTACCTTTGTCTGATCTGAGGGGATTGGATTCGATAATTTAAATTTTCTTCTTCTTGGATGGAAACTGTTGGATCCGAAGAAGTCCTTTTTGAAGTTTTCTCTGAGGTCTTAGAAGAAACAGAAGAAGAGCTCAGACATGACTGAGACAACTTTCTGGATGTCTCTCCAGAGATGGCATCATGAAAAAAAAGACAGTAAAAGACTCTTCAAGATTAATTTACTCTTGCTTTCTACTAATTCTCGGGGATTGAAGGCATGACATATTGCACAACTGTCTTGCAGATGAAAGGGACCAAGGCAGTAGACATAAAGGGTGTGCGAGTCAGAGAAGGGAATCTTTTGTCCGCACTTCCCACACTTCTTAAAACCTGTAGGTCTTTTTTTCTCTTTCAGCCACATTAATAAAAAGAAGTTATGTCTTACCATAATATTCCATCTGTGTTGTCCATCTTCATCTATTCTTGACTGATGCGTTATGATTCAGATCCTTGGAACCGATCCACCCATTATATAGCTCACGCCAGCCAAAAAACTTTCAAGCTAAAGGTCTACCCATAATGCCCCCTCCCTACATTACCTCATATTAAGTTTGCAATTGTATAGAAAGGAATATATCCATATCCATATATACACACAGATAGAAATGAAAACACCTTGAAAAAGCCATGTTCAAGAAGTATCCTAACTGAAGACCCAGGACAAAAAAATGCTTCACCAGGAGTCCTCAGGAGGGGGAAGGAGGGAGGGATGTCAAGAATAGATGAAGATCGACAACACAATGGAACGTTATGGTAAGACATAACTTCTTTATCTGATGTTGTCAATCTTCATCCATTCTTCACTAATGGGACAGAGTCCCCAGCTACTTTAGATCATGGATGGCCCTATGGAATAATATTCATGAGAACCATAGAACCAAAGGCAGTTCTTCTCCTGGAGACCAAATCCAATTTGTAATGAGTGATAAAAGTATGTGGTGTAGCCCATATTGCTGCTGCGCATATTTTGTCCATGGAAGCTTTCGAATGAAAAAAAGCTGAAGTAGCCATGGATCTGGTGGAATGAGCCTTAACCGGCATTAGTAATTTTAGATTGTTTTTGTGATAAATGAAAGTAATGCAACCTCCTAGCCATTTTGACAAGGTAACCTTGGACACAGATTTTCCTAAGGTTATCTCAGCGAAGGAAATAAATTACTGTTCTGATTTCCTGACTTCTTTAGTTCTATTCAGGTAAAAATGCAACTGTCTGTGTATGTCTAACAAGTGTAGGCAATATTCACCTTTGATGGTAAAATTTGGAAAGAAGATTGGTAAGTCTATAGTCTGATGTTGGGATCTGAAACCACCTTCGGAAGAAAGGATGGATTGGTCCTGAGTGTAACTTTGTCTTTATGGAAAAGTAAGTAAGGGGGCTTTGAACATAAGGCTTGCAATTCAGAAACCCATCTTGCAGAGGTCACAGCTATAAGCAGAAGTGTTTTCCAAGAGTGAAACTTCAAATCACAAGTAGCTGCTGGTTCAAAGGGAGTAAGTACCAGTGATTTTAGAACAACAGTCAGGTCCCATGGTGGTAGAGGATCTTTAAATGGTGGCTGTAATCAACTAGTTCCCTTGAGGAAGACCTTACATAGTCTATGTGAAATTAAAGGTAGATCTCCAAATCCATTATGAAAATTAGAGATGGTGGCTAGAATTACCTTAACAGTAGAAGCAGAAGCTACTTTTGCAAAAAGGATGGCCAGAAATTCTAATACATTTTCCATTGCAGCTGAAAATGGGTCAAAACCCTTATCACAAGTCCAGATAGAAAACTTCTTCCACTTACTAAGGTAGAGTTTCCTGGTGGATGGTTTATATGATGCAAGCAAAATTTTTCTCACCGGGGATGGTATATCATGACGCCTGGCCTCTAATGGAATTGGAGGAACCAAGCAGTTAGCTTGAGACTTTGAAGAATGGGATGCACCAGTCCCTGAGGGTGAGACAGAAGGTCAGGAACTGGTTCCAGAACCAATGGATGGTGAAGTAGATGAGACCATAGGAAGGGAAACCAAATTTGTTGAGGCCAGTAGGGTGCAATGAGAATTGCTTCTCAACCTGGCTACTTTCTTGAGAAACGGTGGAATCAAAGGGAAAGGAGAAAAGGTATAGAGGAGACCCGGGGGCCAATTGAGGAGAAGAGCATCTCTCAGGGATCAAGGCAAAATAGCTTCTGCATGTGTTGTTTTGGGGTGAAGCAAAAAGGTTGCAGCAAGGCTGGCCCCAGCAACAAAATATCTTCTTTGCTATCATGGGATTGAGAGACCACTCGTGAGGCGATAGAATGCACCTGCTCAATTTGTCCACTATCACGTTTGAACTTCCCAGGATGTGCATTAGTATCAGAAAGCAGTTGGAGGCAATGGCCCACTGTCACACTCTGAGGGCTTCTTGACAGACAGGATAGGATCTGGTTTCCCCTTGTTTGTTGATATACCAGACTACAGATATGTTGTCTGACCGAATTGCAATTGTTCCTTAGGGGAAGACTGAATGAAATAGTTGCAATGCTAGAAGCACCACCCTCAACTCCAGGACACTGATATGCAGATTGACCTCTAACATGGACCAAGTGCCTTGGACTGTCTTTCCCAGATAATGCCCCCCACTCCATCTGGGAAGCATCCGTGATCACTGTGTCTTTGGGATGAGGAGGGACAAAGGGGCGGCCCAGAAGAATTTGCTCGGATTCCATCCACCAAAACAGGTCTTTTTTGCAGCGACTGGTTAGAATTATGAGATGGTTCATAGGGTAAGTTAGTATGGACCACTGATACGCTAGTAGCCATTGTAGTAGTTTCATGTAATATCTTGATAAAGGAACCAGAGATATCACTGCTGTCATGGACCCTAATGCTTGAAGTATCAGTTGAGCTTCTACTTTGTTTGAAGTCACGAGAGAATGAACCTGAGATTTTATTCTGTTCAATCTGTGAGAAGGTAGAGAGACTACACAAGACAGCATGTTTAGATGAGCTCTGATAAATTCCATATCCTGAGAAGGAGTCAGTTGGCAGTTTGTTTGTTTGATAGTGATGCTCAAGTTCATGAACAACTACCAGATGATTTCTATCGCTTGTAGCAGTAGATGCCTAGTGGAAGCGATGATGAGCCAATCATCTAGATATGGAAATACCCAGAATTTGTGCAGTCTCAAGTGAGCTGCTACTGCTGCCATACATTTGTTGAACACTCTAGGGAACATGGTGAGACCAAAAGGCAGCCCCCTGAACTGATAGTGACTGTCTCCTAGCCAGAAGCGGAGAAACCTTCTTGAGCATTTGTCCATTTTTATGTTTTAATACCCGTCTTGAAGGTCTATAGAGTACATCCAATCATTTTCTTCCAGAAAGGGAAGTAGTGACTGAAACGTGACCATCTGGAATTTGGACTGTTGAACAAATTTGTTTAGAATGCGGAGATCCAGAATTGGTCTCCAGTCCTATGTCTTTTTTGGCACTAAAAAGAATCTTGAGTAAAATCCAGATCCTCTTTGTTCTGGTGGGACTTCTTGGATTACTCTTTCGTCTAACAGCTTTTGTACCTTTAAAGCTGCTTGGTCCCTCTGACTGGGTGGAATGTCAGGGAGCCTTGATCGAGTTGGTGGGTGAAGGGAGAAGGGGATAAGGTAACCTCTGGAAATTATTCTCAGCACCAAGACATCTGTGGTTATATGTCACCAGGCTGATGGGTGGAAAGAAAATTTTCCCCCGACTGCTTCCAGAGGTAAGCAATGAGGCCTCCTTTCAGGAGCGCTGATAGGGTTGGCCAAAGAAAGACTCCCTGGATCACTGGGTCTGAGGGCCACTTCTGCCTCTAGGACAGAGTCTTCCATTTGAACTCCCCCCTCTGCCCTGAGGGGAGCCTGTACCATGTGTGTCCTGGAAAAGCTTCTGAGACTTCTTAAACTACATCTTCCCACTCCTCTGATTCCTGGAATAGACTCGTTGAGGAACAGAAAAACATATGTCAACAGCAGAAAGAGGTTTTCCATCTTTCTCACACCTAGATAGAGTTTCCTTAACCTTTGGGCCGAACCAAAATGATCCGTCAAAGGGAGCATTGACGAAGGAAGATTTGAATGGCTCTGCATACTCACACAGGTGCATCCAAGCATGTCGTTGAATAGTAATGCCTGAACTGGCTGACCTGGTCGCCCCATTGGCTGCATGTGCAATGAGCCTCATGTATGAATTAGATATAGACTCCAGGGTAGCTAGCTGGAAGCCCACTTTTTCCTGGAACCCCTCAGCCACAGTTCCTGCTAGGGTATCAGATAGCTCCTTGATCAGATCCCTTTGGAGCCTAGTAAAATGTGCCACGAAGATCAAGGACCTAATAGTAAAGGTAGATGATGAGTAGACTCGCTTCCCAAATCTGTCCATTGTCCTTGACTCTCGGGGGGGGGGGGGGTGAACAGTGGAACTTTCCTCAGCTAGTTCCTTTTTAGTGTCAGCTGCCACCACCATGGCATCTATATTTCCATAGTACTTTTACAGCCTTACTATTTCCATAGTACTACTACTACAGCCTTACTATCCTTTATCGACTCAATAAACAAAAACCGCAACAATAACATACCCTCTTCAGTCTTCTTCGTTGACCTATCCAAAGCCTTTGATATGGTCAACCACAAACTTCTCCTCCATCATCTGAAGTCCCTCTCTTTTGACAACACAGCCTTAAATTGGTTCACATCCTATCTGGATAACTGTAAACAGGCTGTACTCTGGCATAACCATCTCTCTGATCTCCTTCCCACCTCTATAGGAGTCCCTCAGGGCTCTATCTTACGCCCTCTACTATTTTCCATCTTTATAAATGACCTTCACCTAGCCACTCCTCTATCAACTTGCATTCAATATGCAGATGATACAACCATTATCTGCTCAGCCCCAACACAGTCAGAACTTTATTCCCTTACACAAAATACCTTCACTACCATAGAGCAATGGTTCTCTAACCATTGTCTCCTCCGTAACCCAAAGAAAACCAAACTCCTGATTTTTACACCCACCCTCTTGTCTCCCTCCATTAATTTCTCACTCACAGCCAACAATGGCATCCTTATCTCCCCAGACAATAACACCAAACTACTAGGCATTACAATTGACAACCAACTCAAATTTGACACAAACATTGACTCTACAATAAAATCAACAAACAGAAAACTAGGCTCTCTGTATAGAATTAAATCTTTCCTTACTCCTGAAGCCCGAATACTATAGCTAGAACCCACTTAATCTCTTCCCTTTTATATGCCTCCCCAATCTATACAAATCTTTCTAAATATAATCTTAACAAACTAACTACGTCTTATAACAATATTGCCAGATTTGCTACAGCATCTCCATACAGGACTCACCATTGTTCTAATCCTAAAAAACTAGGGTGGCTAGAATTACCCAACCTAATACATTTTAACCAACTTACAATCGCCCATAAAGCTCTCTACCACCCAGACAATACCCCAATGCTCTCCACCCTCATAAAACCCTATAGCAATCTGAAGAACCTGCGCTCCTCTAACAAAATACTGATTCATACTTCTCTTTCTAAGAACTCAGCAGGTGACTCCACATTTTCCAACTCAGTTGGGAAACTATGGAATCAACTACCTCAAGAACTCACTACTCAAACATCAATCCCACTATTTAAAACTAAACTTAAACTCTTCTTTTCCAACCATTGGCTTTGCTCTTGCAATAACCCAGACTAACCTTTTTATATCTCCCTGCTATGGGACTTTTTTTTTCCATCCTCTCTTATCTCGTATATCTAACTCTCTACATTACTCTCTACAAAGCTGTTTCTATTACGTCACTTCTAATAAAGGAGCTAAATCTCTACTTTTCATCTTCTTATAAAGATGTAATAGAGTAACTAGGTACTTTACTTGTACTTTCATACTGTACTCTTTTCTAAGTAATAGAGAGACTAGGTACTTTACCTCATATTGTACTCAAATGCTTTTAATTCTAACAGAAGGTTTAAAGTATATGTTATTAGATATTATTTGTGTATGCTGATATATTCTGATAAAGTTTTTTGTTTAGTCTTACTATAGTAGCATTGTAGAGGAGCTTTTCTCCCCGGGCCTCCATTGAAAATGGACATGTATCCAGTTGGACTAGCCCGGTTAACAAATATAAAATAAATAAATAAATAAATAAATAAATAAATATATCTACTGCTAAGCTTTTTGCCCAGTGTCGGTGATCCTCAGGTGTTGAGAGTATTCTATCTAGTCTGCAGGGAACTGGTTATATCGAATCAGGAGCCTCCAAAGCCCGCTGAGCGATCAGCTTAATAAGACCGTCAGTGGGAGGAGTCACCCAGTAAGTAGATGGGCAAGCTCCAAAGGCCTGAAAGTACACACACTCCTCAGAGGAAGGGTATTTGGACTTCCAGTTACCCCTCTGTTTGAGGATTTCCAGGATGTCTCTAAAGGAGATGTCTTCCAGAGGGGACCGGGGGGGGGGAACCCTTCCCCTCATTGAAATCTCTGTCCTCAGTGACAGACTCTTCAGGGCAGTCTCTGTGTTTCCTCTTACACAGTCTCTTCTGAGGGGGTTTGTCAGTGGGAATTTCTAAGGAGGACTCAGAAGAAGGTTGGTCTTTGGATGGTAACTCTTGCAGCCTTGGGGCTCACTGTTCGAGTCCTGAGGTTGGTGAAAGTTCTGGAAGGATAGGGGTCAGAGAGTGGGACTCCGGTAACACAGGAGCCACCTGAGAAGTAGAAGCGGTGAAGGCTCTCTCCATGGCTTGGAAAACAAGCCCCCTTGAGGAGGGATGGGAGCCTGGAACAGAGACTAACAAACTTGGAACCAGGGTCACACCCCACCCCAAAAGACTCATCTCCAAGCGCAGAGCCAAGGAAAGACCTGCAGCCGGAGCAGACCAAAGTGGTAAGGTCGACTCTGAATGAAAAAACAGAAGACGACTCAAACACCCTGGACCTGACAGCAGAGGACTGATCCTGGGGACCAATCAGATCTGTGGGCACTGAGGGAGTTAGAGCCATGCCCGTAACTGAAAACAAAGATGTTGTCAGTGCCAAAACCATTGGAGCCTGTATGGTTGGAGTCAACAGCTCTAAAGCCTGTGAAGAGGTCAGAGGAGGAAAATATGTAGGGGTACTGGGAGAAAACTCCCCTACTCCAGGAGGGAGAGGGGGCTGATAAGATAGAGGAAGACCCCTAGCTGTAAGAAGCTGGTCCATCAACCTCACTATGTCAAGTTCGGAGAGACTCCTGCTGGAGCAAATGGACAATCCTGACGGAGAATCAGGTCTTTCTAAGAAGGGGTTTGGAAGTTGACCTAGAAAGGGGTCAACCGTGGGGGAGTATCTTGTCCTGGGTGTATGGAATGCTTCTGACTTCGGCACCAAGGGATAAGTTATGGACTGCAATGCCATAGGAAATGTCAGTACTGACGTGGTAGCTGATAAAGTCGGTGCCAATAAAGACATCGTAGTTGATACTGGTGCCAAAGTCGGTGCTGGTGTCGTAGTCTGTGACGATGACGAAATAGGTGTCGATGGCACTGAAATAGCAATTGGTGCTGAGGACTCAGTATGTTCCAAGATTTTTTGGGACCTTAGATTTTGGTTCCATAGAAGATCCAGCAGAAGAGCTTTTATGCTTTTTTGGTGTCAGCATCGATGGAGATGTCGGCATTGAGCAACTAGATTTTGAACCAGGCCAGAGGAGACTGATCAGCCTTGGACAAGGCTTCTTCAAAGGGTGCTTTAAGGAGCCCTTTAAGAAAAAGCTTATTCTTACATTCCACCAGCATTCTATTACTAAAACCCTGGCAGACAGAACAGCCACTGTTAAGATGTGGTGCACCTAAGCAATAAATGCATTTCTCATGCCCGTCACAGTTCAGCATTTTCCAGCCACACTCCTGGCATTGTTTAAACCCTGTGGTAATTTTTGACTTATCTGCCATGGTAAGCAAAAAGAAGGGGGGCAAGAAAGGCTAGACCAACTCACACAGAAAAGAAGAATCCTACCAGCAAAAGTACGGAAGATTACCTGTCGGTAAGTTAGAGAAGGGAAAGAAAAAACTACCAGCTATGGTAGGAGAGAAATACCAAGTGGTATAAGGGACACAGAAAAAGGGGTAGACACTTGAAAACAACTACCAGCATCACTAGAAGAAAAATATTAAAGGAGAAAACTTTAAACATTGAAAATTACAGTTATAGGGCGGCCACGGTGGTGCAGTGGTTAGCATTGCCGCCTCACAGCAAGAGGTTCTCCAGTTCGATCCTCGGCTGGGGTGCCTTCTGTGCCGGAGTCTGCATGTCCTCCCTGTGGTCACGTGGGTTTCCTCCGGGTGCTCCGGTTTCCTCCCACATCCCAAAGACATGCTGCAGGTGGATTGGTCACTCTAAATTGGCCCTAGGTGTGCGTGTGAGTGTGCCTTCTGTGGAAGGTTGGGTGCCGGGCTGGCAACTCGACACCGTAAAACTCCACTGCCATTCAATGTGCGGACAAGGTGATCTGCTGTGGCGACCCCTAACCGGGAAAAGCCGAAAGAAGAAGAGGAAGATTGAAAATTACAGTTATATTTCAAGTCAAGAAGAATATACTTAGCTGCAAGAGAGAGCTGACGAGTCTTTCTACAAGAGCGGCAAACAAGCTCTGAGGTAATGTAGTGAGGGGCATTGTGGGTAGACCTTTAGCTCGAGAGTTTTTTGGCTGGCCGAACTATATAACAGCTGGATTGGTTCCGAGGATCAGAACCGTAACCCATCAGTCAAGAATGGATGAAGACTGACAATATCAGATCAATGGTTATAGAAACTGCACAGAAGAAACTGCAAACAACCGCACAAAAAAGAAGTTATGTTCTTACCATAACGTTCCATGTGGAGTGTTCATCTCGCCTTTGTTCTTACACACGGGTTCGGAACCGAGTCGGCCGCATAGCAAAGCTCTGCATCATAGAGAAGCTCGAGACCAGGCTATATCCCACAATCCTCCCTGCCATTACTCAGATCTAGTTTGCAAGCAAACCAGACTAACAATAAACCTGAGGTGCTAAGGCTACATACTGCCACAAAAATTCAGAGACACCATCTCACTGACAAATTAACTAAAGGGTAACGAAATATACCCTATGAGGTAAGAGGTAATATATACCCGGAAGAGGTAAAGACATGTGGACAAGACTCTAGTCCTACTCGTTCTTCCAAACACGTGAGGGAGGGAAGGGGGGGAATGTAAGAACAAAGGCGAGATGAACACTCCACATGGAACGTTATGGTAAGAACATAACTTCTTTATGTGAGAGAGTTCAATCTCGCCGTTTGTTCTTACACACGGGTAGCGTCCCTAGCTCCGTCACCCTGAGTGACTCATGGAAGAACGTTCCTGAGCACAGTGGAACCAAAAGATGTCCTGTCTTTGGAGGCTTTGTCAACCCTATAATGAGCGATGAAAGTATGTGGTTTAGACCACGTGGCTGCTGCACAAATCGTGTCCAAAGGCAGGTGAGCTGCATGAGCCAAGGAAATGGAAACGGATCTAGTAGAATGGCCCTTAGGTTTGGTGGGCAAGGCCTGATTTGACTTAGAATACACAAAGGCTATACAATCAGTAAGCCATTTAGAAAGCGTACGTTTTGTAACTGCCATGCCCTTTTTATTGTCTGCAAATGCAACAAAAAGTTGATCTGTTTTTCTGTAATCTTTAGTCCTGTCCAAATAAAATCTTAGCTGTCTGTGGACATCTAGCTTGTGCAGCATATATTCCAACTTGCAGGTATGGTTTTTGAAGAAAGTAGGGAGTACAATGGACTGATTAATATTTATGACAGAACATACCTTAGGAAGGAAAGATGGGTTTGTTCGTAAGGAAACTCTATCTGGGTGCAAAATTAAGTAAGGTAGTTTAATTGACAGTGCTTGCAGCTCTGACACTCTCCGAGCTGAAGTAACCGCTACAAGAAAAAAGAGTCTTCCACGACAAAAACTTCAGGAGGCAAGAAGAGGCTGGTTCGAAGGGTGGCAACATTAGTTGTGACAATAACAAATTTAAATTCCATGGGAATAAAGGGTCTCTGACGGGCGGTCGAAGATGGAAGGAACCTTTCATAAAAGCCTTACAAAGCCTGTGGGACATAATAGAAGAACCGTCCTCACCAACATGGAAGTTGGATATGGCCGCCAACTGTACTCTTAGTGTGGAAGTAGAGGCTCCTTCGTGGAAAAGGATGGATAGAAATTCTAGAACTTTATGTAAAGGAGCAACCAGGGGGTCCAAGTGTTGACTAGATGCCCAGTACACAAAGCGTTTCCATTTACTCTTGTAAAGTTTTGTAGTGGAAGCCTTATGAGAGGCAACCAAAATGCGTTGAACTGCCGGAGAAAGTAGATCAGACCTGGCTAGGCGGGGAAGTGGAGCAGCCAAGCTGCTAGTTTGAGGGATAGAAGAGATGGGTGAGGAACTCCCGACGAATGTGTCAGTAGATCTGGTACTGGGTCCAGGATCCATGGTTCCTCTGTTTGATAGGCTCGAAGAAAGGGGAACCATATCTGTCGAGGCCAGAATGGGGCTATGAGTATAATTGTCCTTTCCAGGTTCATGGCTTTCTGAAGAAATTTGGGAATCAAGGGGGTAGGTGGAAATGCATATAGGAGACCCGGGGGCCAATCGTGTATCAGTGCGTCCCTGGGGACATCCCCTGGAGGGGGTAGAAGGGCAAAATAGCTTCTGCATTTGGTATTCATCGGGGAGGCGAATAGATTGCAGCAAGGCTGGCCCCATTTGCGGAAAATTCTTTCTGCCACCTGTAGTTTGAGGGACCACTCGTGAGGTAACAGGATGGCTCTGCTCAACCTGTCCGCAATGACGTTGGATGACCCGGGATGTGCGTTGCTATCAGAAAGCGACCGTGGACTCTGCCCATTGCCAAATTCTCATGGCATCTCTGCATAATGGGTAAGATCTGGTTCCCCCTTGTTTGTTTATGTACCAGACTACAGACATGTTGTCTGTCTGAACTGCTACTGTTCCTAGAGGTAGGTGGGTTTGAAAGTGTTGCAACGCCAAGAACACCGCCCTCATTTCCAGAACATTTATGTGCAGGTTGTACTCCATGTTGGACCATTCCCCTTGGACTGTTCTTCCCTGAAAAAGTCCCCCCCACCCTATCAGAGAAGCGTCCGTGGTTATAGTGGCCGTCGGATTCGGTAGAACAAATGGACGACCCATAGTGAGATCCTGACTGGACACCCACCATGAGAGGTCTCGCTTGCAAGAATCTGTTATCAGAATCTCGTGCGTTAGGGGTAACTGCTGGAACGACCACTGCGTGAACAGCAGCCATTGGAGGAGCCTCATGTGCAATCTCCCCATAGGAATTGCAATCAGGGATGCTGCCATGAGTCCCAAAACCTTCAACACCAATTTGGCCGGGGGTCTCCTGCATTGCAGTAGAAGAACCTGTTCCTTGAGGGATGAAGCCCTTACTTGAGGGAGCTTTACCAGTGTTAAGCGCGTATCTAGGTCAGCTCCGATGAATGAAATATGCTGTGAGGGCAGTAAGGCAGATTTTTCGAAGTTTATGGAAATCCCTAGGTGGGAACAAAGGTTGACTGTATAGTCTCTGGCTTGTATGAGGCGACGCTCGGTGGTGGCGGTGAGGAGCCAGTCGGCCAGATAGGGAAACACCCGGAATCCTAGACATCTCAAGTGAGACGCTACCACTGCCATGCATTTGGTGAATACCCTGGGGGCTGAGGTGAGCCCAAAGGGCAGGGCTCGAAATTGAAAATGACTGGCTCCCAGCCGGAAGCGCAGGTGATCTCTGGACGGTCTGGCCATCTTGATGTGGTAGTACGCGTTCTTGAGATCTATTGAGCACATCCAGTCGTCCTTCTGCAAAAATGGAAGGATCGATTGAAGCGTGACCATCCGGAACTTTTCCTTCTTCACGAAGGTATTGAGATTGCTGAGATCCAAAATGGGTCTCCAGTCCCCTGTCTTTTTTGGAACTAAAAGAACCTTGAGTAAGTTCCGGATCCTTTTTGGTCCGCCGGGACTGGCTGAATGACTCTTTTTTTGAGCAGCTTTCAAATTTCTATTGCTGCTGGGCCTCGCAGACGGGGTGGCACATCTGGAGACCTTCTTTGTTGGGGTGGAGTTGACATAAAGGGGATTTTGTATCCTCTGGTTACAATGCTTTTTACCCAGGAGTCTGAGGTGAGAGTTAGCCAGGCCTGTGGGTATAAAGCCAAGCGACCCCCGACTGCCTCCAGAGCAGGACAGTCGGGCCCCCATTCAGGAGTGCTGGAAAGGCTTACAAGGGATAGGATCCCTGTCGCCTTGGTTCTGCGGACCCTCTCTGCCGCTGGGGTGACGTCTTCCATGTCTGCCCCCCCCCTGCCTCTGGGGGGGGGGTCACTCTGTGTGGCCTGGAAAGATCCCTGAGTTCTACGGAACCACATTTTTCCACCTCGTTGCCCTTTGGGGTACGGTCTAGATGGAACGGAATAACGGACTCCGACAGCAGACAGAGTCTTTCCTTCTTGCTCACACCGAGTTAATGTCTCTTTCACTTTGGGCCCAAAAAGAGTGGCACCATCAAAGGGGGCGTTGGCAAAGGAAGACTTGAAGGCTTCCGCAAATGAGCACAGCCGCATCCAGGATTGTCTTCGTAGAGCAATCGCTGAAGCTGCGGCTCTACTTGACCCTTCAGCCGCATACGAGATGAGCCTCATGGATGAGTTCACTACGGAGGTAAGGGTGTTAAGCTGTGCTGTTACCTTATCTGAAACAGCAGCATCTGTGTTACCCTGGAGGGTATCTCCCAGCTCCTTGATGAGATCCCTCTGTAGACGTGTAAAATGTGTCAAATAGTTTAGCGAACGCATGGAAAAAGTCGCTGAACTAAAAACGCGCTTCCCGTATCTGTCCATAGTCCTAGAATCCTTATTAGGAGGATGAACAGAAGAGGAAGACTCCGACATCTCCTTTTTAGTGGCTGCAGCCACCACCATAGCGTCAACGGGACTCCTTTGGTGAGATAAGTCTTGTCCTGGGGAGCGGTAATAAATTTGCTTGGTTTTCGAGGGACCGGTTCCACTGTGTCCGGTGTCTCCCACGCCCTTCGAGCAATCAAATCCATTAACTCATCGAAGGGTGGAGTAACCCAGGAGGTAGAAGGTTGAGCACCAAAAGCCTTCAGCAACACCGACTCGTCCTCAGTGGGGGCTAGGGACTGCCAATCACCCCTCTGTTTTAATATCTCCAAGATGTCCGCAAATGAGACATCCTCGGAGTGGGATTTTGGGGACCCCTCTGACTCATCCAAGTCAGTGTCAGAAGTTAGAGATTTCTGTGGGGAATCTAAGTGCCTCCTCTTGCACAATCTTTTCCTCGGAACCTCATCGGAGGGGGATTCCGATGAGGCCTCCGAGGAACAGGGGGCACCCTCTGGGGATGGCTGAGACAATGGTGCTCCACGCTTTGGATGTGTCGTGGGAACAGAAACAGAGAGCGCCTCCTTAAGGGAGGGAGAAGACGCGTCTGATGAAGTGGTTGTCTATGTAGACAAAACCTTCCTCATAAGGTCAAAAACCCCTGAACCTCGGGTCGAGGACTCCCCCGGTTCCGAAGAACATGGAAGAATCCCAGACACGGGGCCCATGGGTCTCGACCCCGAGGACGGAGCCGAGCCAATCTGCGCCGAGGCCCCGAGAGGGAGAGTCGGCACCAAATGGTCGGTACGACTCTCGGTCCCGGAACCAAGGAGAGATCGTCGACTCCGCGACTCACCTATAGGTTCCGATGGAGTCAAGGTAAATGGTGTTGATCGTGCAATGGACGGTTTCGGCACCGAGGGCTCCACTATCATCGGCTCATCCTCTTCCGGCTCCGAAGACTGGATGGGTCTCGAAGGAGGACCTGTTGGAGATAAGGGAAGGCCTTCTAGTTTCGACACCAGTTGGGAGGAAACTGCAATCAATTTGGAAAGGGCCGTGTTCTCCATAAGTTTCTGCACGATACGATCCACATCAGTATCGGATAATGGTCTGGAAGATTGGGTCGAAGGGGCCGAAGATGGCACCGACCGAAGAATAGAAGGTGGCGGTAGTTCCGACACCGGTTCCAAGACCTGGGGCTCAGTGAGAGATAAATGTTCGACGCTCGGCCCTGAAGTCTGTGGAACCGGCGAACGAACTTTAGAAGATGTACTCGGAGCCGATGACATGGGCTCCGACATCTTCGACCCCTTCGAAGACTTAGAAGCCTGGTCAGACTTGTCCAAGGCCTTCTGGAAAGCAGGCTTAAGAAGTCCCCTGTCTATAAGTTTCCTGCGTCTATCTGTCATGACCCTCCCACTGAAGGAATGGCAAATACAGCAATCCTCTTGCAAGTGGAGAGGGCCAAGACAGTAGACGCAGGAAGTGTGGTTGTCAGTGATGGACATTTTCTGCCCACACTGACACCTTTTAAAACCAGACTTGGCTTTTTCAGACATAATAAGCAAATTCACTGTAAAAAAAGAGAGAATTTAACACTAGCTAAGGTTATAGAAGGGTAGGCCCCAAAGGGAAACCAATAAAAAACTAACTACAATACACACACACACACTATAGTATCAGAAACTAAATTATCAATAACTATAGAACTATAAGAACTTTTGACAAAAAAAAGACTATCATATCTGTCTAATAACAGTTTTCTCTGGTCCGAGCTCTCTGAACGATGTGACCCGTTGCAGCGGCAAACTAGATCTGAGTAATGGCAGGGAGGATTGTGGAATATAGCCTGGTCTCGAGCTTCTCTAAGATGCAGAGCTTTGCTATGCGGCCGACTCGGAGCCGAGGATCGGCTCCGAACCCGTGTGTAAGAACAAACGGCGAGATTGAACACTCGGAGGGATTGGGATTTCTTTAAGTGGAGCATGTCCAACAGCTCTGGATTTGACATAGCTTTGTATGTTAGACAGAGATCACCTCTGAGTAGGCGATATGCAACAGAGTAAAGCTGGAGTTTTTTAGATGGTCTGCGTAGAGCATCTGTTTGAGGCCAGTAATCTTCTTTGTGAGGTATTTCTGCGGCCTTTCCAGTTGTTGTAGATGTCTTGTGAGGTACATACCAAAAGGGGCATTGTACTCTACAATGGGTCTAATGAGTGACGAGTAGAGGGGAACAATGAACTCTTTTTTCCTGGATGAGAAACCTTTTGTGATGAGGTGTGCCACTTAGAAGGATTTCCTGACTACTGCGGTGATGTGATTATCAAAGGAGAGACTACTGTCCACCTGTGTCCCAAGGTCTCTTATCATACCTTTGGTGTTAAGTAGACTACCGCCTATGTAGTAGTTCATGGGTACAGAGTTCTTCCTAAAGGGGATGACAATGTATTTTTTGGCATTGAGCTTGAGGCCATGGGTTGACACCAGGCATCTGTCTCAGTGAGGCCCTTTTGTTGGATGTCCACATCGTTAGAAGTTTTGATTATGGCTCCTAGTTTGCAGTCATCTCCGAATTTCATTAGCCAAAGACCTTCCGTGTTGGCCTGTACTTCAGAAAAGTAGATACCAAACAGGAGAGGACCCAGGACTAAACCCTGTGGTACTCCACTTGTCACTGGTCTGAAGTCAGATTTGGAGTCTGCTACTTTCACAGTGTGGGTTCTGTCAGTGAGCCAGTTGGCAACCCATCTTGTGACATAGGGATTTATACCTAGTTTAGTGAGTTTATCTATAATTCCAGAGTGGGGGATGGTGTTGAAAGCCTTGGAGAGATCTAGATAGGCTGTGTGAACCACTTTACCCTCATCTACGGCTTTGGTGACTCCTTCAAAGAAGTCTGTCAGGTTTAGGAGACACGATCTGCCTTTTATAAACCCGACCTGGGTGGGGTCCAGAGTTTAGAGATTACCAGTGTCTTTGTTTATAAGTTCCATGATGATACATTCCATGACCTTGCAGACCAGGCTCGTCAGGCTAATGGGGTGGTAGTTCCCGGGGTCCGTGGTGGCTCCCCCTTTGTGGAGTGGGATAACCATCACTGTGCACCATTCAGTGGGTATAAAGCCTGAGGTGAGACTATGACTGAACATGGTACTTATATGGGGTGCTAGTTCGATCTGCAGTTCGTGTAGAATGCAGCCTGGGATGTTGTCAGGCCCCATGGATGGTGTGTTCTTGGCTTTGGAGAGTGTAATTTTTACCTGTGCAGCCGTGATTACAGGAACTTTGCATTCTTCCGGTATAGAGATGGGCCCTTTAGGGGGTGAGATGGGGGTAAAGTTAGCACTGAACCTATCTGCCAGGATGTTGGCAATATCAGTTGGTTCTGTATATTTAGTGTCATTGTGCCGAAACTCAGAGCAAATTTGAGTGTTGCCATTGAGATCCTTGACATAGCTATAGAATGCTTTGTGGTTGTCTTTAGAATAAGTGGCGATTTTGTTTTCGTAACTAGCTTTGGAGGATTTTATGAGGGATCTCAGCTTCTTACTGAGGCTGACCAGGGAGTTCTTCCATTCATGGGATTTTACTCTTTTTTGCAACAGTTTCTTTCTTCTGTTGTAGAGCTTGTTTATGGCAGGGGACCACCAGATTGGCTTCCTTTTTTGGAGGATAGCATCTTGGTTTTGTTTGGGATAGCACGATCAATGCACTCGTGTAAGTGTTTATAAAGTGCATTTGTGTAGGATTCAACAGTCTTACCTCTATTGTCCATCTGCATGGGTGTTGTGAAGTTTGCCACTTCTATCTTAAGAAGCGTGAAGTTGGCTTTGGAGAAATTTTTTACAGTGGTTTCCCCAATGGGTGTGGGGGGTGAGGGGCTGGATGTGGTTGTCTAGGGTGATTAGTTTGTGGTCTTATCTGACCAAAGAGGAATTGATTTCTGGTGTGGAACACAGGTCGTCCATGTTGGTAATGACCAGATCTAGGATATTGCTGCCCCTGGTGGGGGTGTGGATAAGTTAATCCAAGGTAATGGAATTTATGAATTCCAGAAAAAGTTGAGCAAAAGAGTTGGTACATCAGTAGTTTTTCCAGTTAATGGTGGGGTAGTTGAAATCACCCATGATTAGGGTGTTGGGTTGTACCCTAATATTTTCTAGTGTATCATGAAATAAGGAGTGGGAATCCTGGAGCATGGTAGGGAATCTGTAGCAAGCTACAATTTGGATTGCGGTTTTGCCCAGAGTTAGTTGCACTTGTATAATCTCGGATGCATTATGCTGAGAAATTAGCCTGGATGTGTGGATATCCTTAATGAATATGGACACACCTCCACCTTTAGTGTTTCGGTCCAGGTTAGGTGGCCGAAAACTGTGGTATGAGTTATAGCCTGGTAATGTAGGGGTGCTCTCTGGAGCCTTGAACCAGGTCTCAGTCACTGCATAGATATTGATGTTCTCCATTTTAAGGAATGCCTCGAATGAGTGCATTTTGAGGTTTAGACTTCTAGCACTGAGTAGCATTATCGTCAGATTTTGCTTGCTTGCACCTGTTACAGTGGTGAATTTGTCATTTGAACCTTGCCTAAAACAGGCACTAAAGGGGTGGCAAGGGCCTTAGCCAGTATCCGGAATCCCAAGGGCGACAGGTGCAAGCAATCTCTGGCAAAGCATCGTGGTCTGTCGATCATGCCATCCCAGGCAGACAGATACTGGATCCCCTTAGAATGACACCAGAAGCTTAGCCAATTGTTGAAGTCAATCATTTTGTCCTTGTACTGTGGTATTCTGGGTGAAAGGAGGAAAGATTAAAGTAGAAGAAAAAATACAAACACTTATATCTCTGGAGCTTTGAACCAGGTCTCTGTCACTGCACAGATGCCGATGTTCTCCATTTTAAGGAGTGCCTTGAGTGAGTGCATTTTGAGGTTTAGACTTGTAGCATTACCCAAAGATTTTGCTTGCTTGTACCTGTTACGGTGGTGAATTTGTCATTTGAACCTTGCCTAAAAAAGGCACTATAGGGATGGCAAGAGCCTTAGCCAGTATCTGGAATTCCAAGGGCGACAGGTGCAGGCCATCTCTGGCAAAGCATCGTGGTCTGTCGATCATGTCATCCCAGGCAGACAGATACTGGATCCCCTTAGAATGACACCAGAAGCTTAGCCATTTGTTGAAATGTACTGTGGTATCAATCTGGGTGAAACGAGGAAAGATTAAAGTAGAAGAAAAAGTACAAGCACTTATCTATTCCAAGTAGCTCGAGAGTCTAACAACCATGTTTTTCACCTAATAACAGCAAATGAGATCTGAGGTAATGGGGAGGATACATTGTGGATAAGGGAAAAACTTGAGAGTTCTGGATTGCCAAAAGCTTTTACAGCGGCTGAGTTGGATCTGATGCCTCGGGTATGAACCCATCAGTCGTGGATGGAATGAAAATTGACATCAGATAAGACCATATGAAAAATAAATGCCAGTGGAGGGAAAACGATTTGTAGCAACAAGCATGTAACAAAAATACTACTGCCTTGGCTTGAATAATTATTAGACACAGTTTTGCAAAAACAAGTACATAGTAAAGTAGATATAATTTCCTTGCTAAAGAGACTCCAACTCTCTGTGTGACAAGATACTATCTGTAGCTGAGTAAAATCTTGTCATTCAACAAATCTAATTGTTCATGGGTGGCGGGTGGAAAATACAAAAGAACAAACTTCAACTGAAAATTCATAGCACTTCTTATAACAATCCCCAACTGAGACTTTGTGTAACCAGACCTGCAGTATGCTAAAAGGGCTCTTTGAAAACACTGCCTCTAGGTGAACGTGACTTACACAATACTAAAATGTAAAACTCCTGCAAAAAATCTGAGATAATGCCCATTTAAAGAAATGTATTTATTAACTTTGTTAGTAACTGAAGCATTGCACTTGCACAAACATGCTGCTATAGTTCAGAGGACTTTTTTGAGTCGCCCTCAACTTTGCAGGATCTCTCTGTTTTTTTTTTTTTTGGTCCTCCAACTTTGGGGAATTCCCAGGCTGCCAAATGATCTAGCTACAGCTCCAAAGAAATTCAAAATGTGTAGGGAAGATGTTATGGAAATCCTTAGTGTCACTTGTCTCATGCATTCAAAAGAGACAATGAAGTATTGTATGGGTTCAAGATATTTATTGTACACAAACATCTCAGGAACTTCAACTGGAACATGTAATTAAGATAACTGATTCACTCATTACTTCAAACACACTTGCATGTGCATCTCCATTCATGACTACATTTACTCTGACTGTACAAAATAGCACTGTTCTTGCACATGCTCGGTATTTATATGCACGTACTACCTAGCTACAGTGGCTAAATAGGAACAATACACTCAATGATCTACATCCTCCCTCTTTGCTTTGTTTGACATGCAATAGGAGAACAAGGCAATCTATATGCTAGATAACATTTCAATATTAATAACAAATCAGAACTCAAGTCCGAGTCGCTGTTTATTTTGGATTGGATCTGGAAATTCTGCCCAATCTGGTCACATAAAAGCTTTGACTGGATTTAGCAACAGGGACAGTCTCTGGGGAATTCTTCTGAATAGGAACTTCGGGGATAACATCAGGATTATTTGAGGAAAGTACACTGTCCTCTGAAACTGAAACAAGTATAAGGTTACTCTGAGAAACAATCTGGCTCAGGCAATCTGCTGCATCACTGGTTCAGAAACTGGAAGTACATGTCTTCGGTTTCTTCTAAAATCTATTCCTTATGATTGTACAATATAAGATCTCTGTTCTTCACAGATATTTTTGATAATACCCACTTGGTCTTATCCTTTAGATGTCTGTATCTTTACAACCTCTCCTTGTCTTAATGGTCTAAGAGGTTTGCTAGTTTTATCGAAGTACAACTTTTGTAACTGACGTTTTTCAGAAGTTGGGTTTTGACCACTTTGTTGTTCTTCGCATTTGGAATCAAGAGTTGTTTACTGATTGGTAAGGCTGTTCTTGTCTGTCTAGACATTCATCTCTGAGCAGGTGAACCAGGCAAGTTATCTCAAGGAATGTTTTTGAGATTCAGTAGGTTAAGAAAAACATCAGTACCATCTCTCTTGGATTTCTCTAACAAACATTTTGCACTTTGGACTGCAAGCTCAGCTAATCCACTTGACTGTGGATACTCAGGACTAGTAATAACATGGACAAAGTCCCAAGACACAGCAAATTTCTTGAAATGATGACTTGTAAACTGTGTATTACTGTCAGATACAACTTTGTGTGGACTACCATGCACAGAAAAATGTCTCAATTTTGTAATGACAGTGCTAGATGTTAGATTAGGAAGTAAGTCAATTTCAAACCATTTCAAATAAGAGTCTAACACTAAGAAATGTTGACCATTCCATTTGAAAATATCAGTAGCAACCGTCGACCATGGTAGTTCAGGAATTTGGTTTAGCTGAAGTGGCTTTTTTTGTTGGCACGATTTAGTACTATTGCAAACAGAACATGCTTGAGTTTTCTTCTCTATATCTTTTGACATAGAAGGCAAAAATACTATGCCTCTTGTCCTTGTTTTGGTAGAATCAGTTTCCGGGTGACCACAATGAAAAATATGAATATATTCCTGTTGTAACACTGAAGGAATAACCATTTTAGGACCTTTCATGATGATTCCATCTTCCATCATGAGCTTGTCCCGGTAAGGAAAATACTTCTGTCTGTCAAGTGGTAAACTGGTTTGTCGCACTGGCCATCCTTGACTGATAAAATGTTATAGCTTCTGGAGAACAGGGTCTAAAGCTGTTTAATTTCTAAGTTCAACAAGACGTGATGAGGAAATATTTTTGACTTCCATGATTTCAAGGCCTGCTTTCTCATTGTCAGGCTGTTCTGTTGTTTGTCTAGGTGCTCTTGACAAAGCATCTGCAAGGTAGAGATACTTGCTTTTTGTATAAACAACACTGAAATTGTACTTTTGCAATTTTAACATCATGCATTGCAAGTGTGCTGGGGCTGAATGAATAGGCTTTTTCATGATTGTCACTAGAGGTTGGCGATCAGTCTCTATTTGAACAAGTGTGCCATAAATATAATCATTGAACACTTCGAACAGGCAAATACAACTGCCAAAAGCTCTTTTTCAATTTGTGTATACTGCATTTCAGTTTGGGTTAAAGTTCAGGGTGCATAGGCTACTGGAATGCCTGCTTGAAGACATGCTGCACCAAGACCATACTTGAAGCAATGCAAGAAAGAGTTATAGGTTTGTGAACATCATAATATCTTAGTGTAGGTGGACTGGCAATATACTGTTTCAGAGCATCAAATGCTTTTTGGTGTTGTTGAGTGTCAACTCACGTAATGGTGCTGAAACCTCACTCAGGTCTGGGATGAACTTTCCTAAATAGTTGACCATACCAAGAAAACGCTGCAAAGATGTGACATTGTCTGGAACTGGCATCTCAAGGATTGCTGCTTGCTTAGATGGATCTGGTAGTAAGCCAGAAGTGGTAAACAAATGTCCCACATAAGTAACTTCTCTTAGCCTGAATTTATACTTCTGAGGATTCAGTTTAAGGTTGACTTCATGTGCATGGTCTAGAACTTTCTTGAGGTTTCTGTCATGTTTGTCTTCACCACTGCCCTTATAATAATGTTATCTACTATGACAGCACATGGATAACCTGAAAAAATTTGTTCCATCACACATTGAAATACTTCAGTGGCAGAATTTATTCCAAATGGCATTCTCAAAAATATGTACCTTCCAAATGGTGTACTAAAAGTAGTTAACAATGGAGATTTGTGATCCAGCGACATTTGCCAAAATGAACTTTTTGCATCTAAGACTGAAAAAATAGTGGCATTCAGTATAAGAGCTGCTATTTCTTCTACTGTGTGGACTGGATGATGATGAGATTTAAGTGCTTTGTTTAAATGTCTGGAATCAATACATACTTGGATAACATGTGAGCTTTTCTTACAAGAAACCATGGAGGATACCCATTCAGTTAGTTCTTTTACTGGAGTTATCACACCTAAATTTACCATTTTGTCAAGTGTTGTTTTCACTTTGCTCTGCATTGCTACTGGAACCTTCCTTGCTGGTCTGACAACTGAGCTTACTTCATGGTTTAACTTCATGGAATATGTGACTGGTAGTTTGCCAAGCTCGTCTTTGAAAATATCAGCATATTCACTAAAACTATTCTGTGTAAAACTATTATGGTTATTTAGACTTAACATGGTGGACTTCCTTATTAAATGAAATCAATCCCATTCTCAAACTGTCTATGAGGCCTAACAGTTACTGCATGTGTCTTTTGACTGTAAAAGCAAGTCATAGCTGTTCCCAGCAGAATGGCATGTGAGAACTACTGCTCCATAAGTCTGAATCTCTTCACCACCAGAAGCAACAAGTTTTGCACACTTTGCTAAATCAAGTTTCTCGCCAGCTTTTACTCTGGCAAACATTTGTGCTGATATAACATTGCACTTGGATCCAGTATCTACTTTAAGCTCTGCAGGTTTCCCATTAATCTGTACAGTACAAAATATTTCACCCTTCAGTGCCAAATGATAATCTATTATATTAACAGTTTTATCAATCACAGAGACACCATCAACAAAGAAAATTTGCTGACGGTTTTCTATCTGATCTAATTGCTTCTTTGGATGCTCCCTTTTAATAAAAGTATGTGCTACTTTACACTTGCAAAGCTTTTTGAAATGATTCCATTTTTTACATTTGTGACACTGCTAGCCAAAAGCTAAGCACTTTTCTCTTTAGGTGCACGGTTGTCCCCACAATTACCACAACCAACAATAAGATTAGGTGCTGTGGCCCCCATTCTGGTGATATTTATGGTTGAAATTAAGTACTACCACACCCTTTGGCTTATATCTCTTTTTTATCTTAACTTTCTGTTGTACACTATCAACATTTGCACTGGTAGACACTGTATGCATGCTTTTTTCATTCATAAGCATATTTGTGTGCTTCTCTGTAAGCTCATATATTTGACAAATCTCTATGGCTTTTCTTAACAATAAATCACTAGCTTGAAGCAAAATCTTTCTCACTGCATCATTATTAACACCACACACAAGTCTGTACTTTATCAACTCATCTCGCAAATCACCAAATCTGCATATTTTAGCCTTATTTCTCAAGTCAGTAATATATGTTGCTACAGTTTCAACAAGCTTTTGATTTCTTGTGTAAAATATGTGCCTTTCCATTGTAATATTCTTTCGGAGGGTTAAACATATGAAAGAGGCACTGTACTCAATGATTGGTCTTTTGAGAGCAGAGCACAAGGAAATGATGACATGTTTTGATCTAGATTCCATTCTCCTGCTTATAACTTGTGCAACATAAAATTATTTCCTCACTACAGTAGATACATAATGATCACATGACAAATCAATGTTTGCATGTGTTCCCAAGTCTACTCTTAGGGGTTTATTGTCAATGTAGTAAGTCTCATGGGGTGGCTTTTTTTCTGAAAGACACTATCATGCACTTTTTGGCACCAAGCATTAGACCATGATTCTGGCACCAGTTATTAGTCTTTGGCAGACTTTCTTGGAGGATATTTGTATCTTAGAGAGATTCAATGATAGCACTCAATTTGCGATCATCTGCAAACTTAATCAGTCAGAGGCCCCCGGATATTAGTCCTGGCCTCAAAGAAGTAGATTTCAAGCAGTATCTGCCCCAGTACTGAGCCCTAAGCCACCCCACTAGTAACCAGCCTTTTTGTGGAGGTAGACTCCCCTATTTTGATTTCCTGGGTCATGTCTATCTATTGAGTTATCCAGCAGGTGACACAGAGTTTATATCAAGTTTAGTGAGCTTTTTTTTCAATGCTTGAGCAGAGTATTGTTTTAGATGCCTTGTCCAGGTTGAGGTAGCACCATTTTGCCCTCGTACACTGGTTTGGTGACCTTCTTAAAGAAGTCCACCAACTGAGTACACAAGACTTGCCCTTGACAAACCTGAACTTACTAGGGTACAATGTTCGTAGTTTACCTATGTCTTCATTTAGGATATCCAAGAGTATTCTCTCCATAGCTTTGCAAATCAGGCTATTCAGGTTGATAATTCCCCTGGTCCATTGATGGGCCACCCTTGTGCAGTGGAATAACCATTGCAGTCCTCCATTCATTTTGCACAAAGCCTGTCTGGATGCAGTGGTGAAAAAGTATTTTTAGTAGTCCTGATAGTTCATGTCTCATGCTATTAAGGAGGCATCCTGGAATATTATCGGACCCATCGATGCACTGTTCTTGGCCTTGGAGATCGACTTGAGCACCTGCTGTCTAGTGATACGTAGTGGGGGGTTATGGATGTAGGTATTTCCTGAGGGGGGAGATGGGGTAAAATTGGAGCCAAATTTGTCAGCCTGGAGTTGCTATATCTTCCAGCTCCATATAGGTGCCAGCATTTACAATTAATTTGCTTCATTGCTGGGTATTTTCTTTGAGGTTATGGACATAACCAAAGAAAGCCTTGTGACTGTCAGTGGCCTGGAAGGCTAATTTTACCCCAAACATGGATTCTGTGGATTTTATCAGCCCCCTGAGTTGTTTGCTTAGATTGATGGATTTATTTTACCTTGCTGGGCATTGCATCACCTAATTTTTATCATGAATTGCCTCCTTTTGTTATACAACCTACTGATCTTGGGATTCGAGCAGGGCAGCTTGTTTTTTGAGTTGATCCTGTGCTTAATTTGGGTAGGTACAGCTGTTAATATGATTATACAGGGTTTCTGTGAACAATTCTGCATAGGCAGAGGTGGTCTTTGGGTTTGGGGAATTGAAAATTTGTCAGGGTGTTACTTAGTAGTAGGATTTGCCCTGGAATAATTCCTAAAAGTTCATGGGTGAACTGATATCCCTTATTTCACCTTTACTTCAAAGGAGACAGCTTTTTGTTCTAACCTGACTAGAGGGGACATTACTCTAGAGTAGGTAAAACATTCTGCAATGTTTGTGAGGACTATGTCTAGGATGTTTTAGGTCTATATTAGGAAAGTGAAAAGAAGTCTACATGAATACGTAAATGTCGAACCGTACAGCGCGAAGTGGACTTAGAGCGAACATCGAAAACTGCGAAAATGGAAATATCGAATTTCCATGGTTGGCCTGTCTGTGGATTAGCTGCATAAAGTAAGTGTTGGATAGTTACGGAGTTTAGGATAGGGTACGGGTTAAGGTAAGTGCTTAGATAAGTAATGTATGTTAGATTCAGTGTATGGTTAGAGGTAGTGTTTTGTTAAATGTATGTTTGTAGGTTATTTATTTTGTTTGTGTATATTTTCGTAGGGGAAGTGTGCGGCAGTTACGGTCCTCAGGGTTAGGGAGGGGTTAAGGATAGTGCATTGATAGTTTCGTATGTGGGGTTTAGTAGTGTTGGTGGTAGGGTTTTGTTAAATGTATGTATGTGGATTATTTGTTTTGTTTGGGTGTATGTCTATAGGGGATGTATGTGGTAGTTAAGGACCTTAGGGTTAGGGAGGGGTTAAGGATAGTGCATAGTTAGTTGTGTATGTGGGTTTAGTGTAAGGTTAGAAGTAAGGTTTTGTGCTTTACTTTAGGTTAGAAGTAGGGTTTGGTTAGTGTATGTATGTGGTTTATTTATTTTATTTGGGTAGGTAGTATATAGCTAGTGGTGGGGTTGGCCGACTATGACAGTTCGATTTTTTTTTTCGCTGTTTAGTGCGTTCGGGATTTTTGCGTTTTAGGGGTTGGTGTTTTGTTATTCGCGCATAGAGTTTTTCACTTTCGTAATATAGACACGGATGTTTTTGCCCCTAGTGAGTGCAAAGACTAACTGATCCAAAGTGTTTGCATGTATAATGTTCAGGAATCTTTGAGCATGCATGTTAGGGAATGTGTATGATTCCCATTTTCCATTTCCATTTCTCCTCACGCACCCTTAACTTACCTCTTCTACTTCCATAGATCCTAGCTCACCCTTTACTACTACTCTATTACTTCCATGTTTAACTTGTTCCTTACTATCTTGTACCTCAACCCTATCACACATTGAATTTTAACTCATATATAGTTTGAAGGGACACACTCCCTATTATCTCTAACTGTACTTCCAAGCAATTGCCAATATATGACACTAAATGTATCATGTGAAGTTCCCAAATTAGAAGCAAAATCAGCTAAAAGTGAATAGCACAAAGCACGGCTCCGGTACAATAAAAGGCTGTCTTCTATGTTCCAGGACCTGGATGGTCCAAATAAATCCAAAGTAGTCCGATAAAAATAATGATTTAATGGAACAGTAAAATAATCCACATTCAGGAAATAAAAAACAAAAGTAGCATACACAGTTCATTGACATTCACTGATTAAGCGCTTTCATCTCCCTCCGGAGACTTCTTCAGAATCAATTAACATGACACAAATTCATCTTTTTATATTGTTCCTATACAAAATCAATGGCTGGCAATAAGAGACTTTAATTAACTCATTGTCATTTAAAGAGCTAGCATGTAACATAAAACAGTAAAAACAGTGAATCTGAAACAGTATGATTAAAACAGAGCTGTCTGAGCCATCTTTTCAAATAAATATATGTACACACACAGATGTCCGAATATATAAATATTAAAACTTGTAAAAACTTTTGCTAAAAAGCATTTGTGTTCATTTAAAATATTCAAATAAATATATATTGCCCATAAATTACATAAATATAGTTTAAAATATAATATATAGTATAAATTAAATATAAATATTTATCACCATAAATATATAAATATATGTAATACTTAAATATAAATATAAGTATAAATATAAATTCATAATAAATTCATAGTAAAATGTTCTTATTTTATGATGGTCCCATAAGAATCATCTATTAAATAAAATAAAATATTGTATTTATTCCTACCCTTTCGACATTCTTTTTGCGTTAAAACGTTTTTCAAATAATAATTCTCATCTTATTTTTGCTTTACTATTGTTGTTATTATGTCTCTTTGGGTCTACTGCAAGCAATTTCAGTGCTGGGGTAGTGGAGATGTGGTCATTGAGACCCTTGCCACAGCATGCATCGAGTCTCAACTGCCAAATCATTTCTCTAAATTCCAATTGCGTCTCCCAGTCACCGCCCCTTTCTGGGTAATCAACTTCTTCCAGCACCCAAAATTTATAATCAGCTTCTTTGCATGTCAAAGCATGCCTATACAGGGCATTATTTTCATTATGCTTATTAATATCCCTGATGTGTTCATAAATTCTGGTCCTGAGGTGACGTTCAGTTTTCCCTATGTAATAACTCCAACAGGCCTTACAGAATGCTAAATAGACTACCCCTTTAGAATAACAACTATTGTACCTCTTGGCCCTTAGTGTCATTTCCAAACTGGGTATTCTAACTTCTTTTAACCCGGCAATATAGGTACACTGTGCACATCTTCCACATCTGAAGGTTCCGTATTTCATACAAGTCCCTCCTAAACTGTTTTTTTTCTTCCTTTCAATAATATTCTTTATATTTTTATTCCTCCTAAAACTGTATTTTATTATATACTGAAATACATTAGTTTTTGTTGGCATATTTTTGAACATCTCCCAGGTTTCATTAATACATTTTTTCAACCATCCTATACCTTTATAGTAGGTAAGCGTTAAGTACAGTGAAATGTCTGGGCAATCCAAACTATTGGTATCCTGCCTATTTAGGGTACTTATTTTAACATTCGATTTAAAATTTAAATATAAAGTGCCACCATTGGTCAAAAGGGGGACATATTTATTACCACTTCCTAGTTGGACATATTCCTTGATGGAGCTAGTTAATTCAGTTGGATATCCTCTTTCTTGAAACATTTTTTCAACGTTATTAATTTCATTTAAGAATTCATCCTTATCTGAAATCATTCTAGCCATCCTAATCATTTGCCCTTTGACAATGTTCTTTTTTAATTGATAGGGATGGTCACTTTCAAAATGTAAGTAAGCATTAGAGTAATGTTCCTTCCTGTATATATTCGACTTATAACATTTGTTTTTGTAGTCTTTATTTAATTTTATGTCCAAAAAGTGTATTTCATCTCTTCCTGTTTGGTATGTAAATTGTAAAAATGTAGTACTATGATTAATATAGTATATAAATTTCTCTATATCATCATAGGGACCATTCCATAAAACAAAAATATCATCCAGGAAACGAAAATATTTTATAATATATTGACTATATTCTGAACTAAAAACATACTTACATTCCCAAAAAAGCATTATAATAATTGCATATACTGGGGCATATGCCGATCTCATTGCTACCCCCTCTTTTTGATGGTAATAGTCTCCTTGGAAGTAAACATAATTATACTTTAAAACTAATTCCATATGCTCTAAAACCAGTTTAAATTCATCTCCTGTTAAAAAATCCATTTCTATCAACATGTTTTCAAACCATTCCAATCCCTCAAAATCTGAGGTATCGCAGAAAACAAGTCCCTTACATCAATAGTAATAAATATAGTTTCATCAGTATATGAGCTCTTTCCAATTTTATTCAAAAAGTCCCACAAATCTACTAAAATGAGGTTATACTTGTTATAAAACTTTTTAAACTTAGTAACCACATAAATAGCTAAGGGTTGTGTTTTTGACCCTTGTGAGGAAACTATAGGACTCATAGGTGGATAGTATAGGGACTTGTGTGTTTTCGGTATACCAAAAATAACAGGTATAACTGGTTTGGGGACTTTTGGAAATTTGTACAAATCAATATCAATCAGTCCTTGTAACAAATTGTCTTCCAATATTAAATCTATCTTCTTATATGAGATATTTATCTCATTCTTGGACACTAAACCATAATGGTTTTCCTTGTCCAAAATATCCTTCATCCTCTTGGTGTAGTCCCATCTATCCATTAGTACCACCCCTCCCCCCTTATCAGGTTTCCACACTCAAATTCTTTCATTACCACTTAATTCATTAAGCAAATCCATTTCAGCTTTTGTCAAATTATTGCCTATATCATTTTCCTTCTTGTGTTCGTTGCAAACCCTGTTAATAACACATCTCTCAAAATTCATAATTTCGTAGTGGTGGTGGTGGGGGGGTTATATATACCGGATCTTTTTAATATGTTTTCTTTATCCTGAGAGCCCCTATCCTTGTAAATGTGTATGAAATTTAATTTACGTGTAAAAGTTTTTATGTCCAATAAAATATTTTCAATCCTAGGATGTAATGCGATCCTATCTCGCCTACATTCTTGACTGATGGGCTCGGAGCCGAGAATCGGCTCCGACTCGGCCGATACAAAAGCACGAAGCCTCTCACTGGCTGGGCCAACCCCTTATCCCAGGATGCACCACGCCCAAACCCCCTAGATCTCGTTTGCCGCTTCTGAAGTAACAACTTGGTCTCAACTTGGCTGTGGCTAAGTACCCTTCCTTTTTGGCCTTTTTGGGTTGTTTTTGCTCTTAGCGTTAAAATTTTATAACCAAACAGCTATTTTAATAGCTATCTTCTTCTGTACAACTCTTGTATTTGGCTGTGTCTGTTTTTTGGTGGTTGTGTAATTCCTTCTGTTTGGCGGGCTGGGCCCGGTTAAGTTAGAGGGCCTTTGCCCTACTACTTGTCGAGCGTTTCAGTTAGAGCTCTTCCCTCCCTTCCCTCCTTGTGTTTTGAATGCTTTGTTGGTCATGTCTGGCAAAGAAAAAGAGGATAAGCCGTCGGGCTTTAAAAAATGTTCGAAATGTGGTTACAAAATGTCGTTAACAGATGGCCATGCCATCTGTGTTTATTGCTTAGGGGCTAAACACTTGCAAGAATCTTGCAGTGTTTGCCATGCCTTCTCCTCTCGTGTACTACAGGACAGGAAAAATAAGTTAATCCTGAAAGGGTTAATAAAACCAGCCTTTGAGGAAGCTATATCTTCTTCTCCCTCTTCGAAACCAAAGAAAAAGAAGTCTTCGGCTTCGACAAGCCCGTCGGAGCCGCCTGAAAAAAGAACTTTTAGTTATGTACTTACCATAACGATAGATGTATGGGATCCATCTTGCCTACATTCTTGACAGATGGGCTCGGAGCCGAGAATCAGCTCCGACTCGGCCTATACTAAAGCATGAAGTCTCTCATTGGCTGGGCCAACCCCCTATCCCAGGATGCACCATGCTCAAACCCCCAGATCTTGTTTGCCCCACAAAAAACTCATCCACAAGCACCAAACCAACCAGAAAAACAAAGGCAGGAGAGGACAAATAATACTTCCTGGAAACCTCAACAACAGAGTTTCCTCCAGATCCAATAGGTAGGGGGAAGGAGGGCGGGTACGTAAGAATGTAGGCGAGATGGATCCCATACATCTATCGTTATGGTAAGTACATAACTAAAAGATGTAGTGAGATCCTATCTCGCCTACATTCTTGACAGATGGGACAGCGTCCCTAGCACCTTTATCCTGGGAGGCTCACTGGAAGACACTCCTGAGCACTGTGGAACCAAAGGACGCCCGATCCCTGGACACCACATCTAATTTCTAATGAGAAATAAAGGTATGTGGAGAAGCCCAAGTGGCTGCCGCACATATTTCATCCACAGACAGTCTGGCGTGGAAGGCCACTGAAGTTGCCATGGCCCTAGTAGAATGAGCTCTAACTGGAAATGGAAGGTCCCTCCCTGTTGATGTATAAATAAATGAAATAGAATCCCTGATCCATCTGGCAATAGTGGACTTAGTTACTGCTTTGCCAATTCTGTTGTCCGCAAAGGCCACAAACAACTGGTCTGACTTCCTGTGCTGTTGTGTCCTGTCTAGGTAAAACCTCAGTTGTCTATGTGCATCCAACTGATGAAGTCTGTATTCTGCTTCGCCAGAAAAATTTGGAAAGAAAACTGGTAGCTCTATAGATTGTTGCAGACAAAGAGCAGAAGAAACCTTAGAAAGGAATGACGGGTTCAACCGTAGGGAGACTCTATCCTTATGAAAGATCAGATAAGGAGCTTTGCCAGACAGGGCTTGAATCTCTGAAACCCTTCTGGCTGATGTAATAGCTACCAAGAAGGCGGTCTTCCAAGATAAGAACTTTATGTCACAAGTGGCCGCCGGCTCGAAGGGAGGAGAAGTCAAGGCTCCTAGAACCACATTGAGATCTCATGGCAATACAGGTTGTGACACCAGGGGGTGAAGTAACCAAGCTCCCTTGAAGAAGGCTTGCACAATTTATGACTCATGAGCGAGGGCTCAAAGGCAACATGGTAGTTAGAAATAGCTGACAATTGTACTTTAAGTGTGGAGACAGCGGAACCCTGTTGAAAAAGTGTTGCCAGAAAATCTAGTATTGCCGAAACCGGGGCTGTCAGAGGGTCAAGGTTGTGCCGCTGGGCCCAAACGGCAAACCTCTTCCATTTATTGGAATATAACTCCATAGTGGAGGCCTTGTGGGAAGAGGACAGGATCCGGACCACCTGCAGCGAGAGGATATGCTGTCTGACTAAGGTCAGAAGTGGAGCAGCCAAGCCGCTAGCTTGAAAGTCTGCAGAGAAGGATGGGTCTGACCCGACTGCAGGGTCAGGAGGTCTGGAATTGGATCCAGAATCCAAGGACCCTCCGCCGCATACTTCCGGAGGAAGGGAAACCAAACTTGGCGGGGCCAGTGTGGAGCGATCAGAATCATGCTGCTTCCCAAGCGGGTCGCCTTCTGAATCACCTTTGGTAGTAGATGGTCCGGAGGGAAGGCGTAGAGTAGGCCAGAGGGTCAATTGTGGACTAGAGTGTCCCTGGGTGACTCCCCTGGAGGAGGAATCAGGGGGGAGAAGAAGTTGCTGCACTTCGCATTCCAGGGGCTGGCGAAAAGGTCGCAGCAAGGAAAACCCCACTTGGAGAAAATGCGAGCCGCTACTTGGTTGTTTAGGGACCACTCATGAGGCATCAGAATAACTCTGCTCAGCCTGTCTGCTATCACATTGGACTTCCCTGGAATGTGCGTAGCTACCAGAAACCTCTGGGAAGCGATTGCCCATTGCCACACTCTCAAGGCTTCTCTGCAAAGGGGGTAAGACCTGGTTCCTCCCTGTTTGTTTAGGTACCAAACCACTGACATATTGTCTGAGAAAAGCGCAATGGTACACTTGGGAAGAGAGGTGTGCAGTGCCTGCAACACTAGGAGCACTGCCCTCATTTCCAGCACACTGACGTGTAAGTGGGTTCCGTGATCCTGCCACGTGCCTTGGACCGTCTTGCCCAGATAATGCCCCCCCCCACCCTATCTGGGAGGCATCCGTGGTCACTGTGGCAACAGGAGGGGGGGGACAGAATGACCTCCCTTGGTTCAGGTTGGAAGGGAGGAGCAACCACCGAAGATCCCACCGGCAGGATTCTGTAAGGAGAATCGGGTGGGATAGCGGCAGTTCTTGGTATGACCACTGGGTCGACAGGAGCCACTGAAGAACTCGCATGTGCAGTCTTGCCAGAGGGACTAGAAGAATGGAAGCGGCCATCGATCCTAAAAGCTGAAGAATCATCCTGGCTGGGGCTTTCCGTCGGGGCAGCAAGGCTAGTACTTGGTCCTGTAATATCCTTATCCTCTCTGTTGGTAGAAATGCTTGCATCTCTACAGAATCTAGCTCTGCGCCTATAAAGACAACACGCTGTGATGGCAGCAATACAGACTTTTCCCATTTGAATGTGATTCCTAACAAATGACCCAACTCGATGGTGGCACACACGACTAGAGTGAGGAGATGCCTGGTGGGGCCGGAGAGGAGCCAGTCGTCTAGATACGGAAACACCTGGAATCTCAGATGTCTCAGGTGAGCTGTCACCACTGCCAGACATTTGGTAAACACCCTGGGGGCTGTGGTGAGACCAAAGGGCAGGGCCTGGAACTGGAAGTGACTGGCTCCCAGGTGGAAGCGTAAGTGAATCCTGGACGCTCGGTTTATCTTGATATGATAGTAAGCATCCTTGAGGTCGATGGAGCACATCCATACTCCTTTTTCCAGCAATGGGAAAATGGACTGTAATGTGACCATCCAGAACTTGGACTTTTTTACAAAACGGTTTAGGTGGCTGAGGTCCAGGATGGGTCTCAAGTCCCCTGTTTTTTTGGGCACCAAAAATAACCTTGAGTAAGTTCCTAATCCAGTCTGGTCTGCATTGACTGGCTGGATGACTCCCTTTTCGAGCAGCTTTGCGACCTCTATAGCTGCTTGATCCAGCTGACTGGGTGGCACGTCTGGGATTCTCCTTGAAGGTGGAGGGGGACGGATAAAGGGAATGGTGTAACCTCTGGCGATAATACAAAGCACCCACTGATCCTGGGTGATGGAACCCCAGGTCCTTGGATGCTCCGAAAATCGACCCCAGACTGGCTCCGGAGACTCACAGTCGGGCCGTCCCTCAGGGACGCTGGAAGGAGGAACCACAAAAAGATTTGCTGTCTCCTGTGTTGCGGGGGCCTCCGCCACCTCTAGAGCGACGTCTTCCAGAATAGTTCCCCCCTCCTCTGCCTCTGTGAGGGGGGTCACTTTGATGGGCAGGGAAAGACTTTTGGGACTTCCTGAACCACATCTTTCCTCCCCTCTGAGCCTTGGGATAAGGTCTCGAAGGGAGTGAAAAACGGGCCCCAACGGCAGAAAAAGTGTTGCCCTCCTGCTCGCATCTAGTGAGTGTGTCTTTCACCTTGGGTCCAAAAAGAGAGGACCCGTCGAATGGAGCATCTGAGAAAGAAGACTTGAAAGCCTCCGCAAAGTGACACAAGCACATCCAGGCTTGCCTCCTAAGGGCTACGTCCGAACTCGCTGCCCTACTCGCCCCTTCGGCTGCATATGATATGAGCCTCATGGACGAGTTAATAATAAACAAAAGGGTAGACAGCTGGGCGTTGACAGACTGCGTCAATGCCTCAGGCACGTTACCCGAAAGGGTATCACCTAACTCCTTAATGAGATCCCTTTGGAGCCTCGTAAAATGACACAAATAATTCAGCAACCTCACAATCACCCAAAACACAAGGATGGGAAGGGGGGGAAGAGCTCTAACTAAAACGCTCAAAGAGATAGGGAAAAGGCCCTCTAACTCAAACGGGCCTAGCCCGCCAAACAAGAGGAATCACACAACAACCAGAAACAAACAACACAATCAATCACAAGGTTAGAAAAAAGCTATTAAAATAGCTGTTTGGTTATGAAATTTTAAAGCTAAGAGCAAAAACGATCCTAAAAGGCCAAAAAAAAAAAGGGTACTTAGCCACAGCCAAGTTGAGACCACGTCGTTATTTCAGAAGCGGCAAACGAGATCTGGGGGTTTGAGCATGGTGCATCCTGGGATAGAGGGTTGGCCCAGCCAATGAGAGACTTCGTGCTTTAGTATAGGCCGAGTCGGAGCCAATTCTCGGCTCCAAGTCCATCTGTCAAGAATGTAGGCGAGATAGGATCTCACTACATCTAAAACTTTGTCCTCTTCCTCGGCTCCACTGGTCTCGGAGCCGCAGGATAGAGGATCTATGTCTGGGTCTTCTTCCTCAGCTCCATTGGTCTCGGAGCCGCAGGACAGAAGACCTAAGTCTCGGTCTCCTTCCTCGGCTCCATTGGTCTCGGAGCCGCAGGATAGAGGATTTGAATCTGGGTCTTCCTCAGCTCCATTGGTCTCGGAGCCGCAGATGAGTGGTTCGGCTCCAGGGTCGGTTTCGTCAGCTCCTGAACCATCAGCACCAAAGGCGGTCTCGGTTCTAGTCGAGTCCTCCTCGGCTCCGATCATTCTGGAGCCAAATAGGAGTCGACATTCTAGCACTACCTCAGAGCCAGTAGGAAGAGTTTCTCGGCCCCTGTCTGTTTCCTCCAGGTTCTCCAGGCTTTCAGATTCGGATTTAGATCGGGTGGTCCAGAGGCTCCTCCAGTCACCTGTCTAATCTAAATTATTTTCAGCTCCAGCCCAGCGGCCAGAGCCAGCCATTTCGATTCCATTTCTTCCTCCTCCGACAACCTTGTTGTCATTAGAGACGGAGTTCGCAGAGTCGGGTGAGGTCCTTGAGTCGGTTCCGAGACCCACTGCTAGTCTGTCGGCACCGTCTTCAGCTCCACCCTTTTCTGTTCCATCCAGGGGTTTCGGTTCTTGGGTGTCCTCGGCCGAGCCCAATGGGGATTTGTCGGGGCTTCTGGTTTCGGCCCCGAGTCTCCCAGTTGGCACCTCGGTTAGGGGGACCCCCACACTGGTCATGGTCTCGCAGGCGGGTCTTTGTTCAGATTCTGGTGGAGCCGCCTTTGAGGCTATGAGGAGTGCATTAGACAAGTCTCTAGCGACTTCACAGGAATTTGGGACTCCTTCCTTAGACAGGGCGACTAGAGCTTCTGGTGCCCCCCGTCTTTGGAGAGCGAGGCTCCGAGGCCTGAAGATTCCTCCACGTGTGGTCCCCTTTTTTCCGAGGAGCCTTCAGAGTCCTTGCCTGAAGAGCCCCCCCCAGGAAAAAGTTGTGCAAGAGGAAGCACATAGACTCCCCAGATGAGTCTGTCACCTCGGACACCGACCTTGATGATGCGGAAGGGTCCCCAAAGTCGTCCTCTGACGATGTCTCGTTCTCCGATGTCCTGGAGATCTTGAGACAGAGGGGCGACTGGCCATCCAAAAACCATTCCGTGGAGGAGTCGGTCTTCCTCAAGGCCTTCGGAGCCCAACCCTCCACCTCCTGGGTGTCTCCACCCTTCGATGAATTACTGGACCTTATTTGTCGAAGGGTGTGGAAGCACCCTGATTCTGTGGAGCCAGTTCCTTCTCGCCCCAACAAATTTTTATCCGCACCCCCTGGCAAGGAGCTTCTAACCAAGGGAGTTCCAGTGGATGCTACGGTGGTGGCGTCTGCCACCCAGCAGGATGTGGCAGAGGCATCTACATCTATCCATCCTCCTAACAAGGAGTCCAAGATAGGTACGGGAAGCATACCCTGACTTCAGCGACCTTTACCCATGCGGTCGCTGAATTATTTGTGTCATTTTACGAGGCTCCAAAGGGATCTCATAAAGGAGTTAGGAGATACCCTATCGGGTAACGTGCCTAAGGCGTTGATGCAGTCTGTCAATGCCCAGCTGTCTACCCTTTCATCAATTGTTAACTCGTCCACGAGGCTCATATCGTATGCAGCCGAAGGGGCGAGTAGGGCAGCGAGTTCGGGCATAGCCCTTAGGAGGCAAGCCTGGATGCGCTTGTGTCACTTTGCGGAGGCTTTCAAGTCTTCTTTCACAGACGCCCCATTCGACGGGTCCTCTCTCTTTGGACCCAAGGTGAAAGACACACTTCACTAGATGCGAGCAGGAGGGTAAGACTTTGTCTGCCGTTGGGGCCCGTTTTTTGCTCCCTTCGAGACCTTATCCCAAGGCTCAGAGGGGAGGAAAGATGTGGTTCAGAAAATCCCAAAAGTCTTTCCCTGCCCATCAGAGTGAATCCCCTTCCAGAGGCAGAGGAGGGGGGAATTATTCTGGAAGACGTCGCCCTAGAGGCGGTGGAGGCCCCCGCAACACAGGAGACCGCGAATCCTTTCGTGGTTCCCTCCTTCCAGCGTTCCTGATGGACTGCCCGACTGTGGGTCTCCGGAGCCAGTAGGGGGTTGATTTTCAGAGCATCCAAGGGCCTGGGGTTCCATCACCCAGGATCAGTGGGTGCTTCGTATCATCGCCAGAGGTTACACCATCCCTTTTATCCGCCCCCATCCACCGTCAAGGAAAATCCCGGACGTGCCACCCAGTCAACGGGATCAAGCAGCTGTAGAGGTCGCAAAGCTGCTCGAAAAGGGAGTCATCCAGCCAGTCCCCGCAGACCAGACCGGATTAGGAACTTACTCAAGGTTATTTTTGGTGCCCAATAAAACAGGGGACTTGAGACCCATCCTGGACCTCAGCCACCTAAATCGCTTCGTAAAAAAGTCCAAGTTCCGGATGGTCACGTTACAATCCATTTTCCCATTGCTAGAAAAAGGAGTATGGATGTGCTCCATCAACCTCAAGGACGCTTACTATCACATCAAGATAAACCGAGCATCCAGGGTCCATTTACGCTTCCGCCTAGGAGCCAGTCACTTCCAGTTCCGGGCCCTGTCCTTTGGTCTCACCACAGCCCCCAGGGTGTTTACCAAATGTCTGGTAGTGGTGACGGCTCACCTGAGATGTCTGGGATTCCAGGTGTTTCTGTATCTAGAAGACTGGCTCCTCTCCGCCCCCACCAGGCATCTTCTCACTCTAGCCGTCAGTGCTACCATCGAGGTGGGTCATCTTTTAGGAATTACATTCAACTGGGAAAAGTCTGTATTGCTGCCATCACAGCGTGTTGCCTTTATAGGCGCAGAGCTAGACTCTGTAGACATGTGAGCATTTCTACCAACAGAGAGGATAAAGATATTACAGGACCAAGTACTAGCCTTGCTACCCCGATGGAAAGCCCCAGCCAGGATGATTCTTCAGCTTTTGGGATCGATGGCCACCTCCATTCTTCTGGTCCCTCTGGCAAGATTGCATATGCGAATTCTCCAATGGCTCCTGTCGACCCAGTGGTCATACCAAGAGCTGCCACTGTCTCACCTGATCTTCATTATGCAATCTTGCCGGCGGGATCTTCGTTGGTGGCTCCTCTCCTCCAACCTGAACAAAGGGAGATCATTCTGTCCTCCCCCTCCCATTGCCACAGTGACCATGGACGCCTCCCAGATATGGTTGGGGGGGGGGCATTATCTGGGTAGGACGGTCCAAGGCATGTGGGCAGGACCACGAAACCCACTTGCACATCAATGTGCTGGAAATGAGGGCAGTGCTTCTAGTGTTGCAGGCACTGCTCAGCTCTCTCCCCCAGGGTACCATCGCAATATTCTCAGACAATATGGTAGTGGTATGGTACCTCAACAAGCAGGGAGGAACCAGGTCTTACCCCCTTTGCAGAGAAGCTATAAGAGTGTGGAATTGGGCAATCGCTTCCCAGAGGTTTCTTGTGGCAACGCACATTCCGGGGAAGTCCAATGTGATAGCAGACAGGCTGAGCAGAGTTATTCTGATGCCTCACGAGTGGTCCCTGAACATCCAAGTCGCGGCTCGGATCTTCTACAAGTGGGGGTTTCCCTGCTGCGACCTTTTCGCCAGCCCCTGGAATATGAAGTGCAGAAATTTCTTCTCCCTGATTCCTCCTCAGGGCGAGTCACCCAGGGACACTCTAGTCCACAATTGGCCCTCCGGTCTGCTCTACGCCTTCCCTCCGGTCCCTCTACTGCCAAAGGTGATTCAGAAGGCGATCTGCTTGGGAAGCAGCATGATTTTGATCGCTCCACACTGGCCCCGCCAAATTTGGTTTCCCTTCCTTCGGACGTATGCAGTGGAGGGTCCTTGGATTCTGGATCAAGTTCCAGACCTCCTAACTTTGCAGTCGGGTCAGGTTCATCCTTCACTGCGGACTCTCAAGCTAGTGGCTTGGCTGCTCCACTTCCGACCTTAGTCAGACAGCATATCCTTTTGCCTGAGGTGGTCCGGATTCTGTCTTCCTCGCACAGGGCTTACACTAAGGAATTATATTCTAATAAATGGAAAAGGTCTGCCACTTGGGCCCAATGGCACAACCTTGATCTGCTGACAGCCTCGGTGTTGGCAGTATTAGATTTTCTGGCAACTCTTTTTGAACAGGGTTCAACTGTCTCCACGCTTAAAGTCCAATTGGCAGCGATTTCTAACTATCATGTTGCCTTTGAGCCCTCGCTCATGAGTCATAAGTTGTGCAAAGCCTTCCTCAAGGGAGCTTGGTTGCTTCACCCCCCGGTGTCACAACCTGTATTACCATGGGATCTGAATGTGGTGCTGGGAACCTTGACGGCTCATCCCTTCGAGCCGGCGGCCACTTGAGATCAAAAATTCTTATCCTGGAAGACTGCCTTCTAGGTAGCTATTACTTCAGCCAGAAGGGTTTCAGAGATTCAGGCCCTTTCTGTCAAAACTCCTTATCTAATCTTTCATAAGGATAGAGTTTCTCTACGATTAAACCCATAATTTCTTCCCACTGTTTCTTCTGCTCTTTGTCTGCACCAATCTATAGAGCTACCAGTTTTCTTTCCAAAATTCTCCAACAAGGCAGTATACAGACTTCATCAGTTGGATATGCATAGACAACTGAGATTCTATTTAGACAGGGCATGGCAGCACAGGAAGTCAGACCAGTTGTTTGTGGCCTTTGCGGATAACAGGATTGGCAAAGCAGTAACAAAGTCCACTATTGCTAGGTGGATTAGGGATTGTGTTTCATTTATTTATGCATCAACAGGAAGGGACCTTCCATTTCCAGTTAGAGCGCATTCTACTAGGGTTATGGCAACCTCTGTGGCCTTTCACACCAGACTATCTGTGGATGAGATATGTGCAGCCGCCACTTGGGCTTCTCCACATACCTTTATTTCTCATTACAAACTGGATGTGGCGTCCAGGGGCCGGACGTCCTTTGGTTCCACAGTGCTCAGGAGTGTCTTCCAGTGAGCCTCCCAGGATCTAGGTGCTAGGGACGCTGTCCCATCATTCAAGAATGTAGGCGAGATAGGATCGCATTACATCTTTTAGTTATGTACTTACCATAACGATAGATGTATGTGATCCATCTCGCCTACATTCTTACATATCCGCCCTCCTTCCCCCTACCTGTTGGATCTGGAGGAAACACTGTTGTTGTTCCCAGGAAAGTATTATTTTTTTCTCTCCATTCCAAGTGTATTCTTGTTGGATTGGTATATGCGCATGAGTGATTGTGAGGCAAACAAGATCTGGGGGTTTGGGCGTGGTGCATCTTGGGATAAGGGGTTGGCCCAGCCAATGAGAGGCTTCGTGCTTTTGTATCGGCCGAGTCGGAGCCGATTCTCGGCTCCGAGCCCATCAGTCAAGAATGTAGGCGAGCTGGATCACATACATCTATCGTTATGGTAACTACATAACTAAAAGTTTTTTTATAGGGACAAATGTAAAACCTTTTGTAAATAAATTAAAATAATTCTCATTAATTTGGATATCTGTGTAGATGAAAATGTTAAAATTATTAAAGGAACTAATAATGGCATTATGCTCATATTCTTCAACTATTTGTCTTTCACTATTTTTCCCAATAGTCATATGGTCCATGTCTACATCCATTACCTGTGTATCCTTCCCATGTATTTGGTATTGTTGTTCACCGTAACTTGTGCATATGAGGGTTGTTGGGCCCGATTCCGTAACCTCTCGGACCTCCTTGGTTCCTCCATTTCTAAAGGGACAGCCTCACCTACATTGCTGTCTCCATCATTACCATTGAAGTGTTGTTCATGTCCATATGAAACCAAAAAGAAAGCCAACACTGGTAAAACAACCAAAACCACAAAGACCAGTGTACGAAGGGATCAGTCCACCAATAAATATCCAGAAACAGATTTATTAACGAAGGCAAATCCAACATATAACGTTTTCGTCAACACTGTGATTTCATCAGATATAATGAACAATAAAATTCATGGGTATATATACACATAATTGTCTCCAATCTTTCAATTATAGTTCATTGATAGTACAATTTTAAAGAGACATAGAGACCACTTGTAATATACCTAAAGCACCATAAATATAATAAAACCCTAAGGTGTATGAAGTATATAAATATAAATATACAATGTTACAAATTTAAAAATAATAATAAAATATAATAGATACTGTTAAAATTTGTTTACATACAACATGCTTTTAACTTTAACAAAGGCTTGATTGATATATATTCATTTAAGCCTGGATCCCTATTAGATTCCAGTAAGATTTGCCAATAAGTTTCCCTGTGTTCTAATCTAATTTCCCATGGCCCTCCTCTATTGTCTTTGTAAACAGTATCCAAAACAAAAAACTGATACTTAGCTGTAGAGCATGTCATAAGATGTCTAAAAAGAGCATTTTTCAAATTTTGTTTTTGTATCTCGTATAAATGCTCATAAATCCTTCTTTTTAGAGGACGTTCAGTTTTGCCCACGTAGAAAGCGGGACACGATAGGCAAAAGGCCAAATAAACCACCCCCTGACTATTGCAGTTAGAAAACCTGGTAGACTTGATATTTTTATTTCTAGCTGCAAGGAAAAGGTTTTCTTGATTAACAACATAATGGCACTGTGTGCATGAACCACATTTGTAAGTGCCCGTACGTTTGTTGGAATATTTGTATGGATGGAAATTCTGTTCTAACAAATTCTTTATATTTCTGCCCCTTCTGAAAACTGTCTTAACATTTTTGTTACTTAGATTTTCCAAATCTGTAATGTCCCTGAAATTGTCCCATTCATTTTGCATGATGTTCCTGATAACCCCTGAATTAGCACTGTACTCAGTAATGAACACTCGATTGAAATCAGATAGCGCCTCACTGTTGTCAGTTGTACTATATGTATCTCCTAGACCCAAAATGGGCTTGTACTGATCTCCTCTACCTAAATCTACACGTTCCTTGATCTGGGAGATAAATTCATATGGATAGCCTCTTTCTTGAAACATACAAAATAATTTGTAGCACTCTGAATTGTAATCTTCTTCTTCTGATGTCATGCGGGATATCCTGACCAACTGTCCCTTTACTATTCCTCTTTTTTGATATAATGGATGAGAGCTATTAAAATGTATGTAACTGTTAAAGAAGGTTGGCTTCCTATAAACATTGGATGTAAATTTTCCTTGATGGATACTTAGTAAAACATCTGGGTATTCAACCTTCCCTTCCTGAATGTGATGAGTAAATGTTAAAAATTCAGTAGTAGAAGCCAAGTATTCCATAAAAAATGGATATGATGTTATCAGGTCCTGTCCAAAAGATGCATATATCGTCCAGGAATCTGAAATAGGCCCCCCAATATTGAGTAAATTCACAATTGAATACATATTTATTCTCCCAATCAGACAGAATAATGTCGGCGTAAGTGGGGGCACAATTGGACCCCATGGCCACTCCTGAGGTCTGCTTGTAATATTCCCCTGAAAAATAAATGAAATTATGTAAAACCAATTCCATTAATTCTAGAATGAGAAAGTTGTCATTAGCACTGGCCTTAGGACAAGATGTTAAAGCTTCCTCTAGCCATAGGAGTCCAATGTCATGTGGAATCACAGAAAACAAGTCCACTACATCTATAGTTAGAAATTTTAAATTAGGAACTAGTAGGTCTGGGGTTACTTTTTTCAAAAATTCCCAGGAGTCTTTTAATAAGTAGTTTGCCTTAGGCCATAGATTCTTGAATTTCCAATCAATGAACTTTGAAAGAGGAGAAACATTTGAACCCTGTGCTGCTCCAATGGGTCTAAGAGGAGGATCATGAATGTTTTTATGTACCTTGGGTACCCCAAAAATAGAGGGCACCCTAGGGTTAGTATTGTCCAAAAAGGACCTCCTTGGTTCCTCCATTTCTAAAGGGACAGCCTCACCTACATTGCTGTCTCCATCATTACCACTGAAGTGTTGTTCATGTCCATATGAACTATACTCATGATGGCCCTGTTTCCCAAACCTTCCCATGCCACCACCCCTGTACCTGTTATTTCTATTGTTTCTAACATTATATTGATCATTAGGGACCCTGTCCCGTTCATTGTTTTTTGGTTCACTGTAATAAGCAAAACCCTTTTCATACTCATTCAAGTCTCTTTCCAATTTCATGAGCTTTCTGTTTGTATTCACATTAATGGTATAATCGATATCATGTAAAACTCTAAAATAAATATTTTTATATTCATCTACAGAAAATAATAGATCAGTAGTAATCTCATTATACAATCTATCAATTTCTATTTTAGTCTGTTCCATAATATCAATGTTATGTTTTATCATCACCTTTAATATTGCCAGCCCACAATCATTTAAAATATCGCAAACAGCTTTAAAAAACATTTTGTCACCAGTTGTATTGTTCAGAAATTTGTTTAACCTTAATCCTTTGGGTACTATCTTTTCTTTTAAACACTTTTCAAAGTACCAGTTCTCTACCGCCAAGGTTTTGTATTTTAATAGCAAAGTTTTAAATGTCTTACATTTCTCTTTGTATGTCAGGCTACCCATTTGTTCGTTCTTCTTTTCTTTAATGTTAGATTTGAACGATTGATTCAACCACATGTGGAAATCAAGGTCCTTATAAATGTCCGGTGTATTGTGTCCTTTATTACTCCTTTTCGTGTTTGGCTGTCCATATCCGCTATTAGGTCTCATTTGGAGGTTATCCGGTACTGTCTCTCCCTCACGTTGGTCGTTCCTGGCATCTGACGTCATCTGAATTGCGGTGGTCTCTCTGGGACTGCTCTGCGCACAGGGGATTTCATTACCAGTTCCAAAGGTAAAATATCACACTGAGAATGAGTATGAATAACCCTAATTAATTCATTTAGCAGGGTACTATTATCCATTTGGACAAGACTCCTCATAACCGGAACAGCAGCAAAAAAACAGTCGACCAGTAACCAGAAGCAAAAGCAGCTAAAACTGAATAGCACAAAGCGCGACTCCGGTACAATAAAAGGCTGTCTTCTATGTTCCAGGACCTGGATGGTCCAAATAAATCCAAAGTAGTCCAATAAAAATAATGATTTAATGGAATAGTAAAATAATCCACACTCAGGAAATAAAAAACAAAAGTAGCATACACAGTTCATTGACATTCACTGATTAAGCACTTTCATCTCCCTCCGGAGACTTCTTCAGAATCAATTAACGTCACACTAATTCATCTTTTTATATTGTTCCTATACAAATTCATTGGCTGGCAATAAGTGACTTTAATTAACTCATTGTCATTTAAAGAGCTAGCATGTAACATAAAACAGTAAAAACAGTGAATCTGAAACAGTATGATTAAAACAGAGCTGTCTGAGCCATCTTTTCAAATAAATATATGTACACACAGATGTCCGAATATATAAATATTAAAACTTGTAAACTTGTATATAGCTAGTGGCGGGGTTGGCCGACTATAACAGTTCGATTTTTTTCCCGCTGTTTAGTGCATTCAGGATTTTCGCGGTTTAGGGGTCGATGTTTTGGTATTCGCGCATAGGGTTTTTCACTTTCGTAATATAGACCCGGATGTTTTTGCCCCTAGTGGGTGCAAGGACTAACTGATCCAAAGTGTTTGCATGTACAATGTTCAGGAATCTTTGAGCATGCATGTTAGGGAATGTGTATGGTTCCCATTTTCCATTTCCATTTCTCCTCATGCACCATTAACTTACCTCTTCTACTTCCATAGATCCTAGCTCACCCTTTACTACTACTCTATTACTTCCATGTTTAACTTGTTCCTTACTATCTTGTACCTCAACGCTATCACACACTGAATTTTAACTCATATATTGTTTGAAGGGACACACTCCCTATTATCTCTAACTGTACTTCCAAGCAATTGCCAATATATGACACTAAATGTATCATGTGAAGTTCCCAAATTGTTTATTGTTCAACTGTGTAAGTTTTGTATGTATGTAAACACAATCATAAGTAATTTGAACCTCTGAAAGTCAACCTCCCTCTAGTATGTTATTTTAATTATTCAAGTTTGTTACATGTACTTGGAGATTTTCTCCCTAGACCTCCACTGAAAATGGGCTCTTACAGCTCAGCGTACTTTCCTGGTAATAAAAATTTTTATATTGGGGTACTTAAAATCGCCCATGAGTATGCTGTTAGGGTGAGTGGGGAATGTCTCTAGTACATTTAAGTATGCATTTTAGAATTCCTGGAACATACAACTTGCAAGAATATTCCATGGGACTTTGTCTAAGATAATGTGGACATCCAGAAGCAAAAGCATGTCATACTGATAGACTAGCTTTGAAGTGTATTTGTTTTTAATGTAGCTAGAGATATCTCCACTTTCTGTCATTTCCTGTACAGTAGCTTATCAAATGTGTGTAAGGCATTGTTGCACTGCTTTGTGTGGATGCTCTTTAATTAGAAGTTATGTACTCACCATAACGTTCCATCTGAGTAGGTGACTTCATTCGGATGCAACCTGTGGGTATCGGATCCGATCTCGGATCCGAGCCGGCAATTCAAAAGCTTAGGCTCCGAGCTCCTAGCTCCTCCCTCTTACCCATAACCCCTTGCCAAGCCCTGACTGACCTCAGATTGAGTTTGCCTCAAATACTGACCACAGTATACTAAAACAGCATAAATACTCGCTCTATAAAGGTCAGGGGGATGGAGGATAGTTGCATCGAATGAAGTCACCTACTCAGATGGAACGTTATGGTGAGTACATAACTTCTAAATCTGAAGTAGGCAGACTTCATTCGTCTGCAACCTGTGGGACAGAGTCCCTAGCTACCTGAATCTTGGGCGGCCGTCATGGAAGGATGTTCCGGAGCACCGCTGAGCCAAAGGATGCTCTTCCTCTAGAAACAACATCCACCTTGTAATGAGAAATAAAAGTATGAGGCGAGGCCCAAGTAGCTGCAGCGCAGATATCATCCAACGAAACACGGGACTTAAAGGCGGCTGACGAAACTGCCCTAGTAGAATGAGCCGTAACCCTCTGAGGAGCAGGTCTGCCTGAAGTGTCATATGCCTGCAATATGCAATTAGCAATCCATTTAGATAGAGTGACTTTAGACACTGCTTTACCGAGAGCAAATTTAGCAAAGGAGACGAACAGCTGATCTGATTTCCTGTGGCCAGCTGTCCTGTTAATATAAAAACGTAATTGTCTATGAACATCCAATGAATGCAATTTGTATTCCCCTTTGTTTGAATACTTGGGAAAAAAGACCGGCAAATTGATTGACTGGTTAATATTGGATTCAGAAGAGACCTTCGGAAGAAAAGATGGATTGGTCCTGAGGCACACCCTATCAGGGAAGAAAGAAAGATAAGGCGGTTTGACACAAAGAGCCTGAAGCTCAGACACCCTTCTGGCTGAAGTGATAGCTACCAGAAAGACAGTCTTCCAGGAAAGAAATTTTAAATCAGCAGAAGCTGCAGGCTCGAAGGGAGGAGCAGTAAGGGCCTGCAGGACTAAAGACAAGTCCCAAGGCGGTACAACCTCCTTGACTGGAGGCCTTAACAAAAAAACTCCCTTGAGAAAGGATTTGCATAATTTCGCTGTCATAAGGGGAGCTGTGTCCTGTCCAATGTGATAATGCGAGATAGCCGCCAATTGTACCTTAATCGTGGAAGAACTGGCCCCTTGATGAAAGAGGTCTGTTAGAAAATCTAGCACCACAGAGATAGGTGCTGAAAAAGAATCCACAGTTCTCTGTCCTGCCCATATAGAGAACCTCTTCCATTTATTCCGATAAACCTGTCTGGTGGAAGGTTTATGAGCAGCCACCAAAATGGCTTTGACCGGTGAAGAGATACCGGGAGTCCTAATTAAGGTTGGAATTGGAGCAGCCAAGCTGTCAACTTCAGGGTTCGCAGATTGGGAACTGGCATTCCCAGAGGGTGAGAGATGAGATCCGAAATTGGATCCAGAATCCATGGTGGATTGATTTTGTGAGACCATACGAAGGGGAACCAAGGTTGTCGAGGCCAGAATGGGGCAATGAGAATCATTCTGCTCCCCAAACTGTTGGCTTTCTGCAGAAACCTCTGCATCAGAGGAAGTGGAGGGTAGGCATAAAGGAGACCGGGAGGCCAAGCATGCACCAGAGCATCCCTCGGGAACTCCCCTGGTGGGGGAAGCAGAGCGAAGAAATTGTCGCATTTGGCGTTTGAGGGAGAAGCAAAAAGATCGCAACAGGGTTGTCCCCAAACGGCAAAAATCTTCTTCGCTACTTGAAGATTGAGGGACTACTCGTGTGGAGAAAGTATGGTGCGACTGAGCTTGTCCGCAAGGATGTTGGACTTTCCCGGAATGTGCGTTGCTATCAGAAAGCGTTTGGTGGAAATTGCCCATTCCCAGACTCTCATGGCCTCTCGACAAAGGGGGTAAGACCTGGTTCCTCCCTGCTTGTTGATATACCAGACTACGGACATATTGTCTGTCTGAATCGCAATAGTCCCTGTAGGAAGAACGTGGTGAAGTGCTTGCAACGCTAGGAGCACCGCCCTCATTTCCAGGACATTTATATGCAATGACGTCTCTGTGGGATTCCACGTGCCTTGGACAATCTTTCCCGCAGAATGCCCCCCCCACCCGAGGCAAGAAGCGTCCGTGGTCACTGTGGCTCCGGGGAATGCAGCGCAAAAGGGTCTTCCTGCTAGGGGCTCCGGAGAAAGAAGCCACCACAGAAGGGCGTCCCTGCACGCTCTGCTGACCGCAATCGGAGCGTTTAGAGACGAACAAAGAGGAGACCACTGAACTTGAAGGGTCCATTGAAGAACCCGCATGCGTAAGCGGGCATGAATTAGAAGCGGGATAGCTGCCGCCATAGAACCTAGGGCCCTCAGGACCGAAGCTGCAGTTGGTGAAGGTTGAAGGATTGCTGTCACATGACACCTCAGGCTGACGATACGGTCTGGGGTGAGGAAGGCTCGCATTGATCTGGTGTCTAGTCTTCCTCCTATGAAATCTATAATTTGAGTTGGATTCAGAAAAGATTTCTCCCAGTTGATCGTAATGCCCAGCCTTGGTGCTAGTTGAAGGAAGTAATTCCTGGCTGAGCACAGAAGATGCCTTGATGATGCAGTCAGGAGCCAGTCGTCCAGGTACGGAAAGACCTGTAATCCCTGGAGCCTCAGGTGGGCCGCTACCACCGCTAACACCTTGGTAAACACCCTGGGGGCTGAGGTGAGACCAAAGGGGAGGACCCTGAACTGATAATGACTGGCTCCCAGTCGGAAGCGAAGAAACCTCCTGGATCGTCTGTCCATCCGAATGTGGTAGTACGCATCCTTGAGGTCTATGGAACACATCCAGTCGTTCTCCCTCAAAAGGGGGAGTATAGATTGCAGGGTGACCATCCGGAACTTTTGCTTGGTTACTGACAGGTTCAACAGGGAAAGGTCTAAAATTGGTGTTAAGTCCCCCGTCTTCTTTGGCACCAAAAAGAACCTGGAGTAAAACCCTAATCCGGCTTGATCTGGGGACGCGCTGGATGGCTCTTTTTCTAGCAGCTGCTCGATTTCGAGAGCTGCCGCCTCCCTTGGTCGGGTGGAACATCTGGGAGGCTGCGAGATTTGGTGATCTTGATTAGGGGTATTGAATATCCTCTGGATATGAGTCGAAGCACCCAACTGTCTGTTGTTATGGACTCCCAAGCAGTCAGGTGCATCGAGAACCGCCCCGACTGCCTCCAGAGACGGACAGCCGGGCAACCCTTCAGGGCTGCTGCGTGGGTCTCTCAGAGAAGGGTTCTCTGGACCCAAAATTGCCAGGAGCCCCCCTGCCTCTGGCACGACGACCTCCCGTCCTCCTCTGCCACGGAAGGACTGGTTATCCGGAGCAGGTTGGGACTGCTGCGACTTCGGAACCACATCTTCTTCTGTCCCTTTTGGTTCTTAGAGAAGGACCTCTGGGGAGCTGAGAAGCGGACTCCGATGGCAGACAGCGTCTTCCCGTCCTTTTCGCTCTGGACTAATGTCTCGCGAACAGTCTTGCCAAACAAGGCAGAACCATCGAAAGGGGCATTCGCGAAGGTCGCCTTAAAGGGCTCAGCAAAATCACAATGGCGGAGCCAGGCCTGTCGCCTCATGACAAGGCCTGCTCCGCTGGCTCTAGCGGCTCCCTCAGTAGCATGAGACAGCAGCCGCATAGATGTATTGGATACAGATCTGAGAGTGGCCATTCGGGTGGAGTAAACCTGTTTATCCTCACTCGAGATGGACTCCGGGGGAGATGCAGCGTACTCTTTAATCAGATCTCGCTGCATCCTAATGACATGTGCCATGTAGTTCAGCGCTCTCAAGGAGAAGGTCGCTGAACTAAACACTCGCTTCCCAATTCGATCCATCGAACGGGACTCCTTGCCCGGAGGATGGACGGAGGGACTCTCCTGGGCCAATTCCCTCTTCGTGGCTGCAGCCATCATCATGGCATCTACTGGGGGACCCTTACTCCAGTGGGTGCGGTCTGATGGAGGAGAAAGAATGCGGTCCGGGCGCTTAGGGATAGGCTCAATGGTGTCCGGATCCTTCCACGCCCTGATAGATATAAGATCTACCAGGGGGTCAGCAGGAGGGGACACCCAAGAGGTAGAAGGGCCCGCCTCGAATGCCTCCAAGAACACAGACTCGTCCGAAGAAGCCTTGGGGGCAGACCACCCCCCCTGATCCTTAACATCTCCATGATGTCTCCAAATGAGACGTCCTCAGGGGGTGACCTAGGGGAGCCTTCCCCTTCATCCAAGTCCGTGTCTTCAGTGACGGACTCAGGGGAGTCCATGTGCCTCCTCTTGCACTTGCGCTTCCGAGGTACTTCATCGGGGGGGCTGTCCGAGGAGTACTCTTCAGCAGATGGATGTTCCAAGGGAACCACTTGGGACATCGAGGCGGCTGTCCCTGGGACCGGCTGGTGGGGGCCTGGCCCAACTGCAATGGAGTGCGGGATGGAGCCGTGGCAGGGACCGGGGGTCCGGATGTCCTCGACAGTGCCCTTTCCATAACGTTGAAAGCCGAGGGGGAGCCAGCTTCTCTAAGCCCCGAGAGCCGACCCCCACTCGGATCCGACGTACGGATCGGAGTCGGAGCCGAAACCGTCGGATCCGAGAGACCAGTGTGCTCCGACCTGGACGGAGCCGAAGACACACCAGCTCCCTCGGATCCGAGGCTCGGCCCTCGGCTCCGAGAGGTCGGGTCCGGAGTACCAAGCACTCAAGGGATGGGACGGATCCGAGGTGCGCCGACCAATCGGATCCGACCCACCCCCGGATCCAAATCTGCACGGCGCCGAAAGCTCCGAACCCGTGGTATGGGTCGGAGAAGGAGCTAAGGGGGCGAAAAAAGGGGTCAAAGCCCCTCCCGGTTGGGGGGGGGCTAGGAGCACTCCCATTTGCATTTGGGCCTGGATGAATTTCCTCATCATCCGGTCCATATCAGCTTCGCTCATGGAAAAGGTCGATCTAGAGGAGGCCACCGAAGCGGACCTAGAGAGCCGTCTCGGTGACCTCCTGGAAGGGCTAGCCTCCTCCTCCTCGGGTCTGGGAGAGAACCGAGGGGAGTGGAGCCGAGGAGGAGGAAAGCTAGAAGGCACAGGGGAAGCCCGCTTAGATGGAGGAGCCGAGCTGGAAGCTTCGGCTCTCCTCTTGTGGTGCTTCTCCCTGTGCCTCTCCTTCTGTCTCTCCCTAGAAGAATCCTTCCCCTCCGGCAACTTTAAGGGAGGTTGAGTCCCAGCCGGAGGGGGAGAACTCACAGCAACAAGTTGCTGACTGGAGGGGGCAGAGGCCGAAGCAGTATCTGGGGGTAAAAGACCCGCCAGCACCAACTTCGACCTCCGTTCCCTTAAAGCCCGGGGGTTGAACCCTGCACAAATGGTACAACCAGAAGACAGGTGTTCAACCCCCAAGCATTTAACGCACCGAGTGTGGCCATCTGCTGGGGACAGCTTATGGCCACACTCGGTACATTTCGAAAAGACAGCCTTAGGGGCTTCAGACATTACACCTAAGGCCTAAACACACACACACACAAACAAACTACGAAAACCCGAGAAAAATTAACTAAAGAGGGAGGAAAGCCTTAACCACACACAACTCTAACTATATTTATAACAAAAAGAGAATTTGAAAAATTTTCCTGTCAGAAAACTACACTTATCTCAAAACCACGCCAGGAGCTCTAGAATTCCGTTGCTTCTTGAAAAGCGGCAAACGAAATCTGGGGTCAGTCAGGGCTTGGCAAGGGGTTATGGGTAAGAGGGAGGAGCTAGGAGCTCGGAGCCTAAGCTTTTGAATTGCCGGCTCGGATCCGAGATCGGATCCGATACCCACAGGTTGCAGACGAATGAAGTCTGCCTACTTCAGATATCACGTTTCATTTAAACACAGGCATCTACATTCTCCAGGGGGGAAGAGATCTTGCAGGGAGTGGAGTTTCTTGTTTAGACTCTTGGTATTGATAACAACACCTTCAGATTTATTGGGGCTGGTTTAGTTATGTCAGTACATTTATCACTTAGGCAATGCCTAAAAAGGCACTATGGAGGAGGACAAGGTTTTAGCCAATATTCAAAATTCCAGACAGGAGAGATGTAGACCATCCCTGGCAAAGCAGCATGGTCTATCGACCCTATCCTCTGAGGCGGACAAATATTGTACCCATTTCAAATAATACCATACTCTATAAGTCAATTATTTTCTGTTCATATTGTGGCCTCATCCTTGGAGAAGGCAGAATGTTGCTAAAAGCTAGGCTAATATCGGCCTGGGACATATAGTCTGACAGCTCCATCATGTCTCTCTTCATGAATTCATGAAGTGCAGGGATGTATGTCTTGGGTTATTTATGTCCTCATGGACTATGACTCATACTGGTACTTGTTGTTCAACGACCTAAGTGCATGTGTTATTTGATGAATCCTGGCCCCTGACAGACAGGTGGTCATTACTCTCTCCTTCCTTAGCCTAGTGAGTGGTACATCTGTGTGTCTGACAAAGAAGTCTCCTATGACCAAAGTGTCGGGTTGTGTGGCGGTGTGTGTGACACTGCCAGCCCAGCTATCTGGAATTTTGTAAATAATCATATGTCATTTGTGAATATTAACATAATTCATATGCTTGTCTTACAAATGTAAGAGAACTATATGTTATGTGTATATTAAACTACTGGTGCAGACATGTGTTTTGAACAGGGTTTGTACAGTACTGAGCTTCAAGGATGGTCCACAGTGTACCCTACTGGAAAAGAACAGAAATGCATATAAAGTATATGCCTGTGCAAACGTATGTTTTAACAGTAGAAGCTAGTACATGCAGAGTTAACTTGTAAAACTTCAAGAAAATAAGTCATAATTGTTTTATGATTCTGTTATCTCTCAGTTTCAGTGAAGCAGACACAATGTCTAGAGCTAGAGGTTTTTCTATTGTCTTGGAGAGAAGTAATTACTAGGTCTAAAATGTAAAAGTGTTTAATTGTTTTACGAGTTCCAGTTCTGAGCAAACATCTGAGAGATATGTATTTTTAACACAGAGATGTTGGTTTCTGTTAGCCTGGGAACTGAAGTCAGGTGACAAAAAGTGATGTCATCCAGGCTAACCCAGCAGTAATGTCTGATATTAATTTAAGAACTCTCTCAGAGAAAAACTTTGCATTTTGTATTTTGTCTTTGACCTGGAAACATCCATCACCATCATCTGCACTTGCCTTGCTAATAGTAAGTAATCAGGGTACAGTAATTTTTTAGAGCGCGATAGGACTATAGCAAAGATTGGTTTAGATGTTTTCTGCATTTATGTAAGACTGTCCTGCAATGTTGTTTTAAAATATTTCCTGTAATTCTGAACTCTGAAGTAATTGTGTTTGTTTTCTGAGTATTGTGTTATTCTTTTATTATTTATTATTAAATATGTCTAAACCTACCTTTGTGGCTAATATTTGTGAGACATATTTAAGCTCTTAGAGTACTTGCATATGTATTTGTTGACGCTGTACAGGCCACTCCTAAACAGCCTTGGAAGTCTTGGTCAAAACTACCATTTGGATTTATAGTAACATTACACAGTAGGATCGGACACCCTACACTACCATGATGATCCTTCGAGAACAGGAGCTACTAGACGGCCCACTACAATTCTCAACAAACCGATGGATGTTCCTTTTCCCATCCGACTAAACAAGACAGCCAGAGGGAGATCCCTGAGTCGAGGACCGAGGAAACGGAAAGTTTCAACGGACAGGTACGAACAACCACAACAAAAAAGAAATTGGAATTGACTTTGGTGTATAATTTTTCTCAGCATGATTTGTCGATTTCTGACATATCTCTTTTGAATAAAGGCCTTAACTTCGTGCCCTCGCAAACAAGTATACCGTCACAGACTCTTACAGACTTGAGGTTGTTTGCAAGGAAAGTAGCCATTAAATTTTTTTTTAGAAACAATAACAATGATTATGCAACAGGTATTATGAATGGCTTCAAACGAAATGGTACCTTTTGTCCCCCCTTACCACCTATTGTAGAATGCTTTATAAAAACATGTGAAAAAGATATATATGCATTTTATGCCAGAAAATGTGTTAAAAACAGATTTTTTAATTTGAGCAATGCTGAATACACCTCTCTGAATAGGCTACGAAGGAAAACTGATATTGTAATACTACCTGCTGATAAAGGGGGAGGGGTAGTCTTGTTAGATAAAATTGAATATATTGAGACAGTAGAGAATATGTTGAGAAGTGATAGTACATATAAGGCACTAACTCTTGAAGAAGTTATGAAAATAATCAATAATGTTAGTGATAATTTGTACGATCTCCTGATGTGTCGACAAATTAGTAAAGAAATGTACGAGTACCTGCATGTTGAAGAACCTTTGATACCAACTCTAAAAGGTCTCCCCAAAATACATAAAGGGATTGAACCTTTACCAATGAGACCTATTGTCTCAGGTAGACAATGGGCAACTTACTATGTCTCGATATTTATAGAAAAAGTGCTGAGACCGCTTGTTGACAATATTACTACTATTTTGAAAGATACACAACAGCTATTAAGAGACTTGGAATGTACTGAACTAATGAAGACAGGCACTAGTGAATCAATATTAGTGACACTAGATGTCTGCAACTTATTCACTTGCATCCCAAATGAATTTGGGCTTCAAGCTATTAGGGAGCTAATGGCTAAAGAAAGTAGTTTCTCAAGTGATAGGCAGATTTTGGTTAGTCAACTCTTAGATATGGTACTTCACTATAATGTGTTTCTGTTTAACAACAACTACTACTTACAAACATGGGGTGTCGCCATGGGCACCCCATGTGCGAACTCCTATGCGAACCTCGTCCTACACTATTGGGAGCAAAAATATTTGTTCAACAGTGTATGGATGAATAAAATAGTAATCTATAGGAGATTCGTAGACGATGTAATACTTTTATGGAAAGGGACCATAGAAGAACTACAGAGTTTTGTGGAATATCTACATGAGACTACAAATTTTCTTAGATTCACCTATGAATTCTCAAGTGACAGCATTAACTTTTTAGATTTGACCTTATCTCTCAACACTGATGGGAAGATAGCCTCTAAATTGTTTAGGAAAAAATGCTGGAAAAACACTATGCTGGAGTATAGCAGTATGCACCCCAGATATGTTTTTTCTGGGATAGTAAGGGGCCAATTCTCAAGGATCGTGAGAATATGTAAGGACCCCTTTATTCTACAAGAAGAAGCAAATAGATTAGAAAATATTTTCCTAGAGAGAGGCTACAATTCAGCTTTAGTTAAGAATATAAGACGTGATTTTATCACCCCTGTGGGAGATGAAAATTTGTCCTATTTTGAATCAAATGTTAATAAGGAAGATAGATTACATCTTGAGAAGAGGGATAGGCGAACTATTAATACACATAGAGCCAAAGATGAAAGGGTCAGCTATGTGATGAAATACACAAACGATAATGCTGAAATTAGAAGAATTATAAGAAAACACTGGAATATACTTATCACCACAGAAGAGATACATATGTTAGTGGGAGATAAACCTGTATTTGTGTTTCACACTTGTGACAATTTGAAAGATATATTTTCTCAAAACTTGCATAATAATTTTAGTAGACCAATAGGAGAAAAAGAAAAATGTGGCACTTTTCCATGTCTGAAATGTAACATGTGCAAATACATCACATCAGTACAATATTATCAACACCCAAATGGCCAATTTGAATTTAGACCTAAACTATATACTGACTGTAATACCATGAATTTAGTTTACATGACCAACTGCACACAGTGCCAAGTGTTCTATGTTGGACTTAAGAACGTATTTACAACCATGTTTACGATATTCGTAAACAGAATGAATTAAATGCACTGGCAAAGCACATAAAACAGAATCCCAATCATGAATTCAGATTTAGGGTTCTACAAGTAGTAAGGGACAGCGTTAGAATGGGTGATAAAAATAATCGTTTATATAAATTAGAATTGGACTGGATTTTTAAAACAGGAGCACATAGAGAACCTGGTATTAATAATTATCCTTCTCTAAAACCAGCCTTGCAGCAGAAATAAAACCTGGTCTAACATTTGGAAGTATTTATTATAATTAGAACAGATGAAGTCTGATTAATTCTACTTACTGATAGATGAATGACCATTCTACTTATTTATTCATCTATTCCTTTAGATTAATTAGTTTTTAACATATTGATGAATTTTGACCTTAAGCATATAAAATTTAAGGTAAAAAACTTTTCTATCTATATTATAATTAGAATTCTGATTTTGTATGTTTATCAATTGATCAGGCAATATTAACATAGCCTTTTTGATGCTACCAGTATTCAATTAATAGGATGACAATAATGAATTATTTAGGATAATAACACACTCTATAGACAGTATTCTGAGTTGGTATATATCTACTGTACGTTAAATGAGTAAGTTGAATAATGACAAAATTTATTGGTCTTATATAGTCATTTAATTCATATTGTGCATCTTTTATAAGCTGTTATGTTGTTTTATGTGTTGATTTATGTGTTGAAATTTTGGTTCATTATGCAGCTTTATTATGTCTAAGCACTGTGCTATATGATATACACGTTCTGGAGTTATATACAAATAAACTCGAATCTCGAATGCAAACATGACTGTAGCTAGTCTACATATTTAAAACTATGAAGACGATTTTGACCTACTAAATAAGATGTCATGTAAAATTATGTACTCACCATAACGTTCCATCTGAGTAGGTGACTTCATTCGGATGCAACCTGTGAGTATCGGATCCGACCTCGGATCCGAGCCGGCAATTCAAAAGCTTAGGCTCCGAGCTCCTAGCTCCTCCCTCTTACCCATAACCCCTTGCCAAGCCCTGACTGACCTCAGATTGAGTTTGCCTCAAAATACTGACTACAGTACACTAAAACAGCATAAATACTCGCTCTATAAAGGTCAGGGGGATGGAGGGATAGTTACATCGAATGAAGTCACCTACTCAGATGGAACGTTATGTTGAGTACATAACTTCTAAATCTGAAGTAGGCAGACTTCATTCGTCTGCAACCTGTGGGACAGAGTCCTAGCTACCTGAATCTTGGGCGGCCGTCATGGAAGGATGTTTGAGCACCGCTGAGCCAAAGGATGCTCTTCCTCTAGAAACAACATCCACCTTATAATGAGAAATAAAAGTATGAGGCGAGGCCCAAGTAGCTGCAGCAGATATCATCCAATGATAAGCGGGACTTAAAGGCGGCTGGCGTGGAAACTGCCCTAGTAGAATGAGCCGTAACCCTCTGAGGAGCAGGTCTACCTGAAGTGTCATATGCCTGCAGAATACAATTAGCAATCCACTTAGATAGTGTGACTTTAGATACTGCTTTACCCAGAGCAAATTTAGCAAAGGAGACGAACAGCTGATCTGATTTCCTATGACCAGCTGTTCTGTGAATATAAAAACGTAATTGTCTATGAACATCCAAGGAATGCAATTTGTATTCTCCTTTGTTTGAGTACTTGGGAAAAAACACAGGTAAATTAATTGATTGGTTAATATTGGATTCAGAAGAGACCTTCGGAAGAAAAGATGGATTGGTCCTGAGGCACACCCTATCAGGGAAGAAAGAAAGGTAAGGCGGCTTGACGCATAGAGTCTGAAGCTCAGACACTCTTCTGGCTGACGTGATAGCTACCAAGAAGGCAGTCTTCCAGGAAAGGTACTTTAGATCTGTAGAAGCTGCAGGCTCGAAGGGAGGAGCAGTAAGGGCTTGCAGAACTAAAGACAAGTCCCAAGGTGGTACAACCTCCTTGACTGGAGGCCTCAACAAAAAAATCCCTTTGAGAAATGTTTTGCATAATTTCGCCGTCATAAGGGGAGCTGTCTCATGACCAATGTGATAATGCGAGATAGCTGCCAATTGTACCTTAATCGTGGAAGAACTTGCCCCTTGATGAAAGAGGTCTGTTAAAAAATCCAGCACCGCTGACATAGGTGCCGAGAAAGGATCCAAAGTTCTCTGTACCGCCCAAATAGAGAATCTCTTCCATTTACTCCGATAAACCTGCCTGGTGGAAGGTTTATGAGCTGCCACTAAAATGGCCTTGACCGGTGATGAGATACCGGGAGTCCTAATCAAGGATGGAACTGGAGCAGCCAAGCTGTCAACTTCAGGGTGCGTAGATTGGGAATCGACATTCCCAGAGGGTGGGAGATGAGATCCAGAATTGGATCCAGAATCCAGGGTGGATTGATTTTGTGAGACCATACGAAGGGGAACCAAGGTTGACGAGGCCAGAACGGGGCAATGAGAATCATTCTGCTCCCCAAACTGTTGGCTTTCTGTAGAAGCCTCTGCATCAGAGGAAGTGGAGGGTAGGCATAAAGGAGACCGGGAGGCCAAGCATGCACCAGAGCATCTCGGGAACTCCTGGTGGGAAGCAGAGCGAAGAAATTGTCGCATTTGGCGTTTGAGGGAGAGGCAAAAGATCGCAACAGGGTTGCCCCAGGCGGCAAAAATCTTCTTCGCTACTTGAGGATTGAGAGACCACTCGTGTGGAGAAAGAATGGTGCGACTGAGCTTGTCCGCAAGGATGTTGGACTTTCCCGGAATGTGCGTTGCTACCAGAAAGCGTTTGGTGGAAATTGCCCATTGCCAGACTCTCATGGCCTCTCGACAAAGGGGGTAAGACCTGGTTCCTCCCTGTTTGTTGATATACCAGACTACCGACATGTTGTCTGTCTGAATCGCAATAGTCCCTGAAGGAAGAGCGTGGTGAAGTGCTTGCAACGCTAGGAGCACCGCCCTCATTTCCAGGACATTTATATGCAATGACGTCTCTGTGGGATTCCACGTGCCTTGGACAATCTTTCCCGCAGAATGCCCCCCCCACCCGAGGCAAGAAGCGTCCGTGGTCACTGTGGCTCGGGGAAATGCAGCACAAAAAGGTCTCCCTGCCAGGGGCTCCGGAGAAAGAAGCCACCAAAGAAGGGAGTCCCTGCACGCCTTGCTGACCGCAATCGGAGCGTTGAGAGGGGAACAAAGAGGGAACCACTGAACCTGAAGGGTCCATTGAAGAACCCGCATGCGTTAGCGAGCATGAATGAGAAGCGGAATAGCTGCCGCCATAGAACCTAGGGCTCTCAGGACCGAAGCTGCAGTTGGAGATGGTTGCAGGACCGCTGTCACATGACACTTCAGGTTGGCAATTCTGTCTGGAGTGAGGAAGGCTCGCATTGATCTGGTGTTTAGTCTTCCTCCTATGAAATCTATAACTTGTGTTGGATGCAGCAAAGATTTCTCCCAGTTGATCGTGATGCCCAGCCCTGGGGCCAGTTGAAGAAAATAGTCTCTGGCTGAGCACAGAAGATGCCTTGATGATGCCGTCAGGAGCCAGTCGTCCAGGTACGGAAAGACCTGTAATCCCTGGAGCCTCAGGTGGGCCGCTACCACCGCTAGCACCTTGGTGAACACCCTGGGGGCTGAGGTGAGACCAAAGGGGAGGACCCTGAACTGATAATGACTGGCTCCCAGCTGGAAGCGAAGAAACCTCCTGGATCGTCTGTCCATGCGAATGTGGTAGTACGTGTCCTTGAGGTCGATGGAGCACATCCAGTCGTTCTCCCTCAAGAGGGGAAGTATAGATTGCAGGGTGACCATCCGGAACTTTTGCTTGGTTACTGACAGGTTCAGCTGGGAAAGGTCTAAGATTGGTCTTAGGTCCCCCATTTTCTTTGGCACCAAGAAGAACCTGGAGTAAAACCCTAATCCGGTTTGATCTCGGGGGACGCGCTGGATAGCTCTTTTTTCTAGCAGCTGTTCGATTTCGACAGCTGCCGCCTCCCTTTGGTCGGGTGGAACATCTGGGAGGCTGCGAGATTTGGGAACCTTGAATAGAGGAATTGAATAACCTCTGGATATGACACGAAGCACCCAACTGTCTGTTGTTATGGACTCCCAAGAAGTCAGGTGCCTCGAAAACCGCCCCGACTGCCTCCAGAGCGGACAGCCGGGCAACCCTTCAGGGCTGCTGCGTGGGTCTATCAGAGAAAGGTTCCCTGGACCCAAAATTGCCAGGAGCCCCTCTGCCTCTAGCAGCGACCTCCCGTCCCCTCTGCCACGGAAGGACTGGTTATCCGGAGCAGGTTGGGACTGCTGCGATTCGGAACCACATCTTCTTCTGTCCCTTTTGGTTCTTAGAGAAGGACCTCTGGGGAGCTGAGAAGCGGACTCCGTCCTTTTCGCTCTGGACTAATGTTTCGCGAACAGTCTTGCCAAACAAGGCAGAACCATCGAAGGGGCATTCGAAGGTCGCCTTGAAGGGCTCTGCAAAATCACAATGGCGGAGCCAGGCCTGTCGCCTCATGACTAGGCCTGCTCCGCTGGCTCTAGCGCTCCCTCAGTAGCATGAGAAAGCAGCCGCATAGACGTATTGGAAACTGATCTGAGAGTGGCCATTCGGGTGGAATATACCTGTTTATCCTCACTCGACATGGACTCCGGGGGAGATGCAGCGTATTCTTTAATCAGATCCCGCTGCATCCTAATGACATGTGCCATGTAGTTCAGCGCTCTCAAAGAGAAGGTTGCTGAACTGAAAACTCGCTTCTCAATGCGATCCATCGAGCGGGACTCCTTGCCCGGAGGATGCATGGAGGGACTCTCCTGGGCCAATTCCTCTTCGTGGCTGCAGCCATCATCATGGCATCTACTGGGGGCCCTTGCTCCAGTGAGTGCGGTCCGCCCGGAGGGAAAGGATGCGGTCCGGGCGCTTGGGGACAGGCTCTCCGGTGTCCGGATCCTTCCACGCTCTGATGGAAATAAGATCCACCAGAGGGTCAGCAGGAGGGGACACCCAAGAGGTAGAAGGGCCCGCCTCGAATGCCTCCAAGAACACAGACTCGTCCGAGGAAGCCTTGGCAGCAGACCACCCCCCCCTGATCCTTAACATCTCCATAATGTCTCCAAATGAGACGTCCTCAGGGGGTGACCTAGGGGAGCCTTCCCCTTCATCCAAGTCTGTGTCTTCAGTAACGGACTCGGGGGAGTCCATGTGCCTCCTTTTGCACTTACGCTTCCGAGGTACTTCATCGGGGGGGCTGTCCGAGGAGTACTCTTCAGCCGTTGGATGTTCCAAGGGAACCACTTGGGACATCGAGGCGGGCTGTCCCTGGGACCGGCTGGTGGGGGCCTGGCCCAACTGCAAGGGAGTGCGGGATGGAGCCGTGGCAGGGACCGGGGGTCCGGACGTCCTCAACAGTGCCCTTTCCACTACGTCGAAAGCCGAGGGGGAGCCAGCTTCTCTAAACCCTGAGAGCCGACCCCCACTCGGATCCGGCCTTGCGGATCGGAGTCGGAGCAAACCGTCGGATCCGAGACCGGTGCGCTCCGACCTGGACGGAGCCGAAGACACACCAGCTCCCTCGGATCCGAGGCTCGGCCCTCGGCTCCGAGAGGTCGGGTCCGAAGTACCCGAAGCACTCAAGGGATGGGACGGATCCGAGGTGCGCCGACCCATCGGATCCGACCCACCCCCGGATCCAAGTCTGCCCGGCTGACAGCTCCGAACCCGTGGTATGGATCGGAGAAGGAGCCAAGGGGTCGAAGCCCCTCCCGGATGGGGGGGGCTAGGAGCACTCCCATTTGCATTTGGGCCTGGATGAATTTCCTCATCATCCGGTCCATATCAGCTTCGCTCATGGAAAAAGTTGACCTGGTGGAGGCCACCGAAGCGGACCTAGAGAGCCGCCTCGGAGACCTCCTAGAAGGGCTAGCCTCCTCCTCCTCGGGTCCAGGAGAGAACCGAGGGGAGTGGAGCCGAGGAGGAGGAAAGCTAGAAGGCACAGTGGAGGCCCGCTTAGACGGAGGAGCCGAACTGGAAGTTTCGGCTCTCCTCTTGTGGTGCCTCTCCCTGTGTCTCTCCTTCTTCTCTCTCTCCCTAGAGGACTCTTTCCCCTCCGGCAACTTAGAGGGAGGTTGAGTCCCAGCCGGAGGGGGAGAACCCACAGCAACAGGTTGCTGAGTGGAAGGAGCAGAGGCCGAAGCGGTATCTGGAGGTAAAGACCCGCCAGCACCAGCTTGACCTCCGCTCCCTCAAAGCCGGGGTTGAATCCTGCACAAATGGTACAACCAGATGACAGGTGTTCAACCCCAAGCATTCTTGCGAGTGTGGCCATCCGCTGGGGACAGCTTATGGCCACACTCGGTATTAGAAAACAGCCTTATGGGCTTCAGACATCACAAACCCTAAGGCCTAACACAACACACACAAACAAACTACGCAAAAACCCGAGAACTATTAAATAAAAGAGAGAGGAAAGCCTATACACACTCATCACTAACAATATCAATAACAAAAATAGAGATTTTCAAAACTTTTTTAGTCAAAAAATCTTATCTTATCTTCAACAAACGCCAGGAGCTCTAGAATCCGTAGCTACTTGAAAAGCGGCAAACGAAATCTGGGGTCAGTCAGGGCTTGGCAAGGGGTTATGGGTAAGAGGGAGGAGCTAGGAGCTCGGAGCCTAAGCTTTTGAATTGCCGGCTCGGATCCGAGGTCGGATCCGATACCCACAGGTTGCAGACGAATGAAGTCTGCCTACTTCAGATCTCTAATTACATATTTATGCTTGCATTGAATTTGGTTTCCAGTTTTGAGTTATTAACCATACATAAATGGGAAGTATATTGGATGCATAGCTTCAATGTATAAAAATTACGCTTTGTTCTACCACATTATATTAATTAGAACAACAGCGTGATGCTTCCTATAGCTACAGCTATATATATCTCTAAGTAAACTGCATACAGATATTTGTCGTCTACATTCTTACCTTTAATGTTTTTAATGTTTTTATTGGTCTCTTAGATGCATAGCTATATTGAATAAGCAGCTGAATTTTTAATATATTTACCTTAGATATATAATCCACTTATAAGGATATATTATGAGAAAAATCAAATGAAAACGATATACTCTGTTTTTAAACATTTTAGACGTTGTACTGATGACTTAGAAAGTTTTTAACCGTGATGTACCTTTAATCATTTGATTAGTTAATTAAGTGATGATGCATTGATTGAACTGAATTAAATGTTGATTTTAACCATATAAAAGGGTGTAAGAATATGGTAGTAGTAGATCTGAAGAAGCGTGCATTAAGCACGCGAAAGCGCTTATCTCTTTTTTTTTATGGAATAAAAGAAGCTTCTTGACACAACTGGACTTCTCGTGGTGTATCCTGACAACTGTTTTTATTACGATTCCAGCTTCCTTGTGTTTGCAGCAGGATACTTTAGGAGAGTCAGCGGTAATTTTACTTGTTATGTTTTCTGCATTTATGTAAGACTGTCCTGCAATGTTGTTTTAAAATATTTCCTGTAATTCTGAACTCTGAAGTAATTGTGTTTGTTTTCTGAGTATTGTGTTATTCTTTTATTATTTATTATTAAATATGCCTAAACCTACCTTTGTGGCTAATATTTGTGAGACATATTTAAGCTCTTAGAGTACTTGCATATGTATTTGTTGACGCTGTACAGGCCACTCCTAAACAGCCTTGGAAGTCTTGGTCAAAACTACCATTTGGATTTATAGTAACATTACACAGTAGGATCGGACACCCTTTGTAAGGGCCTTATAGTAGCTGATAAATAGAATGGCTGGTGGCAGCTGGTACTACCTTACAGTCTGGGTAGAAGGGGGCATAGCTAGTAAACCTGTGCCAGCCTTCCCCAGGTGTGTGTGTGTGTGTGTGTGTGTGTGTGTGTGTGTGTGTGTGTGTGTGTGTGTGTGTGTGTGTGTGTGTTGGAATATAAATCAAATCTCAAAGTGTGTGTGTGTCAGCTACTTGGGCAGGGACATGAAGTACTGGCTGGACAGAGATGATGATGTAGGTCTTAGCTTGGCCATTCAATTGAGATCTTAACCCTATAGCTGTGCCAGTGGGGAGTCTTACTGGGGATCTGGAGAAAGAGAGAGAAACCAGCACCAGACTGACTATGATCTCTGTGTGCTTTTAAGGGAAACTGTACTTTACTGTGTGTGTACTTGCCATCCTCCCATTGTGTACATCCCTCACTGTTGCCAGTGGGGAGGATTGAGGCTCCTTGATTACTGGCCCAGTGCACAGGAGTGACAGTGTGTCTTAAGGGCTTAGAAACTGAGACACTTTGGGATGTGTCCATATGTGTCATGCTGGGTGTTGAGCTCTTGAGGTTGATGAAGATACTTTTTGTTTGTGAAATATCTGGGAGGTCTCTGTGGTTTAGGAAGATTACAATCAAGGGGATTGACATATGTGGGTCTGTGTCTCTGATTTATACTGTGTTAGTTGGGCGTAGTGTATATGTGTGTGTGTGTGTGTGTGTGTGTGTGTGTGTGTGTGTGTGTGTGTGTGTGTGTGTGTGTGTAACTGACAACCTACATGTACTTGTATGTGAAAGCCTTGCCTCTGGTAACATTACGTAACTACATTTTGTACACCATATTAGTTTAAGAACTAAGTTGTCAGTAAAAATGAAAATTTCTACATTGCTTCAAGACACCCATATCCACCAGGTTAACTGTGGAGATAGCAGGAAAAAAGAAGTTAAGTTCTTACCATAACGTTCCATCTGTGCTGTCAGTCTTCATTCATTCTTGACTGTTGGGTTCGGTTCTGATTCTCGGAACCAATTCAGCTGTTATATCAAGCTCGTGCCAGCCAGAAACTCTCAAGCCAAGGCTACCCATACTGCCTCTCTTCCCTTCACTTCAGATCAAATTTTGCCAATTAAGTAGAAAAATCATGGAAGCTTAGTCTGAGCAACAACCCTACTAAAACCCCAGGACTAGTTCCGAACCTCAAGGAGTCTTTTGGAGGGTGGGATGTTAAGAATGAATGAAGATCAAAGACACATATGGAACGTTATGGCAAGAATATAACTTCTTTATCTGATGTTGTCAATCTTCATTCATTCTTGATTGTTGAGACAGAGTCCCTAGCTACTTTAGACCCTGGGAGGCCCTAGGGAAGGATATTCCTGAACACCATACAGCCAAAGGATGCTCTTCCCCTGGAGACCGTATCCAATTTGCAATGAGTGATAAAGGTATGGGGAGTAGCCCAAGTTGCAGCTGCACATATATCATCCATAGAAGCTCTGTAATGAAAGGCTACTGTAGTGGAAACAGATCTGGTAGAATGAGCCCTAACTTTTGTTGATAACTCTAACTTATTTTGGCCATAAATAAAAGTAATGCAATCTCTCAACCATTTTGACAGAGTTACTTTTTAAACTTCCAAATCTTAATGTCCCGTGCTGATGCCAAAGTCTCACCAAACAAATAAATGTCCAAATGAAAAGAAAGAATGGCAAGACACAGCTACAAAGTTACCTTCTTTAATAAAAACGTACGAAAATCCAGACAGTAAAAATCTGGATGTCTCCATTGTTGGTACAGGACTCTGCATTATGCGTTTGTGTTCCACAAAGTGTCTGTTGAACGACATCAAATATGGTCTTGGGTTGAGGGTGGGTGACTGAGAATATTTCCGTATGGCTTGAGTATAAGCTAAGACCTTATGTTGAAAGGATACCTACTATATTGAAAGACACACAAGGCTTTTTACAGGTGGTAAGGAATTTTGATCAAGAACAGTCGCATGACAATATACTGTTGGTCACCTTGGATGTCCAAAGCCTATTTACTGTAATCAGCAATGATTACGGTATAAAAGCAATAGACAAGGTCTTGCGTGACATGGGTGAGGACGAAATTAAGATAACATTGATCAGGATTTTATTATCTTTAGTGTTGGAGAATAATGTGTTTATTGGGGGGCAACAGGCTTATAGACAGGCACAGGGGGTTGCTATGGGCACCCCCTGTGCAAACACTTATGCTAATTTGGTGCTTTTCTTTTGGGAAAGAGAGACCATCTTCATCAACCAAGAATGGATGCAATACATTGGAGCATATACCCGTTTTGTGGACGATGTGTTTATTTTTTGGCGAGGTAGTGTCACAATGCTGTATACATTTCTTGAGTTTTTGCACTCCACAACTTCTTTCTTTAGGTTTACTCTTGATTACTCTCATATACAGATTGATTTTCTAGATGTGAGGATAAAACATACCTCAGGAGGTTTTTCATCCAGTATATTCAAAAGGGAATGTTGGAAAAATCATTTACTATCCTTTGATAGTATGCACCCCCGATATATGTTTCCAAACATAGTTCGAAGTCAGATGTGTAGAACATCCAGGTTATGCCTGGAGGATGACCAATATGTTAGGGAAGTTGAGGGGTTGAAGACCTGTTTCAATGTAAGAGGTTATGATGAACGGATGGTTAAACAAATAGCTGATAGCAATTATGCAAAGAGAGCTGATAGATTTAAACCGTGGTTGAAATATGACCAAGAGTTGGAGGAAGCATCACAGATTAAACAGGATAGATTTAGTAACATCAGGCTATATTTTACATATAGTAGCAATATTGTTGATATTAAAAATATAGTGAGCAAAAATTGGAATATTTTAAGGAGTGATGTTAAACTATGAGATTTGGTAGGACCAAGACCGAATTTTGGATATAGGCGAAACAAAAATTTAAAGGATCTATTATGTGGGGAAAAATGTATCAATAGTTTGAGACCTTTAAAGATCACTGTAGGTACGGTACCATGTGGCAATTGCAAAGCCTGCAACAATATAAACAAAGTTCCGACTTTTGTACATCCAGTGAATGGTCAGGTCTTTAATTTCAAGGCAAGGGCCACATGTAGAACAGCTAATGTGGTATATTTGGCAGAATGTACACAATGTTCGGGTTTCTATGTGGGGATGACGAACAACATGCTAAAGGTTAGGATACTACAACATTTATCATCCATCAGAAATAAGGACATGCACAACGCCCTATATAGACACATAGAGGCCAATCCATCACACACTTTTTTATTTAAAGCTGTGGTCAATGTAAGGTTAGGCAATAGAGGTGGGGATATAAAGTTACTCACAGAATCTCTGGAGTCTAAATGGATCATTGAACTTTTGTCACATAGGAGCCCTGGCTTAAATGAGATGGTACCTTTAAAACCTGCCTTGCAAAGAAGGCGGGTTGTATACTAAAAGCTGATTGGTAGGATGTGAATTTAAAAATGTAGAGGTGTGTGATACTAATTTGTCTGATGAAGGGTTGTTGAACCCGAAAGCGCTTACTACTTGGATTTTTACTGTCTGGATTTTCGTACGTTTTTATTAAAGAAGGTAACTTCGTAGCTGTGTCTTGCCATTCTTTCTTTTCATACTTTTTAAACTTGTTTGCCCAGTCTAGTACCTGAAAAGGATGGAAACAATTGGTCCAATTTTCTAAATGATTTTGTTCTATTCAAATAAAAACATAATTGTCTATGTACATCCAACAAATGCAAACAATATTCTCCCTTGTTTGAGAAATTTGGGAAGAAGACTGGTAAATCTTTGGTCTGATTAATATTGGAATCTGGCAATACTTTAGGTAGAAAGGAGGGATTAGTTCTTAGTGATACTCTCTCTTTGTGAAAAATTATATGGATGTTTTACACACAGGGCCTGCAATTCTGAAATTTTCCTGGCCGACATGATGGCAACCAGGAATAGAGTCTTCCAAGATAAAAACTTGATATTACAGGTGGCTGCTGGCTTGAAAGGCTGACAGACCAAACATTGCAAGACCAATGTTAAATCCCAAGGTGCTATGGGCTCTTTAAAAGGAGGTTTCAAATGTAAAATGCTCTTAACAAAGGATGTTATGTTGTCCTATCTCGCCTTCATTCTTACAATGATGGTTTGGAGCCGAGAATCGGCTCCGACTCGGCCAAATACATACCTGAAAGTCTCAAACCTGGCTCGTGGCAAGCAGGTATCCCAGAATGCAGTGGTGTAATTCCCCAGATCTCGTTTGCCACTTTACGAGGGTGGATGCACTCATCTTGGCCGTGGCTAAGTTGTGACAAATTTTCTTTTATATTTCCTCTATCCTGTTCTGTTTTATAATAGATAACTTAGCATTCAATTATATTTAAATTGTTGTGCCTTTTATTGCATTAGTTAAATAGTTATAGTTTTATCCCCTTTGGAGTGGCTTTTGGCTGTCGCCTTGTAGGCCTAACTGTATCCCTTGTAGTGGCTGCTGTTTCTGTCTGTCCAGTTTATTAGTAGCTCATTTAAGTTAGAGAGATCTTCGCCCATTTAAGTTAGAGGACTTGTAGTTAAGTTTGTTGTCTTGTCTGGAAAATAGGGTCGTTTGAGTTAGAGGCCCTATTTTTCTCCCTGGTTGTCTGTCTCCTTCGTGTTTCCCATAGTTACTATTCAGTGTAGCTTTAATAGTTCAATAGTTTAAATATTCTTGCTGTTGTTTTTGTGGTCTTATCTTTATTATGTCCAAAGACCCAAAAGAGTGGGAACATAAGCCTTCGGGCTTTAAAAAATGCAGAAGTGGTCGCAAAAAATGTCCATCACCGATGGACATGTTATATGTGTTTATTGCCTTGGTGCAATTCATCTACAATAAGACTGTACTTTTTGTCATTCTTTCAGTGCAAGGGTACTTCAAGAAAGAAGAAACAAACTGATCCTGAAAGGGCTCTTAAAAGCCAACTTTTGAGGAAGCTATCCATAGTTCTTCATCTTCTTCTTCTCCTTCTTCCAAAAAGGAAAAATCTCAGAAGAGATATTCACCTGCAACATCAGCTCAGTCGGAGCTGCCAGTCAAGCTAACAAAAATCTCTAAGGCCACTACCTCCTCAGCTCCACAGTCCACAGAGCCATCGGAGGTCATACTAATTGACAAGCCTGGTTCTTCGGCTCCAAAGTTCTCAGAGCCGCAAGATACCTCTTCTCGGTGCCGGTCCATAGATATTTCACTGGTTTCTCCAATACTGAGATCTCCAGTTCTGCACAGGTCTCGCTCTCCATCCCTATCTTCCAGGTCCACCAGTTGCTTATCGGACAATGACATGGAACGGGTGGTGCGCAGACTCTTGAAGTCATCGGCGCTAACTAAATTATGCTCGGCTCCCACTCATTTGGTCTTGGAGCCTACTGTACCAATTCTACCCACTGTTGTTCCTCCTCCGAGCCAAGCTGGACCTTGGGAGCCAGAATGCTTGGTACTGCCTACCGTGGATCCATCGATTCCAAGACCCCCTTCGGTGTCCATGGAGCTGACTTTGCTCCAACTCTCCCGGTGCCGTCCAGAGAATCTGGAAGCCAGGGTTCTCTGGTCGGCCCCAGGGAGATTCTTGGCCCTGATCTTCTTCGGTGCCCAGCCTACCACTCGGAGTGTTGGCCTGGGTTAGCTAGGCTCCTACATTGGCCTCGGGTCCGATCTCACTGATTCCGGTGCCTTCCTCTGTTTTCTCGGAGCCAATGGAGTCTTCGGAGTCGGTGGGATCCACCTTTGAGCTGATGAGTGTGTTGTCTACCCATTCAGCACCACAGAAGGAAACTAGTACTCATCCCCCTAAGGCACCAGCTACTGTCTCAGCACCACCCATTCCTCATGACAGCAGAGATCCAGAGCCTCAGGATCCCCCAATGAGTGAACCCCTCTCCTCTGAGGCCTCCCCAGAATATCCTTCTGAGGGGCCACCTCGGAAGAAAATTTGCAAGAGGAAGCACGTAGACTCCCCAGATGAGTCCGTCACTTCAGACACTGACCTCGATGAGTTGGAAGGGTCCCCCAAGGTCATCCTCTGGTGATATCTCATTTGCAGATATTCTAGAGATCCTGAAGCAGAGAAGCGGCTGGCAGGCCAACACCTCTTCTGATGAGGAATCATTGTACCTGAAAGCTTTTGGATCTCAACCTTCAGCCTCCTGGGTGTCTCCGCCTTTCGATGAGCTAATGGACCTGGTCAGTCGAAAGGCATGGGAGTCACCTGACACAATGGAACTAGTCCCTCGGAGGCTAAACAAATTCTTGTCAGCTCCTTCGGGAAAGGATTTCCTCAAGAAGGTGTACCTTTAGATGCTATGGTGGTGGCAGCAGCCACCAAGAAGGAACTTTCAGAGGCTTCCTCTCCTGTTCATCCACCGAATAAAGATTCTCGAACGATGGACAGATATGGGAAGTGTGTCTTTTCATCAGTGACATTTTCACTCCGATCGCTGAACTAAATATCTCACTTTACAAGGTACATTAGCTGCAGGGGTGAATGAGAAGGTCTCCTCCCAGCTGTCCATCTTAAATTCCATTGTCAACTCCTCCATGAGGCTGATATCCTACACAGCAGATGGAGCGAGCAGGGCAGCGGGTTCCGGAGTTTCCCTTAGGAGACACTCCTGCATGCACTTGTGCAATTTTGCGGAGCCCTTTAAGTCTACTTTTACTAATGCCCCTTTTGATGGTTCCTCACTCTTTGGACCCCAAGTAAAAGATACTTTAACCCGATATGAGCAGGAAGGAAAAACTCTCTCTGCCACTGGGAGTACTTTTTCCGTACATTCAATACCTTATCCTAAAAGCCAGAAAAGTGGGAAAATGTGATTCAAAAGATCCCAGAGAGTTTTCCAGGATGCACAAGGTGATTCCTTCCCCAGGGGCAGAGGGGGCGGTAATAGCGGTAGATGCCGCCCCAGAGGCAGAGGGGGCCTGCAGAACCAGGGTGACCGTGATTCCTTTCGCGGATGCCCTTATCAGCGTTCCTGAAAGTAGGCCTGACTGTTCTCCTCTGGAAGCAGTCGGGGGACGTTTATCCATGTACCCAGAAGCCTGGCAAACTATCACTAAAGACAAATGGGTACTAAAAATAATATCCAGAGGATACTCCATTCCATTTTTCAATCTTATTCCACAGACTAGAACAATCCCAGATGTTCATCCCAATCTAAGGGAGCAAGCAACTATAGAGATTCAAAAGTTGCTGCACAAAAGAGTCATCCAAGAAGTCCCCACAGACCAAATAGGATTCAGAACTTACTCAAGATTCTTTTTGGTGCCAAAAAGAACAGGGGACTGGAGGCCCATATTAAACCTAAGCAAATTAAACGAATCTGTCAAGAAGTCAAAGTTCTGAATGGTGACATTGCAGTCTATACTTCCCTTTTTAGGGAAAGACGACTGGATGTGCTCGACAGACCTTCAAGATGCTTACTACCACATAAAAATAGACAGGACATCAAGAAAGCACTTGCGCTTCTGGCTGGGAGCCAGTCATTCCCAGTTACGAGCTCTGTCCTTTGGTCTCACTACAGCCCCCCAGTGTGTTCACCAAATGCATGGCAGCAGTCACGGGCTCACCTGAGGCATCTAGGATTCTGAGTGTTTCCCTATCTAGACAACTAGCTCTTATCTGCCACCACCAAGCATCTACCCCAACAAGCCAGGGATCTAACTTTGGACATATGCAATCAGCTGGGTATTACAGTCAACTTTCAAAAATCTGTCTTGTTGCCCTGTCAACATATTACATTTATAAGCGCAGATCTAGACACCGCCTCTGTGGTAGCATGTCTTCCAACAGAAAGAGTTGTAGCACTCAGACAGCAGATACTTTATCTCCTTCCCAAGACCAAAGTGAAAGCAAAGATAATTCTAAGATTACTTGGAACAATGGCTTCCACAATAACACTGGTCCCTCTTGCCAGAATGCACATGAGGGTCCTTCAATGGCTGTTCTCCCACTGGTCACTTCAAGAGCTTCCTATGTCTCACCTAATCAGAATAACGGAATCATGCAAGAATGACTTAAGATAGTGGATACACTCCACGCATGTGACCATGGGGAGACCCTTTGTTTCACAATAACCCATAGCTACAGTGACCACGGACGCTTCCCAGATAGGGTGGGGGCATTATCTGGAAAGAACAGTCCGAGATACATGGCAAGAACAAGAGGCTCACTTACATATAAATGCCCTAGAGATGAGAGTAGTGCTTCTTGCACTGCAAGCACTTCATGACTCTCTCCCTCTAGGGACAATTGCGATACACTCAGACAATATGTTTGTGGTTTGGTACATAAACAAGCAGGGAGAACCAGATCTTACCCCCTTTGTCAAGAGGCCCTAAGAGTTTGGCAATGGGCAGTTTCTTCCCAATGCTTTCTAAAAGGAACGCATATTCTGGGGAAGTCCAATGTTATAGCATACAAGCTGAGCAGGGCAATTTTAATGCCTCACGAGTGGTCTCAATCAGAATGTAGCGGAAATGATTTTCCGAACATGGGGTCTGCCTTGCTGCCATTGTTTTGTCACTCCCATGAATGAAAAGTGCAGCAACTATTTTACCCTAATCCCCCCTCCGGGGGAGACACCGAGAGATGCACTTGCTCACGATTGGCCCTCGGGACTTCTATATGCTTTTCCTCCATTTCCTCTCATATTCAGAGTCATTCAGAAAGCATAGTCCTTGGGAAGCAGGATAAAAAGAAATTATGTCTTACCATAACGTTCCATCTGTGTTGTAGATCTTTATTCATTCATTACTGTTAGGACTTCGGTTCCATCAGCCAAAAACTCTCAGCTAAGATCTACCCATAATGCCCCTCTCACAGTCTCTCCAGATCAGGTTTGCCCATCCCTATATTAAAGAGATAGTAAGACAAAAACAGTAGGAGACTCTGTCTGAGCAAATACCCTAACCAGGAATTCCTAAAGTCCACCAGGAGTCCAGGCAGGAGGAAGGAGGGCGGGAAATAATAAAGAGCTATAACACAGATGGAATGTTATGGTAAGACATAACTTCTTTATCTGATGATGTAAATCTTTAATCATTCCTTACTGTTAGGACCAAGTCCCCAGCTACTTGAGTCCTGGGTGGCCCTAAGGAAGGATATTCCTGAGCACCATAGAACCAAAAGATGCTCGTCCCCTGGAGGCCAAATCCAATTTGTAATGAGTGATAAAGGTATGAGATCTTGCCCAAGTGGCTGCTGCGCAGATATCATCCATAGAGGCTCTGGAATGGAAAGCCACAGAAGTAGCCATCGATCTAGTAGAAATGAGCCTTTATTCTGGAAGATAAGGATAGCTTATTCTGATGGTAAAGGGAATGAAGTTTCTAAGCCAGGAGGATAGAGTCACTTTGGAGACAGGTTTACCCAATCTAGGTCTTGCAAAGGCCACAAATAATTGATCCATTTTCCTGAAAGATTTAGTCTTGTCTAAATAACAATGAAGCTGCCTATGAACATCAAGGGTGTGCAACAGATACTCCCCTGTTTGAATGCTGAGGGAGGAAAACCAACAGGTCAATAGATTGGTTAATGGAAAAACCAGAAATGACCTTGGGCAAGAAAGAAGGGTCAGTACGAAGGGATACTCTATCCCTGTGGAAGTTCAAGTAAGGTCTCTTGACATTCAAGGCCTGCAACTCAGATAATCTTCTCGCTGAGGTAAGTGCTACTAGAAATAGAGTCTTCCATGATAAGAATTTTATATCACAAGAATCAAAAGGCTCGAAATGAGGGCCTGTTAATGATTGAAGTACCAAGGTCAACTCTCTGGGTTCTATGGGGGACTTGACAGGAGGTTTAACGTGTAATACTCCTTTCAAAAAGGTTTTGCACAAGCGGTGTGACATAACAGAAGAATTATCAAATCCATTATGAAAATTTGCGATAGCTGCTAAATGGACAGTGATTGTCTATGCTGAGGCTCCTGCATGTAGAAGAGTCGTCAGGTATTGTAGGATCTTTTGAATAGGCATAGAGAAAGGATCTAAGTTCTGATCTTTGGGCCGAATAGAGAACCTAGTCCATTTACTAGAATAAATTATCCTGGTGGAAGGTTTGTGTGAAGCTAGAAGAATTTCACGAATGGGAGATGAGATATCAGGCAACCTGGCAATCATTGGAAGTGGAGGAACCAAACTGTGAGCATGAGGCTGTGGAGATTGGGGTGAATCAGTGCCTGAGGATGAGATAGCAGACCTTGGGAATGATCCAGGATCCACGGGCTGTGAATCAGATGAGGCCATAGGAACGGGAACCTGACTTGATGGGGCCAATAAGGTGCAATGAGGATCACTTTGCTTCTCAACCTTTGAGCTTTCTGGAGGAATTTCGGGATGAGGGGAAATGGGGGAAAGGCATACAGTAGACCCGAGGACCAATCGTGCGTTAGAGCTTCCCTCAAGGGTTCCCCCTGAGGGGGGATCAGGGCAAAGTAGCTTCTGCATTTGTTGTTTAAGGGGGAAGCAAAACAGATCGCAGCAAGGCTTGCCACAGCGGCGGAAAATCCGATCCGCTATTACAGGATTGAGGGACCACTCGTGAGGCATCAGGATGTTCCTGCTCAGATTGCCCGCAATAAGGTTGGAACTCTTGGGAATGTGCGTTGCTATGAGACAGCGGTTGGAAGCTATCGCCCAGTGCCAAATCCTCATGACTTCCCGACACAGGGAGTAAGACCTAGTTCCGCTTTACTTGTTGATATACCAGATGACTGACATTGTCCGAATGAACTGCAATGGTCCCAGAAGGGAGGGATGTATGCAACGCTTGCAACTCTAAGAGAACTGCCCTCAGTTCCAGGACATTTATGTGCAAATTGGCCTCCATGGGGGACCAGGTGCCTTGGACCATCTTTCCCTGGAAATGCCCCCCCCAACAGGGAAGCGTTCGTGGTCACCGTGGCCGTGGGCTGGGGAAGACACAACGGTCGACACCAAAGATTCGATTCTGGCTTCATCCTCCATCGCATTTCTTCCTTGCAAAGGTTTGTAAGACGTATCATGTGGTCAAATGGGTGAGTTAATATCAACCATTTTGAGGTAAGGAGCCACTGTAGCATTCTCATGTGCAACCTCGCCAGTGGTACTAGAATGATGGCAGCTGCCATGGAGCCTAAGAGTTGCAGTACAAGGTGTGCTGGTACAAAGGTCTGTGGAAGAAGGGCTTGGATTTGTTGTCTTATTTTCGAAAGCCTGTGAGGAGGGAGGGAAGCTTGACAGGATGTTGTGTCGAAAACTGCTCCAATGAATTTGTGTTTTTGTTGGGGACATTTGAGATTTGTCCTTGTTGACTGTAATCCCCAAGCAGAGAACACGGCCTTGAGTTTAAGAGAGGCTGCAGATTACAAGATTCCTGTTCGGGGCAGTAAGGAGCCAATTGTCTAGATACGGAAACACCTGGAATCCTTGTAGTCGAAGATGAGCTACTACAACTGCCATACATTCGGTGAACACTCGGGGGGCTGTCGAGAGACCGAATGGCAGTGCAATGAACTGGTAGTGATTGGCTCCCAGCTGGAAGCGGAGTAATCTCTGGGAGCAGTGATCTTTTAGTTATGTACTCACCATAACTTCAGATGTTTGGGATCCATCTCGCCTACATTCTGACTGATGGGTTCGGAGCCGATCCCTCGGCTCCGACTCGGCACGCTTATGCCAAAGAGCGAAGTCTCTTATTGGCTGAGCTTACTATATCCCAGGATGCACCACTACCAGTCCCCCAGATCTAGTTTGTCTGCATACATACACAGACACACATGCTGCTTATATAACATCGTCAGATGAAACAAGATAAAAAACAGTAGAACTCAAAACCGTTCAATCTCTTCTGATCTCCAAGGCAGGGGGAAAGAGGGTGGGTATTAGGAATGTAGGCGAGATGGATCCCAAACATCTGAAGTTATGGTGAGTACATAACTAAAAGATGTTATGTGATCCTATCTCGCCTACATTCTGACTGATGGGACAGCGTTCCTAGCACCTGAATCCTGGGTGGCTCACTGGAAAACACTCCTGAGTACCGTGGAACCAAATGATGCTCGCCCTTTAGATGCCACATCCAATTTATAGTGGGAAATGAAAGTGTGCGGGTTGGACCAAGTAGCCACAGCACAAATCTCAGAAATAGCGAGCTTGGAATGAAAAGCAATAGAAGTAGCCATAGCTCTGGTAGAGTGAGCTTTGATAGATGTTGTAAGTTGCTTATTTGAAGAGGAATAAGCCTGAGTTATGCAATCTCTAATCCATTTGGTGATGGTTTTACCCAATTTATTATCTGAAAAGGACACAAACAACTGGTCTGATTTTCAAATTTGTTGAGTCCTGTCTAGATAGAAGCGCAATTGCCTGTGAACATCCAATTTATGGAGGGTGTATTCCGCTTCGTTGGAGAATTTTGGAAAGAAAACTGGTAGCTCTAGAGATTGTTGGAGACAGAGATTAGAACAAACCTTTGAAACAAAAGATGGGTTAGGCCTAAGTGATACTCTATCCTTGTGAAAAATCAAGTACGGTGGTTTGATAGATAGGGCTTGAAGCTCTGAAACTCTTCTTGCAGAGGTAATTGCAACTAAGAAGGTAGTTTTCCAAGACAGATATTTTAACTCACATGTAGCATCCGGTTCGAAAGGGGAAGATGTTAAGGCACGAAGTACCAAATCAAGATCCCACGGAGGTGCAGGATGAAAAACTGGGGGTCTTAACAGCCCAGCACCTTTAATGAAAGTTTTGCATAATCTGCTGCTCATCAACGGTGGATCCATGGATTCGTGAAATTTGGAGATAGCTGCTAGTTGGACTTTAATAGTAGAGACTGAAGATCCTTGATTAAACAAGGATGTTAAAAATTTCAAAACCTCTGGTATCGGGGCAGTGATAGGGTCTAAGCCATGAGTTGAGCCCAGATAGCAAACCTCTTCCACTTACTGAGGTACAATTTCTTAGTGGTGGGTTTGTGGGCCGAAGATAAAATGTGAATAACTTCCGGGTCTAAGGTGTGATTTCTGACTAAAGTCGGAAGTGGAGGAGCCAAGCTGTCAATTTCAAAGTGTGAAGGGACTGGTGTTGTCGTCCCGACTGATGAATCAGCAGATCCGGAGTTAGATCCAAAAACCAAGGATCGTCCACAGCATGTTTCTTTAGGTAGGGGAACCATACCTGACGAGGCCAGTGCGGAGCAATTAGTATCATTGTGGACCCCAATTGAGAAGCTTTCTGGATGATTTTGGGGAGAAGTGGGACCGGAGGAAAGGCATAAAGTAGTCCTGTTGGCCAAGGTTGGGCTAGAGCATCCGTAGCTGCCTCCCCCTGACGCGGAGTCAAGGAGAAGAACCTCTTGCACTTTGTGTTTTGAGGTGTTGCAAACAGGTCGCAGCACGGGGTCCCCCATCTTCTGAAAACCTGAGCTGCTACTGTTTCGTTCAGGGACCACTCGTGAGGAGAGAGAATCGTCCTGCTTAATCTGTCTGCCAATATATTGGATTTCCCTGGAATGTGGGTCGCTACCAAGAAACGGTTGGTAGCTACAGCCCATTCCCACACCCTCATGGCCTCTCTGCAAAGGGTGTAAGATCTGGTCCCTCCTTGTTTGTTTAGATACCAGACCACCGACATGTTGTCTGTGTGGATAGCGATAATGCTTTGAGGGAGAAACTTGTGGAGGGCCTGTAGGGACAGAAGTACAGCCCTCATTTCCAATACATTGATATGGAGAAAGGTTTCGTCTGGAAGCCAGGAACCCTGAACTAACCTGCCCAGACAATGCCCCCCCCACCCTGTCTGGGAGGCATCCGTCGTCAGGGTGGCCACCGGAGGGGGGATAACAAAAGGTCTTCCCTGATTCAGATTGGATGGCTGAAGCCACCAGCGGAGGTCCCGTTTGCACGTTTCTGTAATCAGAATGGGGTGATTGAGGGGGAGATTCTGAAAGGACCACTGTGTCGATAACAGCCACTGAAGAATTCTCATGTGCAATCTTGCCAGTGGAACTAGGAGAACCGTGGCAGACATCGAACCTAAAAGTTGCAGGACCATCCTGGCTGGGGCTTTGGATCTTGGAAGCAGGGCTTGAACTTGACCTTGTAAAGTTTGAATCCTTTCGGTAGGAAGAAAGACGCGCATCAATTTTGAGTCTATCTCTGCTCCTATGAATCTTATGCGCTGAGAGGGCAGCAAGACAGACTTTGACCAATTGAATGTAATTCCCAGGGTAGCACCCAGGGAGATGGTGGCTTTGAGGTTGTCTATTAGTAGATGCCTGGTGGTGGCAGTCAGGAGCCAGTCGTCCAGATAGGGAAACACTTGGAATCCAAGACTCCTCAGGTGAGCAGTCACTACTGCCAAACACTTGGTGAACACCCTGGGGCTGTGGTGAGACCAAAGGGCAGTGCACAAAATTGGAAATGACTGTCTCCCAGGCTGAAGCGCAGATACCTCCTGGACGCCTGATGTATCGGTATGTGATAATAGGCGTCCTTGAGATCTATGGAGCACATCCAAACATCCTTCTCCAACAATGGGAGAATGGATTGTAAAGTGACCATTCGGAATTTGGACTTCATGACGGACTGGTTTAGTTTGCTGAGATCCAATATTGGTCTCAGGTCCCCTGTCTTTTGGCACTAAAAGAACCTTGAGTAATTTCCGGATCCGATCTGGTCTGTGGGGACCGGTTGGATGACTCCTTTTTCTAGCAGCTTTGACGCTTCTGCTGCTGCAATTTCCCTTTGACTGGGTGGTGGGTCCGGGATTTTTTTGGACGGTGGGGGTGAGTGTGTGAAGGGAATGGTGTAACCTCCGGCAATAATCCGTAGCACCCATCTGTCCTGAGTGATAGACTCCCAGGCTTTGAGGTGCTTGGCAAAACGGCACCCGACTGGCTCCGGAGCAGCACAGCCGGGCAATCCCTCATGAAGTGTGGGAGGCTGAAAAGCCACGAAAGGACTCGCGGTCTCCAGAATTGCGGGGCCCTCTGCCGCCTCTGGGACGGCGTCTCCCAGAAAAATTTCCCCGTCCTCTGCCTCTGGAACCGGAATCTTCCTGCTGTTGAGGAAAAAACTTACGTGATTTGCGGAACCACATCTTCCCTCCTCCTTTAGCCTTGGGATAAGGCCGAAAGGGAGTGGAATAACGTGCACCTACGCAGATAAAGTTTTTCCCTCTTGCTCACAGCGGGTAAGAGTGTCTTTAACCTTAGGTCCAAACAAAGAGGACCCATCAAAGGGAGCGTCGGCGAAGGAAGACTTGAAGGCCTCCGCAAAATGACACAAACGGAGCCAGGCTTGTCTCTGTAGAGCCACGCCTGTGCCTGCCGCTCTGCCCGCCCCTTCAGCCGCATATGAAATGAGCCTCATGGACGAGTTAGAAATCGAGGTAAGGATAGTCAAGTGAGAGCTAACCGACTGGGCTAGCTGCTCAGGTAGGTTACCTGAGAGGGAATCTGACAGCTCCTTGACCAGATCCCTCTGTAGCCTGGTAAAATGTGCCAAATAATTCAGGGACCTTAGTGTAAAGGCCGCTGAAGTCAGGGTGCGCTTCCGTGCGGTCCATGCTCCTAGACTCCTTATTAGGAGGATGGACGGACGTTGAAGCCTCTGCCACGTCCTGTTGTGTAGCAGATGCCACCACCATGGCATCTACAGCCACGCCTTTTGTCAAGAACTCCTTCTCGGGTGGGGCAGACAAAAATTTGTTAGGGCGAGAAGGCACTTGTTCCACAGTATCTGGATGTTCCCACGCCCTCCGACAAACCAAATCCAGGAGCTCGTCGAAGGGTGGAGACACCCAGGAGGCGGAGGGCTGAGCCCCAAAGGCCTTGAGAAGCACTGACTCATCAGCAGAGGGGGGTTTGGATATCCAGCCGCCTCGATGCTTAAGGATCTCTAAAATGTCTGCGAATGAGACATCATCCGAGGACGACTTTGGGGACCCCTCCGCATCATCAAGATCAGTGTCCGATGTAAGAGACTCGACGGAGTCCACGTGCTTCCTCTTGCACGATCTCTTCCTTGGGGGCTCCTCCGAAGACAACTCCGAAGAACCCTCAGGAGGAGGGGAACCCCCAGTGGGGGTAACCTCAGGCCCCGGGGCTCCGCTGCCTAGGGACAGGGGAACTGCCAAAGACCCAGTCTCCACGCCCAGGGAAGGTGCCAGTAAAGCCGTAGAGATGGCCAAAGAAGACTTGGCCAAGGCACTCCTCATAGCTCTGAAAGCCGGACCCCCAGAATCCTGGGAGTGTCCGGTCCCCGGAGCCATGATAGCAGACGGAAGTCCCGCAGCCGAAGCACCGAGAGGGAGGCTCGGAACCGACAGCATAGGTCCCGAAACGTCACCCCGGGTCCGGCCGAAGAAGTCCGCATGCCAAACTCGGACCCGAAGGCCGGGGTTGGAGTAAGGGTCGGAGCCGACCCTAGGATCTCCACCGGCTCCAACAGCACCTGCTCCGACGGAGCCGAAGCGGTCGGAGGAGGAATGGCAATGGAATGGGCTATCGGCTCCGAAGCCAATTGGGTCGGAGCCGAAACAAATTTTTGAAAGACTGGGGACTGGAACAGTCTTTGGAGCACCCTGTCTATGTCCGAATCTGACATCCTCGATGACCTAGAGGAGACTGAACGGGTTCGAGTTGGCCTCTCCAACGGCCCCAAGGGGCTAGGGGACCGGCTCCGAGGCGACTCGATAACTATCGGCGCCGAAGGAATACCCAAACCAGTTTCAATCGGTGCCGAGGAGGACTTAGGCGCCGAGGAGGAAGTGTCTGAGCGGACAACCTTCATCGGCTCCGAGACCAGTGGAGCCGATGAAGGTGACCGCCTCGATGCCCCAGCCATCGGCTCCGAAGCCAGAGGAGTCGAGACTGGAGGCATCGAGGCAGACCGTTCCGCCCTCGGCTCCGAAGTCCTTGGAGCCGAAGGAGAAGTCTGCCTATGTCTTTTGGCGGTCGGGTCCGACGGACTGGTCGGAGCCGACGCCCTTTTCTTTTTAGCAGGAGAAGGAGAGGATGCTAAAGCTTCTTCAAAAGAGGGTTTTATAAGGCCTTTCAATATAAGCTTATTTTTCCTCTCTTGGAGGACCCTCGAGGAAAAAGCGTGACACACGCTGCAGGACTCCTGCAAATGTTTGGCGCCCAAACAATATACACAGAGAGAGTGGTCATCCGTGATAGACATTTTAAAACTACATTTAGTGCATTTCTTGAAGCCCGAAGGCCTAGGAGCCTGAGACATTATAAGTAAAACTGAGTAACTCTCTCACAGACAAAACTTTGTTGGAATAGACTGACCCTACAAAGATAAACTTGCCGTTCACAATGATAGCCCGCAATTAAAATAAAGGCCAACTGAAGACATACAACAGTGAATAAATGTATAAAGAAATCCAAGAACCCCTAAGGTTCAAAAGGGATTAACCAACAGGAAAGGCCCTACGGATGAAGGGAGCCTGTAACCAGAACAAACACCAATCACACACAAATTTTCCACAAAAAGTTTTCAAAACACACACAAGCACAGAGTAGCTGTTAAAACAGCTTTTTGTTAAAGAATTAGCAAATTTCTGACAGAAAAAGTTAGTGAAAAGACACTACTTAGCTCAGCCAGCTCGAGACCACGTCTTTGCTAGTTAGCGGCAAACGAGATCTGGGGGACTGGTAGTGGTGCATTCTGGGATATAGTAAGCTCAGCCAATAAGAGACTTCGCTCTTTGGCATAAGCGTGCCGAGTCGGAGCCGAGGGATCGGCTCCGAACCTATCAGTCAGAATGTAGGCGAGATAGGATCACATAACATCCACCTTTATGTGGTGATATACATCTTGGAGGTCTATAGAGCACATCCAGTTGTCCCTCCCCAGAAAGAGGAGAATGGACTGTACCGTGACCATCCGGAATTTTTGAGGTTTGATAAATTTGTTCAATAGGCTGAGTTCCAGGATTGTTCTCCAGTCCCTTGTCTTTTTTGGCACTAAAAAGAACCTCGAGTAAAAAACAAATCCTCTCTGGTCTGGTGAGACTGGTTGAATGACTCTTTTTCTTAGTAGCTTTTCTATTTCTAAGGCGGCTACCTCCCTCTGATTGGGTGGCACATCAAGGATTTGTTTGACGGGTCTGGGAGTTAAATCGAATGGTATCTGGTAGCCTTTGGATATTATTCTCTTCACCCAAACATCAGTAGTAATAAGTTGCCAGGCTGGTAGGTGCAGAGAAAAATGACCCCTGACTGTTTTCAGAGGAAAGCAATTGGGCCGCTGCTCAGAAGCGCTGGTAGGATCAGCCGGAGAAGGAATCTCTAGCGCCCTGGTTACGTGGACCCCCCTCTACCCCGAAAGGGGCATCTTCCAGATGAGTTGCCCCCTCTGCCCCAGGGGGATTGCTCACCACGAGTGTCACAAAAAGATCCTTGGGATTTCTTGAACCACAATTTTCCTTCCCTCTGGTTCCTAAAGTAGGACCTCTGGGGGGTGGAAAAAATATGCCCACAGCAGACAAAGTCTTTCTGTCTTTCTCACTTCATGCTAGTGTGTCTCGTACTTTGGGACCAAAAGTGCAGATTTGTCAACAGGCACGTTGACGAAGGAAGATTTAACTGGGTCTGCAAAATCACACAAGCGCATCCAAGCATGACGTCTCATGACAATGCCTGATGCAGCAGCTCAAGCTGCCCCCTCGGTGGTGTGAGATATCAAATGCATCGAGAAATTCGAGATAGATTCAAGGGTAGCTAGCTGTGAGGTGACAGTGTCACGCACCTCATCAGGCAGTACCCCCACCAAAGAGGAAGACATTTCAGAGATTAGGTCTCTTTGGAGGCAAATGAAGTGTGCCAGATAGTTCAGCGACCGAATGGCAAAGGTCGCTGAAGCATAGGTCTGCTTCCCTAGTCTGTCCATAGCCCGAGACTCCCTTTTCAGAGGATGGACAGTGGAACTATCTTCTGCCAGTTCCCTCTTGGTGGCCGCCGGCATGACCATGGAATCAACCGTCAACTGCTTGGACCAGTTGGGCTGGTCTTCAGGGGTAGATAGAATTTTGTCCGGCCTCCAGGGGACAGGTTCTACGTTGCCCAGGGCCTTCCAAGCACGCTGCACGATCAGCTTAATAAGCTCATCCACAGGTGGGGTCACCCAGGAAGTAGGTGGCTGGGCAGAGAAGGCCTGCAAGAACATAGATTCCTCAGAAGAAGGGTTAGAGGACTTTCCATCTTCCCGCTGCTTGAGGATTTCGAGAATGTCGCCAAATGAGATGGCATCTGGGGGAAACTGCGGGGACCCTTCTCCCTCATCGCAATCTGCGTCCTCAGTAATAGATTCCTCAGGGGAATCAAGTTGCTTCCTCTTGCATCGTTTCGTCCGGGGTGGCTCCCCAGTGGGATCTTCTGAGGAGGACTCCGGAGAAAGGGTTCCGTTCAAAGGGAGGTCTTGTGGCTCCCGTGCCCAGGATCCTGAAGTAGGGGGTTGGGACAGCTGCATGCTAGAGGGTGGTTCTGATGTGATATCATTGATGCTGACTGCGAGCTTGCAGAGGTAAAAACCCTCTCCATCACCTGGAAAGCAGGCCTGCCCGAGGAGGGATGGGAGCCCGGAACCGAGAAGGACAACCTCGGAACTGGGGTCACACCCAGCCCTGAGGAGCCCACCTCCAGGTGAGGAGCTCCGAGAGGACTGGAAACTGTCAGAGCCATGGACATAGACAGCGCCAGCGAAAATAGGCACCGTGCTAGGTACCAAGGTGCCGACAGTCCAAACACTGCTCCGAGAGTGCACTGGCTCCAACGGAACCAATGCAGCAAGGGCGGTTGGTGACGACAGGGAAAACTCTGCAGTTGGAACCGAGACAGTATGGACCGGGGTGGACATCGGTACAGAGATCTCGGGGGGCTGGGTAGAGGCTGGAGGAGGATTGACAGGAGAATATGCTTGTGAGGGGTTCCGAGCCAAAGGGGACGAAGATCTAGCTGGAGTGGGCAATCCCCTAGCAGCCAGAAGCTGGTCCACAACCTGCACTACATCTAGTTCAGAAAGACTTCTAGTGGATCTATAGGAGGCTGCTGAAGGAGAATCAGGTCTTTCAAGAAAGGGGCTAAACCGATGCCCCAAAAAAGGGTCATACGTTGGAGAGTATCTGGTTCTTGGGAGATGCTCGATTTTAGGTCACAGTCTATGGAGCGGAATAAGCTATCGGCACCGTGACTGGGGATGGTGCCGAAGCAGGTATGGTCGTGAAAGCCAGTGTTGGAACCAAAGACGGCACCGAAGCCAATGGTGCAGAGGCTGGAACCGAAACAGGAGTCAACATCAGAGACAGCACCGAGGGAGAAGACACAGAGCCTGGTGCCGAAGAGGTCTGCGTCGAGGGCACCAGAGAAGCACAGGAGTCAACTTCAGAGACGGCACCGAGGGAGAAGACACACGGCCTGATGCCGAAGAGGTCTGCGTTAAGGGCACCGGAGAAGCACAGAGCTGACTCAGTTCCGTAACTGATGGAGATGCAGAAACCGAGTGACTCAGTTTTTCCTTGTGTTTCTTGGTCTCAGGAGGTGGTGAGACCTCCAACCCAGGGAGAGCCTCCGAAAAACACGTTTTGATTAAACCTTTCAGAATTAGCTTGTTTATGAGCTCTACTAGAGTGCGAATGCTAAAACTAGAATAAATATCACAATCAGAATTTATATGGTCCAAATCTCAACTTAACTTTGTCTGACATAGTACAGGCAACAAAGAGCTATCCTAAAGGAAACAACAAGGGAAAGTAAAGGAGAGAATAGAGAATACCAATGATGGTATTTAAAAATACCACAAGTGGTAAAGGAAGGCCTACCAAAGGCAGCAGAGAGGGACAGTACCAATGGTGGTAGAGATTAACTACCAAAGGTAAAGGGCAGGAAATAGAAGCAGATTATAAGCAATAAGAAGAAAAGGCAAAACTGACTAAAAAAGAAAGTTTGAGGAGAAACTACAAAAAAAAATCACAAATTTCCACTTAGCTTTGAGAGAGAGAGAGGCTAGGCACGTCTGATGAGAAATGGGGCAAAAGAGATCTGGAGAGACTGTGAGAGGGGCATTATCGGTTGGTCTTAGCTGAGAGTTTTTGGCTGGTGTGAGCTTGGAAATGGCCATGTCGGTTCCGAGGATGGAACCGAAGTCCTAGCAGTAAGGAATGAATAAAGATTTACATCATCAGATTTCTCATTGCTCCTTACTGGCCTCGCCAAGTTTGGTTCCCCTTCCTTTGGCCTCATCTTCAGGAGAAGCCTTGGACTCTGGACCAAGTTCCAGACTGGCTGACATGCATATCAGGGGAGCTTCATCCTTCTCTCCACACCCTAAAATTGACAGCTTGGCTGCTCCACTTCCCAACTTAGTCAAGCTTCACAATTTCACTCCTACAGTTAAACATATCTTAATGTCCTCTCATAAAGCTTCCACTAGAAAACTGTATTCTACCAAATGGAAAAGGTTTTCTTTTGGGCTCAAAACAGGAACATTGATCCTTTTATTTTGGAATTTTTGGCGGAACTCTTCCAGCAAGGTTCAGCTGCAGCAACCATCAGGGTTCAACTAGCTGCAATATCAAATTTCCACATCGGTGATTCTATCTCCAACTTAATGTCACACAGGTTGTGTAGACCCCTCTTTAAAAGGTGCCTCCTTATTAAGACCTCCCTTTAAGGAACCCCTTTCTCCTTGGGATTTAAATTTTGTTCTGTCTCACCTGACGTTAACACCTTTTGAACCCTCATCATCTTAAGACCTCAAGTTCCTTTCCAGGAAGACCTTGTTTTTGGTGACTATAACATCTGCTAGAAGAGTATCAGAGTTGCAAGCTCTTTCTATTAAACTGCCATATTTGATTTTTCATAAGGATAGGGTATCCTTGCGAACTAATCCATTTTTCTTACCCAAAGTCTCTTCTCCAAATAACATAAATCAATCTATAGAGCTACCAGTGTTCTTTCCTAATCATAGCAACAAGGCAGAATACAAATTACATCAACTATATATGCATAGCCAACTCAGATTCTATTTGCATAGGAGTAAAGATTTTAGAAAATCTGACCAGTTATTCGTATCATTCTATGATGCAAAAAAGGGTAGCTCAATTTCTAAAACTACTCTTTCCAATTGGCTCTCTAGCTGTATTACATTCATCTATAACACAAATCACAGAGATTTACCCTTCAAAGTGAAGGCTCATTCCACTAGAGCAATGGCTACGTCATCTGCCTTTCAAGCCAGAATTCCTATAGATAATATTTGTGCAGCAGCTAATTGGACCACTCCTCATACTTTTATCACGCATTACAAAGTGGATTTGGCCTCCAGGAACAGGGCCTCCTTTGGATCTATGGTGCTTAAAGGTGTACTCTCGTGAGCCACCAAGGGAAAAGGTGCTAGGGACGCTGTCCCATCATTGTAAGAATGAAGGTGAGGTAGGACAACATAATAGAAGTTATGTACTCACCATAACATTCCATGTTTGTTGTCCATCTCGCCATTCATTCTTAACTTACCATAATGTTCCATGTCAGTTGTTTTTTTCGCCTTCATTCTTACTGATGAGTTCGGAGCCGATCCTCGGCTCCGAGTCGGCCAATTTGCAAAGCTCGAGGTCTCTAACAGCTCGAGGCCAAAGCCCTATCCCACAATGCAACACTACATTCCCCAGATCTTGTTTGCTACCAAGTAGCGTAAAAACCTACCCCAGACTTCAAGGAAATCATACAGACCACTGTGAGATGAAACTCCTCAGGAGAACCAAAACCAAGATAGAACCTCTCGAACTTCCAGACATAGGATGGGGGTAGGTGCGGGGGTTGTAATAATGAAGGCAAGAAGAACAATTCACATGGAACATTATGGTAAGTGCATAACTTCTTTATGTGAAGTTGTTCAATCTCGCCTTCATTTTTACTGATGGGTAGCATCCCCGGCACCACAATCTTAGGTGACTCACGGGAGTACCTGCTTCAGGACAGCAGACCCAAATGAAGCTCTGTCCCTAGAGGCCTTGTCCACTTTGTAGTGAGAAATAAAGGTATGTGGATTTGACCAGGTGGCAGCTGCACATATTAAATCATTAGGTAACCTGGTCAAGAAGGCTGCAGAAGTAGAAACCGTTCTTATAGAATAAGCCTTGACTTTGTCATGTAATGGAATACCCGCTTCATGGTAAATAACGGCTATACAATCAGACAGCCATTTAGACACAGTAGATTTGGAGACCGTTGTACCTTTTTTAGAGTCCGAGAAGGAGACAAACAGCTGATCAGCCCTTCTATGGTATTTTGTCCTGTCCAAACAGAAGCAAAGCTGTCTATGGACGTCAAGTTTGTGAAGCATATATTCCAACTGATTTGAGTGATTGGGAATGAAAAGAGGTAATTCATTTGTCTGATTAAGTGTGAATTCTGAACACATTTTCCGTAAGAATGACGGATTCGTTCTGAGGAAACCCTATCTTTGCGAAATATTAGGTACGGCTGCTTAATAGAAAGGGCTTGCAATTCCGAAATTCTGCATGCTGATGAAATGGCCACCAATAAAATGGTCTTCCAAGAAAGATATTTCAGCTCACAAGAGGAGGCAGGTTCAAAGGGTGGGAGAATAATCTGGGTAGGACTAGGTATAAGTTCCACAGAGTAGTAGGAGATGTGATAGGTGGTTTTAAGTGCATCATACCTTTCGAAAAAGCCTTAGCCAACTTATTAGACATAATACCATTTTCAGATGCACCTATATGAAAATTAGAAATAGCAGCCATTTGGACTCGAATGGTTGCTGCTGCAGCTCCTTCATTGAACAGTTTTGTTAGAAATTCCAAAACATCCGAAATGGACGCCAGGAAAGGGTCAATGTTATTTTGCTGTGACCAGATGGAAAACCTTTTCCACTCACTGAGGTAAAGTTTCCTGGTTGAAGATTTGTGTGACAAGAGAATATGTCGAGCCTCTTCTGATAAATTCTGGAACCTGACTATTCTGCGAATTGGAGCAGCCAAGCTGTCAGTTTGATGGACTGAAGAGAAGGGTGAAAAGCTCCTGACGAGTGGGTCAACAGATCCGGTACTGGGTCCAGGATCCAAGGCTCCTCCAGTAGATGAGGCTTCAGGAAGGGGAACCAAATTTGACGAGGCCAATATGGGGCTATCAAGATAAGTGCCCTGCCCAGAAAACTGGCTTTCTGTAAGACTTTGGGAATCAGGGGAAAGAAAGAGAAAGCATATAGGAGTCCCGGGGGTCAATCGTGGGCGAGTGCATCCCTCGGGGGTTGCCCCTGTTGAGGGATCAGAGCAAAGTAGTTGCTGCACTTGGTGTTTGTGGATGTAGAAAAAAGGTTGCAGCAAGGCTGGCCCCACCTGCAGAAAATCATTTCCGCTGTTTCGCTTGAGAGACCACTCGTGAGGCAACAGAATAGCTCTGCTGAGTCTGTCCGCTATCACACTGGATTTTCCCGGAATGTGCATTGCTATCAGAAAATGATGGGTGGACTCTGCCCATTTCCATAATCTTAGAGCCTTTCGACATAGGGGGTAAGATTTGGTTCCTCCTTGTTTGTTTATGTACCAGACTACGGACATGTTGTCTGACTGGATTGCAATTGTGCCTAGGGTAAGAGAGTCTTGAAAGGGCTGCAACACTAAAAGAACCGCTCTCATCTCCAGGACATTTATGTGCAAATGATCCATGTGAGCCTGCCATGTACCTTGGGCTGTCAGTCCCGATAATGTCCCCCTCACCTGATCAGGGAGGCATCCGTGATTACTGTTGCAACTGGAGCCAGGAGGACAAATGGACGTCCCATAGTCACCATCTCAGATGTTAGCCACCACCAAAGATCGTCCTTGCAAGAGTTGGTAATCAGAACTGGGTGATTCATCGGTTAAGTCCTGAAATGTCCACTGTGTGAATAGCAGTCAATGAAAAATGCGCATGTGAGATCTCGCAAGGGGTATTGTAATAATCGCTGCTGCCATAGTGCTGAGCAACTTGAGAATCTGTGATGCTGGTGCTTTTTGTCTTGACAGGAGATCTACAATTTGTTGTTGAAGGGTAATCACTCTTTCTGGAGGGAGCTTCAGGGACATGCTGACCGTGTCTAAGTCTGCTCCTATAAAGACTGTATGCTGCGATGGCAATAAAGCAGACTTTTCTGAATTTATCGTAATACCGAGCTGTAAGCATAGAACTATGGCAGTGTCCCTTGCCCAAATAAGTTGATGCCTGGTGGAAGCGGTAAGGAGCCAGTCACCCAAGTAAGGAAAAAAGAGGTTATGTACTCACCAAAGCATTCAATCTGAGTAGGTAATTTCATTTGCCAGCGACCTGTGGGTATTGGATCCGACCTGGATCTGAGCCGGCAGCTTTTCAAGCTAAAGATCCGAGCTCTCAGCTCCTCCCCCTTACCCATAATACCCTGCTACCTCCCACCAGTCCTCAGATCGAGTTTGCCACTTATCAACCAACAACATTCAAATATACTCGAAAGACAAATGCTAACCTGATGCGCAACAGAAGAAAAACCTTCTGTTGTGAAAATGATCACGAAAAAGGCTAGGGGGAAGGAAGGGGGGTTGGTTGCTGACAAATGATGTTACCTACTCAGATGGAACGTTATGGTGAGTACATAACTTCTTTATCTGAAGGAGTTAACTCATTTGATCAGCAACCTGTGGGACAGAGTCACCAACTACCAAAAACCTGGGAGGTCCTCATGGAAGGATATTCTGGAGCACTGTGGAGCTAAAGGCTGCCCTACCTCTAGAGATCAGATCCAGCTTGTAATGAGAAATGAAGGTATGAGAAGAGGCCCAAGTAGCCGCTGAACAGATGTCATTTAAGGGAACTCTTGACCAAAATGCTGCAGAGGTAGCCATAGAACAGGTAGAGTGAGCATGAACCCCCAATAGGCTTGTAGATGCAGTGGGATATCCATCTGGCTAAGGTAACTGTCGTAACTGGCTTGCCTAAGGACAGCTTAGCGAAAGACATGAAAAGCTGCTCTGATTTGCGAGAAGCAGCTGTCCTGTGCAAGTAAAACTGCAATTGTCTATGCACATCCAACAAATGAAGTTTATATTCCCCTTTGTTTTAAAAGCTGGGAAAGAAAACAGGCAAATTGATGATTTGATTGATATTGGCCTCGGAGGCCGCCTTAGGCAAGAATGAAGGATTAGTCCTGAGAGATACTCGGTCCTTATGGAAAACCAGGTACGGGGGTTTCATACAAAGGGCTTGAAGTTCAGATACCCTCCTAGCTGAAGTAATTGCAATCAAGAAGGCAGTCTTCCAGGATAAGAATTTTAAGTCAACGGAAGCTGCAGGTTCAAAGGGTGGACCCGTTAGGGCCTGGAGAACTAAAGTTAAGTCCCATGGGGGAACTGCATTCTTGACCGGAGGTCTTAAGAAAAAGGTGCCTTTCAAAAAGGTTTTGCATATCTTAGCGGAAGCTAAGGGTTTAAGGTTGTCCCTGATGTGGAAATGAGAAATGGCAGCCATCTGAACCTTCACAGTAGAAGAACTGGCCCCTTGATGGAAAATGTGGGACAGAAATTCAAGTACTGCTGGAATGGGAGCTGAGAAAGGATCCAAATCCCTAGCCTTGGCCCAGATGGAAAAATGCTTCCATTTACTGTTGTAGATTTTCCTGGTAGAGGGTTTATGTGCCACTACCAGAATAAGAAGTTATGTACCTACCATAACGTTCCATGTTAGTTGTCTTCATCTCACCTTCTTTCTTGCTGGATGGGTTCGGAGCCGATCCTCGGCTCTGACTCAGCGTTTTTCTAAAGCTCGAGAGCTATTTACCGGCTCGAAGCCTCCCCTTATCCCACAATGCTAGGCGTCAGATATCCAGATCTTATTTGGAAAGCTAACACCATGGAAAAAAACCACACTAGTTCCCACCAAAGGTTTACCTACAGTGCTACAAACAGAGGAGGACGTAACCTAAAACCAAGGTCAACCGTAGGAAGAAGGCCTCAAAAGGGATTCTTCTCGGTCCTAACCAGGCTAGGGGGATGGAGGGTGGGACGCAAGAAAGAAGGCGAGATGAAGACAACTAACATGGAACGTTATGGTAGGTACATAACTTCTTAATGTTAAGTTGTCTATCTTGCCTTCATTCTTGCTGGATGGGACAGCGTCCCTAGCACCTTAGCCCTGGGTGGCTCATCGAAACAGACTCTTGAGCACAGTGGAACCAAAAACAGCTCCACTCCTGGAGGCCATATCCAACTTGTAATGTGAAATGAAGGTATGAGGAGTGGCCCATGTTGCTGCAGCACAAATAGATTCCATTGGAAGTCTAGCCTGAAAAGCTACCGACGTAGCCAATGCTCTGGTGGAATGAGCTTTTGGTTTTGAAGGAAGTTCTTTATGTCTCAGTTAGTAGATCAAGGTAATAATAGAGGCCAGCCACCTAGACAAGGTTACCTTAGAAACTGGCAGGCCATGCTTCCCCTCAGCATAGGACAGGAAGAGTTGATCTGATTTTCTTGACTGTTTGGTCATATCCAAATAAAAACATAACTGCCTGTGAACGTCCAAATAGTGTAACTTTTGTTCAGCTCTGTTTGAATAATTAGGAAAAAAGATAGGAAGATCAATAGCCTGATTGAGATTTGTCTCTGAGGGTATTTTGGGCAAAAAAGAAGGATTAGTCCTGAGTGAAACTCTATCTTTGTGAAAAATAAGATATGGAGGACAAACACAAAGGGCTTGAAGTTCCAATACTCTTCTGGCCGAGGTGATGGCTACTAAGAAGAGAGTCTTCCAGGAGAGTAACTTTAAGGAACAAGAAGCTGCAGGTTCAAAAGGAGGGAGAATCAATGAAATTAATATCAAGTTCAAATCCCACGGAGGGGAGGGGATCTTTAACCGGGGGTCTAAGTAAGATAGTTCCTTTAAGAAAGGCCTTACAAAGTTTGTGGGACATGATACTGGACTCTGATAGGCTAATGTGAAAATTTGCGATAGCAGCCAAATGGACCATAATGGTGGCAGCTGAGGAACCTGCTCGAAAAAGTTCTGCCAAAAAATCTAAAACATTATGGACAGGGACTGCAAAGGGGTCTATCATTCTAGCCTCTGCCCAGAAGGAAAAACTTTTCCACTTACTAGCATAAGTCTTTCTAGTAGAAGGTTTGTGCGAAGAAAGTATGATTTCGCGCACTGTCTGAGAAATATGTGGAAGCCTGGCTAAGGTTGGAAGTGCAGCAACCAAGCTGTGAGGTTGAGAGAGTGAAGGGATTGGTGCAGCCCGCCCGACTGATGGATTAAGAGGTTTGGCACTGGGTCCAGATTCCAGGGCTGCTCCAGCAGGTGACGATGCAGGAATGGGAGCCAAATTTGCCAAGGCCAGTAAGGAGCAATGAGGATCATCCTGGATCCCAAAGCAGTTGCTTTCTGAATCAGTTTTGGAATTAAGGGAAAAGGAGGGAATGCATAGAGCAGACCCCGGGGCCAATCGTGAACTACAGCGTCTCTGAGGGAATGGCCTGGGAGGGGGAAGAGAGTGAAGAAGTCGCTGCACTTGCTGTTGAGAGGGGTTGCAAAAAGGTTGCAGCAAGGTTGACCCCATCTGCGGAAAATTTTGTCCGCTACTAACTGATTGAGAGACCACTCATGAGGCATAAGGATTGCTCTGCTTAGCCTGTCCGCTATGACGTTGGACTTCTCGGGGATGTGCGTTGCTATCAGAAACCGTGGAGAGGAGATTGCCCACTGCCAAAGTCTGAGTGCTTCTCAACATAAGGGATAGGACCTGGTTCCACCCTGCTTGTTGATGTACCACACTACCGACATATTGTCCGTGTGAACTGCAATAGTCCCGGTAGGTAGAGAGTCCTGAAGAGCTTGCAACGCTAAAAGTACCGCTCTCATCTCCAAGACGTTTATGTGCAGATGGTATTCTAGGGGTTGCCAAGTGCCCTGGACAGTCATGCCCTGAAAATGCCCCCCTCCCCACCCGATCAGGGAGGCATCCACTGTCACCGTGGCAACCAGAGGAGGAAGTACAAACAGTCTGCCCTGAAAAACTTGAGGGGAGACCATCCACCAAGAAAGGTGGTCTTTGCATGATTGAGTAATTATTATGTTGTGAAACATTGGAAGCTGTCGAAAGGACCATTGGTTAAAGAGCATCCACTGAAGAATTCGCACGTGAAAATGAGCCAGGGGAAGTAATGTGATAGCTGCTGCCATGAGACCCAAGGTTTTCAATACAAATCTGGCCTGAATTCTCTTGCATTGTAACACCGTTTGAACATGTCGGCGAATGTCTAATACTCTTTCTAATGGGAGTTTTGCCGACAGTTCTTTTGTGTTTAATATGGTGCCTATAAAGGTTATAGACTGAAAATGCAGACTTTTCGAAGTTTATAGAGATACCTAGCTCTGAGCAACTTTGGATGGTATAATCCCTGGCTCAGATTAGTTGATGCCTGGTGGAAGCAGTTAGGAGCCAGTCATCTAGATATGGAAACACCTGGAATCCTCTCCATCTCAGGTGAGCCGTAACCACTGACATGCATTTGGTGAACACCCTGGGGGCTGTGGTGAGACCAAAGGGCAGGGCTCTGAATTGATAGTGAATGGTTCCCAGCCGGAAGCGGAGAAACCTCCTGGAGCGTCTGTTCATTTTGATATGGTAGTACGCATCCTGAAGGTCTACGGAGCACATCCAAATGTCCGGACCCAAAAAGGGTAGAATGGACTGAAGCGTAACAATCCGGAACTTCATTGTTTGAACAGATTTGTTTAGTCTGCGGAGATCCAAAATGGGTCACCAGTCCCCTGTCTTCTTTGGTACCAAAAAGAACTTGGAGTAAATCCTGGATCCTTGCTGGTCTGCTGGGACTGGCTGGATGGCTCCTTTTCTTAGCAGTTTTGAGATTTCTAGTACTGCTTGTTCCCTTAGACCGAGTGGAACATCTGGAAGGGATCTGTTTGTCTGAATGGGGGTGTGGACAAAGGGGATTTTGTAACTCTCGGATATGATAGCCTGTACCCATTTGTCTTGCGTGAGGAGTCGCCGGGCTTCTGGGTACAGTGATAATCTTCCCCTGACTGCCTCCGAGAGTGGACAGTCGGGCAGCCCCTCACAGATGCTGAAAGGGTTTGTCGGAAAAGGTTTCCCTGCTACCCTGATTCTGTGGACCCCCTCTGCCCCTTGGGCGGCGTCTGTTGTTGTTTCCTCCTCTGCCCCTGGAGGGAAACTCTCCACGTGTGTCAGGCACGACTCCTTGGGGTTTGCGAAACCACATTTTTCCACCCTTCTGACCTTTAGGGTATGGTCTAGAAGGAGTAGAAAAACGGACTCCCATGGCACAGAGAGTCTTACCTTCCTGCTCACACCTGGTAAGCGTATCCTTCACCTGTGGTCCGAACAAAGCCGAATCATCGAAGGGGGTATTGGTGAAGGACGCCTTAAAGGGGTCAGCAAAGTTACATAATCGCATCCAGGCATGTCTTCTCAAAGCCACGCCTGTGCCTGTGGCTCTACTCGCCCCATCGGCTGCATAAGAAATGAGCCACATGGAGGAGTGACTATAGAATTAAGGGTCGCCAGCTGGGAGTTAATCTTTTCCTGAGATCCCGCAGCCGATGGATCCTGAAGGGTTTCACCGAGTTCCTTAAGGAGATCTCTTTGAAGGTGGGTGAAATGGCACAGATAGTTCAGCGACTGCATGGAAAAAGTCGCTGAAGAAAAAATCCGCTTCCCGTACCTGTCCATTGTCCTAGATTCTTTATTAGGTGGATGGACAGGCACTGAAGGGTAAGCCAACTCCTTCTTAGTGGCTGCTGCAACCACCATGGCATCAACAGGGACACCCTTAGTGAGAACCTGTTTGTCGGACGGGGCTGTGATGAATTTTGTGGGCCTGCGGGGAGTTGGTTCCACTGTGTCAGGGGCCGTCCACGCCTTCCGAGCCACTACTTCCATGAGTGGGTCGAAAGGCGGAGACACCCAGGAGGTGGAAGGACGAGAACCAAACGCGTCCAGATACACCGACTCGTCCTCGGAAGGGTTGAGGGCAGTCCAGTTCCCCCACTGCTTAAGGATCTCAAGGATGTCTGAAAAGGAGACATCCTCAGAGGGGGACCTTGGGGACCCTTCCGAATCCTCCAAGTCAGTGTCAGAGGTGACGGACTCGGGGGAGTCAACATGCTTCCTCTTACATTTTCTCTTCCGAGGGGGCTCCTCCAAATGATCAGGGGAGGCCTCGGAAGAGGAAGATGCACCCAATGGGGCTACCTGGAGCACTTGTTCACCACGCTTGGGGTCAGGAGGGTGGATAGAGACTGATACAGGCACCATGGGGGGGGGGGCGAGCCGAAGGGGTCGATCGCGGAGCCGACCCAGGAGTCAGCACGCTCATGACCTCAAAGGTGCCCCCATCAGGCAGAGAAGAAGGTCCCCACTCTGAAGAGACGTGAACCCCTCCCAGCACCAAGAGGGACGGCTCCGAGGCTGATGTCGGGGCCGAGCTCACCTGCGCCGAGGCCCCGAGAGGGAGAACGGGGTCGGACAAGGGTCCGATGCCACTCACCCCCTCACAGCCGACGAGGAAGTCTTGGTGCCCGGATCCCTCCAAGGACAGAACCAATGAAGAGATCGGAGCCGACGAAGGAGCCGAAGGGTGGGGTATCAGCTCCGACGTTCCAAAGATTCGAGCCCCAACAAGCTCCGGCTCCGAACACGGTAGTAGAGTCGGAGGAGGAATAGTTGAAGAAACAGGGATAGCCACAGTCTGCTGAGAAGGGCTAGTCAATATTTTGGCCAGTGCCTACGACTTAAGGAGCCTACTGACCACCCTAAGTCATGGTCAGATAACCTGGAGGACCGAGAGGAATGGGACTTATGACTCCGCTCCGATTGTAGTAATGGGGACCTAGGAGCCAAGCAAACGGATTTAAAGAAGGGGATCTCGAACGCTTCCGGCTCAGAGATGGCTCCGTTGGCAAAGTCGGGGCGGGCCGAATGAGGTTTCAAAGTGTCGGTTCCGGCCGGAACCAACAAAGAAGTAGAAGCTCCGCTTGGCTTGGCGGGCTTTAAGGATTTCCCCTAAGAAGGCTTAGTCAGGGATCCTTCAGGCTTTAACAAGCCTCTCAAAATTAGTTTATTCCTACGTTCCTGCAGGACTCTCGGACTGAAAGCATGACAGACCGAACAAGAGTCCTGCAGGTGTAGGGGGCCCAAACAATAAACACAAGAAGTGTGACCGTCTGTCAGAGACATCTTCTGACAGCACGAGTCACACTTCTTGAAACCTGAAACCTTGGTATCTTTGGACATGGTAGAAGAGATACCAAGGGAATTTAAACTAGTGCTTAAACACTAAACAGAGACACACACGCACTAGAACAGACAATACAATTTCTACAACTATAGCAGTTATAATTAACCAAAAACTATATATATATATATATATATATATATATATATATATATAAAAACAAACTATACAGAGATAGGCCTAACCACTACCCGAAAGGGGGATGGGGAGGGGAAGGGAGGAAGGGAATTATAAGTGGGTCTAAAGGGATTACAATTTAACAATTCTAATAGAAAAGAAAATCTAAATTAGCAACAACAACCCTGACTATGAAAGGTTATAAAAAGAATTATATGACCTGGAGCCGGTAAAAACGCAACCTCGTAGCTGAAGCGGCAAATGAGATCTGGATATCTGACGCCTAGCATTGTGGGATAAGGGGAGGCCTCGAGACGGTAAATAGCTCTTGAGCTTTAGAAAAAGGCCGAGGAACCCATCCAGCAAGAATGAAGGTGAGATAGACAACTTAACATTAGTTTTTACGGAAGATGAGATACCGGGAGCCCTAGCTGTTAGTGGAACTGGATCAACCAAGCCGTGAGCTTGAGGTCGTCCAGGTTCGGAGTTTGCAATCCCGAAGGATGAGAGATCAGACCCAGAATGGGATCTAAGACCCAAGGAGGAGCTATGATGTGAGACCGCAGATACGGGAACCAGATCTGACGAGGCCAGAATGGGGCTATGAGGATTATTTTGCTCCACAACCGACGAGCTTTCTGCAGAAATTTCGTCATTAGCGGAAGAGGAGGATAAGCATAAAGAAAACCAGGTGGCCAAGCATGAACCAGAGCGTCTCTGAGATTCTCCCCCGGTGGGGGAATTAGAGCGAAAAATTTGCTGCATTTTGCATTTGAAGGAGACGCGAAGAGATTGCAGCAAGGCTGACCCCATCTGAGGAAGATCTGTTTCGCTACTAAGGGGTTTAGAGACCACTCGTAAGGTGTGAGGACCGAACAACTCAGTTTGTCCACTAGAATGTTGGACCGACCCGGAATGTGCGTTGCTATCAGAAAGCGATTGGTGGAAATCGCCCATTCCCAAACTCTCATAGCCTCTCGACAAAGAGGGTAAGACCTGGTTCCTCCCTGTTTGTTGATGTACCAGACTACAGCCATGTTGTCTGTCTGAATTGCAGTAGTCCCTGGAGGGAGAAGGTCCTGAAGGGCTTGCAATGCTAAAAGCACCGCCCTCATCTCCAGAACACTGATCTGCAGACCAGTCTCTACAGGGGGCCACGTGCCTTGGACGGTTCTGCCCATGCAATGCCCCCCCCACCCGAGGCGAGAAGCATCCATGGTCAGTGTGGCTTGGGGTAGAGGCATCACGAACGGTCTCCCTTCCCAAAGCTCTCGGGAATGAAGCCATCAGAGAAGGGAGCTCCTGCAAACCTTGCTCAGAGGAATCTGTGAATCCAAAGGGTGTAGGAGGAGGGACCATTGGACCTGAAGGGTCCACTGAAGGACTCTCATGTGCAGTCGAGCAAGAGGTGAAAAGCTGATGGCTGCCGCCATGGATCCTAGGGCTCTCAGGATTAATTCTGCAGGTGGGGCCGGGGACTGTAGAAGTGCTATTACATGGAGTGACAAGGTGCGCAACCTGCCCGTTGTCAGAAAGGCGCTGGACTGAAGTGTGTTTATCCTGGCCCCTATGAAATCTAGAACTTGAACAGGATGAAGAGAAGACTTCCTGAAATTTATGGTAATGCCAAGGTGATGGGCCAAGAGTAAAGCATAATCCCTGGCGGAAGAGAGTAGATGCCTGGTGGGGGCGGTGAGGAGCCAGTCGGCTAGGTACGGAAAGACCTGAATTCCCTGAAGTCTCAGGTGGGCTGCTACAACTGCCATGACCTTGGTGAACACCCTGGGGGCTGTGGTGAGGCCGAATGGAAGAACCCTGAACTGATAATGACTGGCCCCCAGCCGAAAGCGGAGATACCTCCTGGATCGTCTGTCCATGAGAATGTGGTTGTACACATCCTTGAGGTCTATGGAGCACATCCAATCATTCTCCTGCAGAAGGGGGAGAATAGATTGTAGAGTGATCATCTGAAATTTCTCTTTGGCAATGAACATGTTAAAAGTTGACAGGTCGAGAATTGGCCTTAAGTCCCCTGTCCTTTTTGGCACTAAAAAGAACCTGGAGTAATTGCCTAACCCGGATTGCTCTGGGGGGATGTGTTGGATGGCCCTTTTTTCTAGTAATTTCTTTATTTCTGAAGCCGCAGCCTCCCTCTGATTGGGTGGTACATCAGGGAGGTGCCTCACTAACTGGGGAAGATTCAGGAAGGGGATAGAGTAACCTCTGGATATTATTCCGAACACCCAGTGATCTGTAGTAATGGACTCCCAACTTGCTAGATGCTCCGAAAAACGCTCCCCGACTGCCTCCAGAGCTCAGGGCTGCTGCGCGGGTCGGTCGGAGAAGGGTTCTCTCGACCTGAAATTCTTCAGCCCCCCTCTGCCTCTGGGCCAGCGTCCACCTTGTCCTCCCCTGCCTCTGAAGGACGAAGGGTCTGGAGCGGGACGGGACTGCTGAGATTTCCGGAACTACGTCTTCTTTTGCCCTCTCTGGTTCCTTGAGAAGGACCTTTGAGGAGCAGAGAAGCGGATTCCGACGGCAGACAGAGTCTTCCCATCTTTCTCGCTCTGGAGTAGCGTGTCGCGAACGGTTTTGCTGAATAGCATAGAACCGTCAAAGGGAGCGTTAGCGAAGGACGACTTGAAGGGTTCCGCAAAGTCGCAAAGACGGAGCCAGGCATGGCGTCTCAGGGCGACTCCTGCTCCGCTGGCTCTAGCCGCCCCCTCCGTGGCATGGGAGAGAAGCCGCATAGAAGTGTTTGATATTGACTTTAGAGTGGCCATGTGAGCCGAGAAAGTTTGTTTGTCCTCGGCCTCCATGGACTCTGGGGGAGACCCAGTGTACTCTTTTATCAGATCCTGCTGGAGCCTAATGACGTGTGCCAGATAATTTAGAGCCCTTATAGAAAAGGTGGCTGAAGCAAACATCTGCTTTCCAATGTGGTCCTTTGTCTGAGACTTCTTATCGTGAGGATGGACCGAGGAACTCTCTTGTGCCAGTTCGTTCTTAGTGGCAGCTGCCACCACCATGGCATCCACCGGGGAACCTTTATTCCATGAGGGCTTGTCAGAAGGGGGACTAAGAATTTTATCCCGTCTCTTAGGGATTGGCTCCACAGTGTCTGGCTCCTTCCAAGCCGTGGTAGTAATCAAGTCTACCAGGGGGTCGGCCGGGGGGACACCCAGGAGGTAGACGGGCCTGAGTCAAACGCCTCCAGAAACACAGACTCATCTGAGGAAGGTTTTTGGGCTGACCACCCCCTCTAATGCAAAGCATCTCCATAATGTCTCCAAAGGAGACGTCCTCCGGGGGTGACCTGGGGGAACCTTCCCCTAACTCTAAGTCCGTGTCCTCTGTGAGGGACTCAGGGGAGTCCAAGTGCCTCCTCTTGCACTTTCGTTTGTGAGGAACCTCCTCGGCGGGACTGTCTGAGGAGGGCTCACCAACTGGGTCCTGTTCCTCTACAGGAACTAACTGGGGCCAGACAATGGACGACAGGCTCATATGCGAGGGAGTGAAGGGTGGATCCTTGGTATGGACCGGGGACTTTGAACTCCTTGACAGCACCCTCTCCACCACGTCGAACGCCGAAGGTGAACCACTCTCCCCTGGCTCCGAGAGTAGTCCCCTCGGCTCCGACGTGAGGACCGGTGTCGGAGCCGATGCGATCGGACCTGAAAGGGAAGTGCAGTCCGACAACAATGGAGCCAAAGACGCACTCACCCCTGCGGATCCGAAGCTCGGCTCTTGACCCCGAAAGCTCGGATCCGAAAGATAACCTGACAAACTCGAGGGTAAAGCTGGCGTCAAAGTAGCAACTACTATCAAAGTCGACTCCCCGGCTCCGAGACGACTCGGATCCGACGGCTCCGAATCCCAAAAGTGGATCGGAGAAGGAGCAATTGGAGCACAGAATGGGGCCGAGCTCCCTCCCGGAGGGGGGAGGGGAGGCAGGAGCACTCCTATCTGCATCTGGGCCTGCAGGAATCGACGCATCATCCGGTCCATATCTGCGTGGGATAAACTCCTGGTGGACCTAGAAAAAGTCATCGAAGCAGGCCTGGAAGGCCACCTAGAAGACCTCGAGGGTGACCGGGACTCCTCCTCCAGCTCCGGAGAGAAGCGTGGAGAATGGAGCCAAGAGGTGGAAGACCTGGAAACCCTTGCGGGGGAATCAAGCACTTTATCCAGCGGAGTCGAAGGGGCTGATTCGGCCCGTCGCTTATGGCTGTTATGCCTATCCCTCTCCTTTTCTTTCTCTCTGTGCCCCCTGTCTTTTTTAGAAGAGCCCCCCTCTCACTAGGAAACAGCGGGAGGTTGAGTCCCATCCAGGGGAGGGGAAGCTAAAGGCTGGACAGTCGCAGCCGCGACTGGAGCCACTGAGGGAGAGGAGGAAGAAGAATCCGGGGGTAAGAGTCCCCTCAAGATTAACTTATTTCTCCTGTCCCTCACTGCCTGGGGGTTGAAGGTCGCACAAATCTGGCAGCCCGATGTTAAGTGGGCTACCCCCAGGCAGAGAACGCACTGTGGCCATCTGCTGGGGACAGCTTATGACCACACTCAGAACATTTTGAGAAAATATCCTTAGGGCCTTCAGCCATAACACTCAAGCACACACCCTAACACACACAGTAAGGGGAAGGGAAAATTAGAAGTTATGTACTCACCATAACGTTCCATCTGAGTAGGTGTATTCATTTGTCTGCAACCTGTGGGTTATGGATCCGATATCGGATCCGAACCGGCATAGTTTTCCAGCTATGGATCCAAGCTCTCAGCTCCTCCCCTCACCCATAATGCCCTGCTCTACCCTCATGACCTCAGATCGAGTTTGCCAAAGCAACAATACCCTCAAAAGGGTAACAAGGAATATGCAGGAAACTGAAAGGCCAGGGGGATAGGAGGGCGGGATGGTTGCAGACAAATGAATACACCTACTCAGATGGAACGTTATGGTGAGTACATAACTTCTAAATCTGAAGTAGGATATTCATTTGTCTGCAACCTGTGGGACAGAGTCCCCAGCTACCTGAATCTTGGGCCATCATGGAAGGATATTCCGGAGCACCGGAGCCAAAGGATGCTCTACCCTAGATGCAAGATCCAACTTATAGTGAGAAATAAATGTATGAGATGAAGCCCACGTGGCTGCTGCACAAATATCATCTAGAGGAATCCTAGCCTTGAAGGCTGCCGAGGTAGATACTGACCGGGTTGAATGGGCATGAACACCCTCCGGTGCGGCCCTTCCTGACGCTTGATAAGCCAATAAAATGCACTGTGAAATCCAGCGGGACAGAGAAACTTTAGAAATTGGCTTGCCCAAATTGAATTTTGCAAAGGAAATAAACAGCTGGTCGGATTGCCTATGACCAGCTGTCCTGTTGAGATAAAATCTTAGTTGCCTGTGAACATCTAGTGAGTGTAGCCTATATTCACCTTTGTTTTCATACTTAGGGAAGAAAACAGGGAGGTTAATGGATTGATTGATGTTTGCTTCAGAAGCGATTTTAGGAAGGAAGGACGGGTTGGTCCTGAGGGAGACACGGTCCGGATAAAAAAACAAGTAAGGAGGTTTAGCTGATAAAGCTTGAAGTTCAGAAACTCTCTTGGCTGATGTAATGGCTACCAAAAAGGCTGTCTTGTAAGACAAGAATTTGAGATCCACTGTAGCCGCGGGCTCGAAAGGGGGAGCGGTCAAGGCCTGTAGGACCAAAGAAAGGTCCCAAGGAGGAACTGCTTGCTTTATAGGGGGCCTGAGAAGGAAAGTACCCTTAAGAAATGTTTTGCACAATTTGGCTGACATAAGAGGATTAGACTCTTGACCAAAGTGATAGTGAGAAATTGCCGCCAGTTGAACTTTGACTGTGGAACTGCTGGCACCATCATTAAAGAGAGAGGTTAGAAAATCAAGCACTACAGGGAGAGGAACCGTGAAGGGATCTAGGCCCTGCCGCTCCGCCCACACAGAGAAACGTTTCCATTTGCTTCGGTAAACCTTTCTAGTGGATGGTTTATGAGCCGCCACCAAAATAGCCTTTACCGGTGAAGAAATACCGGGAGTCCTTATCAGGAGTGGAACTGGAGCAGCCAAGCGGTCAGCTTCAGGTTGTCCAGGTTCGGAGGAGGAATGCAGGATGGATGGGATATCAGATCCGGAATGGGATCTAGAATCCAAGGAGGATTCACCGAGTGAGACCTTAGGAAGGGGAACCAGATCTGTCGAGGCCAGAATGGAGCAATGAGAATCATTCTGCAACCCACCCGAGAGGCTTTCTGAAGAACTTGCAGCATCAGAGGCAAGGGTGGATAGGCATACAGAAGACCGGGTGGCCAAGCATGCACCAGAGCGTCTCTTGGGGTACCTCCGGGAGGAGGTATTAGAGCGAAAAACTGTCGCACTTGGTGTTTGAGGGAGAAGCAAAAGATCGCATGAAGGGTTCCCCACCGTGCGAATATGCGTTCGCTACTTGACAATTGAGAGACCACTCGTAAGGGGTCAGAATGGTGCGACTGAGCTTGTCCGCTAGGATGTTGGACCGACCCGAATGTGCGTTGCTATGAGAAAGCGATTGGTGGAGATTGCCCATTCCCAAACTCTCATGGCCTCTCGACAAAGAGGGTAAGACCTTGTTCCCCTTGCTTGTTGATGTACCAGACAACAGACATATTGTCCGATTGAATCGCAATTGTTCCCAAGGGAAGAAAGTCCTGAAGTGCTAGCAACGCTAAGAGCACTGCTCTCATCTCTAGAACATTGATATGCAGTAAGGTCTCTGAATCGTTCCACGTGCCTTGGACTGTCCGGCCCGCAAAGTGCCCCCCCCACCCGAGGCGGGAGGCGTCCGTGGTCACCGTGGCGAGAGGGGGAGAAGCACAAAATGGGCGACCCACGTGGAGATCCGGGGAGTGGAGCCACCACAAGAGGGACCGCTTGCAAGCCTTGCTGATCGCTATGGGATGATGCATGGGGAGAGCAAGGTATGACCACTGTACTAAGAGCGTCCACTGTAGAATGCGCATATTGAGCCTGGCAAGAGGAAGAAGTGCTATCGACGAAGCCATGGACCCTAGAGCCCTCAGGACCAACTCCGCTGGAACAGAACATGAATGGAGAATGGCCCGCACCTGGAGCTGCAGATTTAGAACTCTGTCCGCAGTGAGGAAGGCTCGTAAACTCCTTGTGTCTAGTCTGGCCCCTATGAAATCTAAGAGCTGAGTGGGTGCCAGGTTGGACTTTTTTGTATTTATTGTGATGCCCAGAAATGGAGCAAGATGGAGAAAGGAGTCTCACCGAGAGAAGTAGATGCCTTGTTGGGGCGGTAAGGAGCCAGTCGTCCAGGTAGGGAAAGACCTGCACCCCTGAAGCCTCAGGTGGGCCGCTACCACTGCTAGTACTTTGGTAAACACCCTGGGGGCTGTGGTGAGACCAAAGGGAAGGACCCGGAATTGGTAGTGACTGGCTCCCAGCCGGAAGCGGAGAAACCTCCTGGAGCGCCTGTCCATTAGGATGTGGTAGTACGCGTCCTTGAGATCTATCGAGCACATCCAGTGGCATTCTCCCAGAAGGGGGAGAATAGATTGTAGAGTGACCATTCGGAATTTTTCTTTGGGGACTGCCAGATTCAGGAGAGAGAGGTCTAGGATTGGTCTTAGTTCCCCCGTCTTTTTTGGCACTAAAAAGAACCTGGAGTAGAACCCTGATCCGATCTGGTCTGGGGGAACGGGCTGGATGGCTCTTTTCTCTAGCAGATGGCCAACTTCTGCTAAAGCGGCCTCCCTTTGACCGGGTGGTACGCCTGGGAGGGACTGCATCTTTGGAAGGTGAAGGAAAGGAATGTGATATCCCTGGATATGATTTGGAGAACCCAGCGGTCCGATGTTATGGACTCCCATGCCGCTAGGTGCCCCGGAACGTCCCCGACTGCCTCCAGAGTAGAGCAGTCGGGCAGCCCTCAGGGCTGCTGCGGGCCGCTCAGAGAAAGGTTCCCTGGACCCGAAGTTTCTGGGAGCCCCTCTGCCTCTAGGGCGGCGTCCTCCTTGTCCTCCTCTGCCACGGAAGGACTGGTTGTCCGGAGCAGGCTGGGACTGCTGCGACTTCGGAACCACATCTTCTTCTGACCCTTTTGGTTCCTAGAATAGGGCCTCTGGGGTGCAGAGAAGCGGATTCCGACGGCAGACAGCGTCTTCCGTCCTTCTCGCTCTGGGTCAACGTCTCGCCAACCCTCTTGCCAAACAGACCAGAACCATCAAAGGGGGCGTTAAGCGCCTTGAAGGGCTCAGAGAAATCGCAGTGGCGGAGCCAGGCCTGACGCCTAGTGACCAGTCCTGTCCCGCAGCTCTAGCGGCGCCCGTAGCATGGGAGAGTAGCCGCATAGAAGTATTCGTGACTGACCTTAGAGTGGCCATTTTGGTGGAGTGCAGAGCTCTGTCCTCCTCCGAAATGGACTCAGGGGGGGATGCAGCGTACTCCTTAATAAGGTCTCGCTGCATCCGAATAACATGTGCCAAATAGTTCAGCGCCCTCACCGAAAGGTCGCCGAACTGAACATCCGCTTCCCCAAGCGGTCCATCATCCGAGACTCCTTGCTCGGTGGGTGGACTGAGGGACTCTCCTGAGCCAGTTCCCTCTTTGTGGCCGCCGCCATCAACATGGCATCTACAGGAGGCCCCTTACTCCAATGGGTCCTGTCAGAAGGCGGGCTAAGGATTTTGTCAGGTCTTTTGGGAATTGGCTCCACGGTGTCCGGTTCCTTCCACGCCCTGGTGGTAATAAGGTCCACCAGGGGTCGGCAGGAGGACACCCAAGAGGTAGACGGGCCCGCTTGAATGCCTCCAAGGACACGGACTCGTCCGAGGAAGACTTGGGGCAGACCACCCCTGATACGGAGCATTTCCATGATGTCTCGAAGGAGACATCCTCGGGGTGACCGTGGGAGCCTTCCCTTCCTCCAAGTCCGTGTCTTCAGTGAGAGACTCAGGGAGTCAATGTGCCTCCTTTTGCACGTATGCTTGAGGAGCCTCCTCTGGGGGCTGTCAGAGGAGTCCTCGCAAGCAGCCATTTGCTCCATAGGAGCAACTTGGGGCACAGAAACGGGCTGTCCCAGGGGCCGGATGGTGGAAGCCTGGCCCAGTGCAGAGGGAGCGCGGGACGGAGCCGAAGCAAGTGCCGGGGGTCCGGAGACCCTCAACAGAGCCCTCTCCACTACATCAAAAGCCGAAGGGAGCCGACCTCGACCAAAGGATCCGACAATCGGCTCCCCCTCGGATCCGAAGAGTGGATCGGAGCCGGCGCCGAAGCACTCGGATCCGAAGGGACAGTGCGCTCCGACACAGACGGCGCCGGCGAGCACTGATCCCCGGATCCGGCTCGGATCCAGGCTCCGAGATCGGGTCCGACGCACTCGAGGGCATGGTCGGATCCGGTACCCAGTACTATCGGATCCGACCTCCCCCCGGCTCCGAAGCTGCTCGGCTCCAGCTGCTCCGAACCCGGGAAGCGGGTCGGAGAAGGAGCGATAGGCTTCCAAAAGGGTGTTGAGCTCCCCCCCGGAGGGGGGGGAGGCAAGAGCACTCCCATCTGCATCTGGGCCTGGATGAACCTTCGCATCATCCGGTCCAGATCAGCATCCGAAAGGCTATGGGTAGATCTCGACGAGGCTACCGAGGTAGGCCTGGAATGCCTCCTCGATAGCCTCGCTGAGATCGGGTCTCCTCCTCCTCAGGACCCGGTGAGAAGCACACAGGTGATCGGAGCCGAGAAGGAGGAGACCGCTCAACAGGAAGCCGGGAGAAGCCCGCTTGGCAGGCGGGGCGAAACAGAGGTCTCGGCCCGCCGCAGGTGCTTCTCCCTCCGGTCCTTCTTAGAAGCATCCCTCTCCTGTCCTGAAGCGGGAGTTTGAGTCCCAGGAGCAGGAGGGGGTGCTACAGGGGAAACAGCTGCAGCCGCAGGAGTCCCCGAAGGAGCGGGGGTCGGAGCCGAGTCCGGCGGTAAAAGACCCGCCAGGACCAGCTTGGACCTCCGCTCCCTCAGTGCCCTGGGGTTGAACCCTGCACAAATGGAACAGCCAGATGTGAGGTGCTCAACCCCAAGACACTTAACACACCGAGTGTGGCCATCAGCCGGTGAGAGCTTATGGCCACACTCGGAGCATTTAGAAAAGAATGACTTAGGCTGGTCAGCCATAGTCAAAACTTCCCAAAAGTTACAGAAGTAACTTAACAAAAACTAAAACAAGCACACAGGCCTCACACACACTCTACGTACCAGCGAGGGGAGGGAATAAAAAATACTACTGTAAATTAAATTTAAACTAAAAACAGTCAATACACAAAGGGAACCTACAACTTTCACACAAAAAAGTTAAAGAAAGCAAAAAATTTCTATTTTTATACAAGAAAATACCACTTAGCTGAGAGCTAAAGAAACCACATCCAGTTACCAGCGCGGCAAACAAGATCTGAGGTCATGAGGGTAGAGCAGGGCATTATGGGTGAGGGGAGGAGCTGAGAGCTTGGATCCATAGCTGGAAAACTATGCCGGTTCGGATCCGATATCGGATCCATAACCCACAGGTTGCAGACAAATGAATATCCTACTTCAGATCACTAATTTACCACTAAAAGTAAATAAAAAACGGTTTAACTAAACTAAGGGTCTACTATACACAGTCGCACACCACAGAGCTAGAATTTAAACTAGAAAACTCCTAAATTCCTCTCACCTAAAATGCTAAGAGCTCGTACCTGATGCTTCAGAAGCCGCAGTAAACAAGATCTGAGGACTGGAGGGAGGTAGCAGGGTATTATGGATAAGGGGGAGGAGCTGAGAGCTCGGATCTTTAGCTTGGAAAGCTGCCGGCGTGGATCCAGGTCGGATCCGATATCCACAGGTTGCTGATCAAATGAAGTTAACTACTTCAGATCACCCGTATTCCTAAATGTCTCAAGTGAGCCATGACCATTGCCATACATTTAGTGAACACTCTGGGGGGCTGTAGTGAGACCAAAGGGCAGAGCCCGAACATGGAAGTGACTGGCTCCCAGCCTGAAGCGCAGATGATCCCAGGATGGTTTGGCCATTTTTATATGGTAGTACGCATCCTGGAGATCTATAGAGCACATCCAATTGTCCCTCCCTAAGAACGGGAGTATGGACTGAAGCGTGACCATCCAGAACTTCGTCTTTACCACATATTTGTTGAGTCTGCTGAGGTCCAAAACAGGTCTCCAGTCCCCTGTCTTCTTTGGTACCAAAAAGAATCTTGAGTAAGGTCCGGATCCTTACTGTTCTGCTGGGACTGGCTAGAGGACTCTTTTTTGCAATAGTTTTTGGACCTCTACGGATGCCACATCCCGTAGACTGGGTGGAAAGTCTGTGATTCCTTTTGTTGGTCTGGGTTGTAAAAGAAAGGGGATGGAATATTCTCTGGATATAACGTTTTGTACTCCTCGGTCTTCTGAGATTTTTAGCCAGGTGCCTAGGTACAAAGACAAATGTCTCCAGACTGCCTCCAGAGCAGGACAGTCAAGCCTCCTTTCAGGAGCGCTAATAGAGCTTCCCAAGGAACTGATCCCTGTCACCCTGGTTTTTGTGGAGCCCCTCTGCTGTGTGGGCGTTGTCTTCCACCTTATCCTCTGCCCCTGGAGGAGGCTTCACCTTGTGAGTTCAGAAAGGCTCCTTGCGTCTTACGACTACATTTTCCCTCCCAGTTGACCTTCGGGATAAGGTCTAGTAGGGGTAGAAAAACAGAATCGTACGGCAGATAGTCTTACCATCTTGCTTACATCTGGTGAGGGTCTCTAACTTTTGGTTCAAACAAGGAAGAACCATCGAAGGGGGCATTCACAAACGACGACTTGAAAGGTTCCTCAAAAGAACATAAGCGCATTGAGGAATGTTTTCGCAAAGCACTTCCTGTACCCACTGCCCTACTTGGTCCATCAGCTGGGTAACACATGAGGCACATGGAAGAGTTCACAATGGAATTGAGGGTAGCAAGCTGAGACATTGTCCGCCACTGAATCGGCTACTGCACCCTAGAGAGCATCTCCCAGCTCCTTCAGGAGATCTCTCTAAAGCCTTGTGAAGTGGGTTAGATAGTTCAATGACCGAAGAGCAAAGGTCGTAGTACTGAACATGTGCTTCCTGTATCTATCCATGATCCTAGACTCTCTACTAGGAGGAGGGACAGATGTAGAATCAACAGGTATGGGTTTGGATAAGAAGGACTTATCTTGAGGCGCTGAAATGTATTTATTGGGCCTTCTAGGACCAGGCTCCATAGAATTTGGTGACTCCCACACCCTTCGAGACAAAAGATGCATCAGCTCATCGAAGGACGGAGACACCCAAGAGGTGGAGGGTCAGGACCCAAAAGCCTTCAGGAGCACTGATTCATCCTCGGTAGGGTTTAGGGGCTGCCAGCCACCCCTCTGCTTAAGGATCTCTAGGATCCGGTTCCTCCAAATCAGTGTCTGATGTGATGGATTCCTGGGAGGAATCTAAATGTCTCCTCTTACATAACCTCTTCCGAGGGACCTCCTTAGTGGGAATTTCTGGGGAGGTCTCGGAAGAGCAGGGTTCCCCCAAAGGGGCGTCCTGAGGCTCTGGGTCCCTACGCTTACGGTGAATCTGTGGTAGTGGAGAAGACTCAGGCGCCTTTTGGGAGGAGGTGGCCATATCAGAGGTTGTGGTAGTCCGAGGGGACAAAGCCCTCCTCATGGCATCGAAGGCACCACAGCTCCGATGCAAGGAAGCACCTAGGTCCAAAGACACCGAAGACTCCTCCCGCAACAGAACCGCCAACTCCGAGCCCGAGGTAGGAGCCGAACTCATCCGTGCCGAAACCCCAAGAGGAACAGTCGGAACCGACGTATCTGTTTGACCCCCCCCCCCGGAACCAACAGGACAGTGTCGGCTCCCAGATTCTGCCATCAGAGCAGAGGACATCACGGTTGTCGGTACCGACAGGTCAGAAGTGAGTGTCGGTACCGACGATTCCACAAACAACTGAATAGCCTCCTCTGGCTCCGATGTCTTGATTCGAGTCGGAGGAGGAGCAGAAACAACAGGAGAGGACTTTGTTGGTTCTGAAGCTGCTTGAGTCAAAGCCGACAGAAGTTTAGGTAGCGCTGGATCCTGTAAAAGTCTCCGCACCACTCGATCCACGTCCGAATCAGAGAGTCTGGAAGCCTGAGAGGAAACCACCGATGGAGCTGGTGAACCCAGAATCAGGGATCACAAGGTAGGAGATACTGGTTCCAAGACTGGGGACCGGCTACTACCAACAACCTGTATGGTCGGTTACGATGACAATAAAGCTGAGACAGTAGCTTTTGTAGAAGATTTCGGGACTAAAGAGCCCTTCGGACCTGAACTAGTGGAAGAGGCTGGAGAAGAAGGTTTTGGTTGCCCCGGGGCAGAATCCAAGTCTGATTGGAAAGCAGACTTAATCAATCCCCACTCCACTAGCTTATGTTTCCTTTCAGCCAAAACTCTAGAGCTTAACCCATGACAAATGGAGAAAACCTCCTGTAAATGGACCTCATCCAAGCAATACACAAATGTTGAGTGGCCATCAGTTATCGACATCTTTTGATTACATTTAGGGCATCTTTTAAACCTTGATTTTGCCTTCTCAGACATTGCAACAAGAATACAGAAGTCAGCAAGGAAAACAACAAAACCCTGGCAGTAAATGAAACTAAGCCTATCTGGCTACAAGTACTAAAAGGTAGCTTACTGTAACTTCCTTAAGTCTGTTGCAAACAGAATAAGCCTAACAGGCTAAGATAAATAACGGAAACAGCCAACAAATGGCTAAAAGCCTAATCGGCTAACAAAAAATTGCAGAAAACTGCAAAAGCCTAACTCAGCTTAGGATAGGGCAAATAAGTCAAACGGGTAAACACAGAAGAAAACAGGAGCCCAACAACTAGACAACTAGAGAGAGATATAGATCAAAAAAGTATATAAAATCTGAAAACGGATAAACCGTCCTAACTACAATCCTATATAAACCCTAGCTAACTAGAAAAAAGGTAATTATTCAGAAAATAATAGCACAAAATATTAGACTTATCTCTCCAATGGCCTGAGCTGTAGAGAAACGCACGATCAGTTGCAGCGGCAAACTAGATCTGGGGAATGTAGTGGTGCATTGTGGGATAGGGCTTTGGCCTCGAGCTGTTAAGATACCTCGAGCTTTGCAAATTGGCCGACTCAGAGCCGAGGATCGGCTCCGAACCCATCAGTAAGAATGAAGGCGAGATTGAACAACTTCACATCTTTTTTTGCAAAGATGGTGAGACATTAAGGACTGATCATCAAATCCGCTATGGAAATTTGAAATGGCAGCTAAATTAACTCTAATGGTAGAAGCAGAGGCCCCCCAACTGAAATAAGGTGGTTAAGTATTCTAAGACCTTATCGATCGAAGCTGAGAAAGGATCAAGACCATTTTCATCAGACCAAAAAAAAACAAATCTCTTCCATTTACTAAGATAAAGTTTTCTGGTGGACAGTTTATGAGAAGCCAAAAGTATCTTTTGTACTGGGGCAGATAAATTATTTCTCCTGGCAGTTACTGGAAGTGGAGAAAAGTACAGTTTTGTGCCTACCATAAATGTAGATGTCCGAACAGGATAGCATCTGCAGTCATAACAAATGGGTTGTCCTGTCGTCAGGCAGCCCTTCGGTCGGCCGGATTCCAAAGTCTGGGTCCGGCTTCGGCTGATGTCGCACTTCACCCGACGTCATCTCTGCTGGTCTTCGGGTATAAAGGCATCAGCCGACGCCATTTTCCTCAGTGTTTCTTGCCCCAGATGCCAGTTGCCCTCTTGGTAAGCTAAATTTTGGATAAATGCCAATGTTTCCAAAAAAGTAGAAGGCAAACACAAAAAATAACAATGTATGTACATATATACAAACAAATACACCATAAGAGACTCCCCCCCCAGCTAGCTATTAGGAGGGTAAATACCCTAGGAGTACCACAGAGCGGAAGGAGGGTGGGTAATCCTGACTGCAGATGCTATCCTGTTCGGACATCTACATTTATGGTAGGTACAAAACTGTACTATGTCCTTCAAGGATGCATCTGCAGTCATAACAAATGGGTAGAATACCATAGCCAAACTAAGGGAGGAGGAAGAAGAATTATGGTGTAGTTAGGATCCCTTGCAGTACAGCAGTGGCAAACCCTGCTCGGGATCTAGAGTATAGAGGTAAATTATAATGCTTGACAAATGTATGCACGGAGGTCCAAGTAGCCGCCTCAATAATGTCCTTAGTTGCCACTCCTCGTAAGAAAGCTGTGGTAGTGGCTGTAGCCCTTGTAGAATGAGGTCTTATGTTCTGTGGAATTGGTTTTCCGTGGTAGGAGTAACAGAATCTTATGCAATTTCCTATCCATTTGGAGACTGTCTGTTTGGAAATTGCTTTTCCTTCCCTTCCTGTTGCATAGGCTACTAAAAGCTGGTCAGTTTTTCTGTCACCTTTGGTTCTGTCCAGGTAGTAGCGTAACTGTCTATGTACATCCAAGGTATGCAGCAGTCTTTCCCCCCTGTTCTGTGGATTGGGAAAGAAGGTAGGTAGGTGGATTGCCTGGTTTAAAGACACTCTGGATACCACCTTAGGCATAAATGTAGGATTAGTTCTCATGGACACCCTATCTTGATGGAAGATTAGGAAGGGTTGTACTGCCATTAAGGCCTGTAGTTCCGAAACCCTCCTTGCTGAAGTAATTGCCAGTAGGAAAGCAGTTTTCCATGATAGGTGTTGAAGATCTGCTGTTGCTGCTGGTTCAAATGGAGGGAGTGTCAATTTTTCTAGCACAAAGTTCAAGTCCCATGCTGGTAATGGTGGTTTCCTAGGAGGTTTTACATTCTTGATCCCTCTGAGGAACTGCCTGAGTAGAGGATGCGAAAAGACAGGTGGATCGAAGCTGTATTCTGCTGAAATAGCTGATGCATGTATCTTGATGGAGGAATAGGACAGGCCTGTATGTAGAAGCTCTGCCAAGTACTCCAGGATGTTAGCAATATCTATGTTCGACACATCTTTTCCTCTTTCAGTACTCCAAATGACAAATCTTTTCCATTTTCCTGCATAGTTCCTTCTTGTTGAAGGTCTGCGGGCTTCAAGGATAATGTCTTTAACCCTTTGGGATAGGTCTGGGTTAGTTGCTGCTATGTGATGTTCCAGGCAGTCAGTTGCAAGGTTTTAGGTTTGGGTGCATGATGTTGTAGTTGTTCTGAGTTAACATCAAAGGCATCAGGGTATTGACCACATTCTCCCTGAGACATGCTCCTCAGCAATGGATACCAGTGTTGTCTTGGCCAATTCGGAGCTATCAGGATTATCCTTGGGCGTTCCTCTTTGATTTTCAGTAGTACCTTTTGCATCAAAGGAAGAGGTGGAAATGCATATGCTGTCAGGCCTTTCCAACTGAAGGATAGAGAGTCCACCTTCCATGCAAGTGGGTGGTATGTCCTTGTGCAGAATTTTTGAGCTGGTGATTGAGTGGGGATGCGAATAGGTCTATTTGTGGCATTCCCCATTTCTTTGTGATGGCCTTGAAGATGTCCGGGTGTAGCATCCATTCGTGAGCATCCGAGGTGGTTCTGCTTAACATGTCTGCTAGGGTGTTTTCTTTTCCCGGCACAAATATTGCCTGTAACTGGATGTTGTAGCTCAGAGCCATATTCCAAAGGTCCAGAGTCATTCTGCATAGGGGTATGAATGAGTGCCTCCCTGTTTGTTGATGTACCACATGACTGTGGTGTTGTCTGTCCTTATCATTAAATGGCCTTCTTTGAGGAATGGTCTGAATTTCTGGATTGCTAGTTTTACTGCCAGCATTTCTTTTTGGTTTATGTGCAGGTGCAGCTGGTCTGGAGTCCACAATCCTTGTATGCATTTGTCCAACATGTGCGCCCCCCAGCCTAGGTCTGAGGCGTCCGTTGTGATGGTTTGGCTTGCTTGAAAGTTGTGGAAGGGCAAGCCTGGGTTTGACTGGCATGCTTGTGCCCACCATAGGAACTCCTGTTTCAGGCATGGGATTAGTGGGATTTCGGTTTCTAAGCTGTGCCTGTGTTGAGACCATAAATTCTTTAGGTACCACTGTAGCTTTCTCATATGCAGTCTGGCATGTGGGACCAAGATTATGCATGATGCCATGAAGCCCAAGGCCTGCAGTACTTTTCTTGCTGTTAGTTTGTTCTGCTTTGTTAATGCCAAGAAGTAAAGAGGGAGTTGTTTTGTTTTTCTGCAGTTAGGAATGCCATTTGTTTTGCTGTGTCCAATTCCGCACCCAAGAATGTTCTTGTTTGGGATGGTATCAGTCTTGACTTTTGTAAATTGACTGTGTATCCCAGGGCTTGTAGTAAGCAAATGACTCTTTGTAAATCTGTTGTCAGCTTGCTTTTGTTGTCCGCTTGTAACAGGCAGTCGTCCAGGTATGGATACATTTGGATTCCCTGTAGCCTGCAGTGAGCGATTACTGATGCCAGGCATTTTGTGAATACTCTGGGCGCAGTAGATAAGCCAAAGGGCAATGCTGAGAATTGATAATGCTCTGATCCTGCAAGAAATCTGAGGTATCTTCTGCAATTTGGTCGTATGGGGACGTGCAGGTATGCCTCCTTGAGATCTAGAGTTACCAGCCAACACTCCTTGCCCAGCATGGGAAGAAGTTGCTGTAGGGTCAGCATTTTGAATTTTGGGACAATGATGTATGTGTTTAAGACGGACAGGTCGAGAATAGGTCTCCAACCTTTCTCTTTTCTTGGTACTAGGAAGAGTCTGGAGTAGAATCCTTTGCCCTGTTCTGTTATTGGTACTCTTTCAACAGCTCTTATCTTTGTTAATTGCGCTATCTGCTTTAGAGCTTCTGTCTTTTGATTTGGAGGTAGGTTTGGCATTCCTCTTTTTACTGGTAAGGTGTGGAAGTGGAACCTGTAACCTTGGTCTATGGTTTGCAAAATCCACTTGTCTTTTGTGATATAGTGCCAATTTTTCGAAAATAAGGCTAACTTTCCGCCTAAAGGTGCTGTTATTTGCTCCCTGGTAGGCGGTGTCAGAGCCAAGTCACTGTGATTGTCCTGTTGCAGTGGCAGTGGTTGTGTCTGTGCCTCGGTTATTGCCTTGCCACTGTCGTCCTCTGTAGGCACCTCCTCTGGATTGATTTCTGCCTCTAGAGCGTCTATTCCTGCCTCTTTGAGATTTTGAGGAGTCTGGAAAGGACCAATTTTTGGCAGGCCAGTTCCTGCTAAACCTTGGGGGCTGAACCTGTAAGAAATCCTTAACTGTTTGTACAGATTTTGCCTTCTCTTCCATTTTCTTCATTACTTGCTGAGCAGGTGTACCAAATAGACTGGCTTTATCCATAGGAGCATCTAACAGCTTTGCTTTAACATGATCCGGCAAGACCTGTTCTTTCAACCATGCATGCCTTCTTATCACTGTGCCAGTCATGGCTGATCTAAATGAAGCCTCCAGTGCATCATAGCCACATTTTAAAGAATGGTTACTAACCTGCTGAATGTTATTCACCATTTCTAAAACATATTTCTTATCTAAGGAATCATCAGTGGACAGCTTCTTAGTTAATTGATCAAGCATAAACTCTTGGTATTGGATCATATGAAACTGACAGTTTAAAGCTCTACTGAGAGAGTAGCAGAGGTGTAAACTTTTTTCCCCCATCTCTCTAAGGACCTGGATTCCCTTTCAGAAGGAATAGGGTTTTTTGCTGAGGTCGAGGCTACTGCCTTAGGCCCCTGGGATATAGTCTCAGGATCTGCAAGTGGGGCCTTGTATAGGTGGTGATGAGTGTCTGGCACCCTGTAAAATCTATCTGGTTTGGCAGGGGCTGGAGGTAAAGTATCAGGAGCAGTGCAAACATCATTAAATGCATCATCCACAACAGGCAGTACTGGAGGTATAGCTAAGGGCCTATGTTGTGGTAAGTGCAGAAATGTCCTAAGCCTTTTCTTGAATCTGAGAAATCTTGTCCCTGCCATTGGAATTGTTCTCTCATGGCATGTAAGGTTTCCCCAAAGGAAAATTCCTCTGGTGGAGAGGCAGATGGAATGGATTCTTCAGCATCGGAATCTTCATAAGTAGAAAAAGGAGCCTCTGGCTGATCTGTAATGTCTGAGTCATCCGAAGAATCATCAGAGGACACTGGCTCGGGGCTCTGCTCTAGGTCTCTTCTGGGGGCTGAGAGGCCCTGTCTGGGTGAGATTGGGATCCCCTAATTAAGGATATTAAATCCTCTGCCAGAGTAAGCATTTGTGAACTAGAAGTGGGCCTGTGTGAGGGGGCTTAACAGGCACTGATTTAACAGTTTTGGCTGCTTTAGCCCTGGCAAAGGCCTTAATAGACATGGCTGCAGGAGGCCTAGCAGCACCACGTGCTGGGGTAGAGACATCCAAAGGAATGGTGTCTGATAAATCACTAGGAACTACAGTAGTAGGCAAAACTTCTGAGGCCGATTCAACTAAGGTAGCAGGAGCCTCAGTAGTAGTCATGGATTCGGCTGAAGATTGACCGGTTTTCTCGGTTTCAGCCGAAACCGAGACACTCGCTTGCTCAACCGTGGTTTGGGCCGAAACCGCGGACCGCGAGTGTCGGTCTTTTTCTTTGCGTTTTTTAACAATTTGGATAGTCGGAGGATCCGACGGCATAATGTACGCAAAATCTGAGCCGAAAAACTGTTCAGCAAACTCCGACCGACGCCTAAGCGTTCGTCGGTTGAAGGAAGCACAGGCCGAACAAGCTGCTACGTCGTGGTCTGGGCCTAAGCAAGGCAGGCAGTAAGAGAGGAAATCTTTATGAGGTATTTGTTTCCCACAAGTTAAACAGTTATTGACTTTTTCTGACATCGGCTGAGGCAAGAAAGAGTTCCCAACGGCGTACTTAGCTTTTAGAAGTCTTCAAGGTAGTATTCGGTAGTAGTAATCTCTGGATCTGACCGACCGGCACTTGCGAACAGCTTCTGCTTGAGCCGCTGCAAGAAAGACTGAGGAAAATGGCGTCGGCTGATGCCTTTATACCCGAAGACCAGCAGAGATGACGTCGGGTGAAGTGCGACATCAGCCGAAGCCGGACCCGGACTTTGGAATCCGGCCGACCGAAGGGCTGCCTGACGACAGGACAACCCATTTGTTATGACTGCAGATGCATCCTTGAAGGACATCCAAGCTGTCAGCTTGAGATTTTGTAGGTTGGGGTGGACCAAGCCCTGAGGATGGGATAACAGGTTTGGAGTTGGATCCAGAGTCCATGGGCGGTGAACTAAGTGAGGCCAGAAAAAGGGAAACCAGACTTCATGGGGCCAATAAGGTGCAATGAGAATCACTTTGCTTTTCAACCGTTGGGCTTTCTTCAGAAACTGGGGAATTAGAGGGATTGGTGGGAAGGCATATAGAAGTCCTGGGGGCCAATCATGGTGAAGAGCATCTCTTGGGGACTCCCTCTGAGGGGGGACTAGGGCAAAGGAGCTGCTGCATTTGTGGTTTATGGGACAGATGAACAGATCACAGCAAGACTGGCCCCATCGACAAAAGATGTTCAGTGTTACAATTGAATTGAGAGACCACTCATGAGGCAGAAGAATACATCTGTTCAGCTTGTCTGCAATCACGTTGGAGTTCCCCGGAATATGCGTTGCTATCGGAAAGCAGCTGGAGGCAGTTGCCTATTTCCAAACTCTTAGGGCTTCCCAACATAGTGGGTAGGATATGGTTCCCCCCTGTTTGTTTCCAGACCACTGACATTTTGTCTGACTGAATAGCAATTGCCCCTGAAGGCAGAGCAGACTGGAATGCTTGCAACGCTAAGAGCACTGCCCTCAGTTCTAGGACACTGATATGCAGATTGGCCTCTTGAGGGGACCAAGTGCCTTGGACTGTCTTTCCCTGAAAATGCCCCCCCCACCCTATCAAGGATGCATCCGTGGTCACTATGGCCTTGGGCTGGGAGGGAGAGAAGGGACAACTCCATAAATTTTCTACTGGCTTCATCCCCCAAGATAAATCCTGTTTGTATCTGTTTGTTATGCAGATTGGGTAGGACACTGGGTGAGTTAACAGTGATCACTGTGACGCCAGGAGCATTGAAGCAGCCTCATGTGGTACCTCACCAGGTGAACTAAGGTGATTGTCGCTGCCATGGACCTGTAAAGAAGCTGTAAGACTAGATGAGCCGGAACTTTGTCTTGAGAGAGTATCCCTTGAAGTTGTGACCTCATCCTTACCAGTCTGTGATGAGGAAGGGTAGCAATGCAGTATTTTGTGTTTAGTCTTGCTCCGATGAATTAAATGTCCTGTGTTGGAGATAGTTTTGATTTTTCTCTCTTTATTGAAATGCTTAAAAACTCTGCAAGACTTAGAACAGAGTCGAAGGAAGAAAGCAGCAGATGCCCGGTGGGGGCGGTGAGGAGCCAGCCATCTAAATATGGAAACACACGGAATCCCTGTAGCCTTAAGTGAGCTGCTACCATTGCCATGCATTTGGCAAACACCCTGGGGGCTGTGGTGAGACCAAAGTGCAGTGCTCGAAATTGGTAATGACTGACTCCTAGCCAGAAGCAGAGAAATCTTCTGGAGTGTTTGTCCGTCTTTATGAGATAATACTCATCCTGAAGATCTAGGGAGCACATCCAATCATCTTTCTCCAGAGAAGAAAGGCTAGACTGAATCGTGACAATCCAGAATTTTGTCTGTTTCACAAATTTGTTCAGTACACTGAAGTGTAAGATTGGCCTCCAGTCCCTTGTCTTTGTTGACACTAAAAAGAATCGTCAGTAAAAACAGGATCCTATCTGGTCTGGTGGGACTGTATGGATGACTCTTTTTTTGAAGCAGCTTTTGAATTTCTAGTGCTGCTATATCCCTCTGACTGGGTGGAACATCGGGGATTTGCCTTTGTGTTCTGGGATAAAGATTGAAGGGGATATGGTAACCTCTGGTAATTACTGTCTGCACTCAGGAATCCAATGTTAATGTGTGCCAGGCTGAATGGTGCAGAGAGAATCTTTCCTCAACTGCTTCCAGAGGAAAGCTATCGGGTCACCACTCAGGAGCGCTAGTAGGTTTATCCAGAAAAAAAATCTCTGGATCCCTGATTGCACGAGCCCCCTCTGCCACTGGAGGGGTGTCTTCCCGAAGAGTTCCTCCCTCTGCCCCAGGAGGAATACTCGCCAGGTGTGTCATGAAAAGGCCCTTGGGACTTTCTGAACCACATATTTCCAGTCCTCTGATTTCTGCAGTAAGGTCATTGAGGAGAGGAAAAATGCACACCCACAGCAGTCTTTCCGTCCTTCTCACACCTGGCTAATGCATCTCTGACTTCTGGGCCAAATAATGAAGTAGCATCAATGGGAGCATTGATAAAGGAAGACTTGAAGGGGTTTGCAAAGTCACATAAGCGCATCCAGGCATGGTGCGTAATGGCAACATCTGTATCTGCTGCCCTGGACGTCCCTTCGGCTGTATGCGAAATAAGCCAAATGGACGAGTTAGAGATTGACTCAAGGGTGGCAAGCTGGGAGGCAACCTTGTCTCAGACCTTGTAAGACACTGCTCCTGCAAAGGTCTCTGAAAGCTCAGTTATCAGATCCCTTTGGAGTCGGGTGAAGTGTACCAAAAAGTTCAAGGACCATATGGCGAAGGTTGTTGAAGCAAAGACCCACTTCCCGAATCTGTCCATCATCCGGGTCTCCAAGTTTGGAGGATGGGCAGCCGGACTCTCCTCGGCGAGTTCCTTTTTGTGGCTGCCGCCGCCGCCACCACCATGGCATCTACTGCCACTTCGACCAGTGGGGCTGATCCTCAGGTGCTGAAAGAATTTTGTCCAGTCACTGGGGAATTAGCTCTATGGTATCAGGAGCCATCCATGCACACTGCACAATAAGTTTTACCAGTTCATCAGCAGGCGGAGTCACCCAAGAAGTAGAAGGCCGGGCAGAAAAAGCCTGCAAGAAAACAGATTCCTCGGAGGATGGGTTTGTGGGCTTCCAATCACCCATCTGTTTCAGAATTTCCAGGATGTCTCTAAAGGAGATATCTTCAGGGAGTGACTGAGGGGACCCCTCCCCTTCATCAAAATCTGTATCCTCAGTGATGAATTCTTCTGGAGAATCCAGATGCTTCCTCTTGCACGATCTTTTATGGGGTAGCTCCTTAGGGGGATGGTCTGAGGAGGACAGCAAAGATAGCAGACCCCGCAATAGGGTATCTTGCTGCTCTTCTGCCCACTGCCCCAAGGTAGCAGATTGTGACAGCTGCGAGCTCAAGGATACATAAATGTGACACTCCAACGGGGATGGTGCCAGCTGTGAGCCTGCTGAGGCTAGGGCTCTCTCCATAATCTGGAAGCAGTCTTGCCCAAAGAGGGATGGGAGCCTGGAACCAAAAAAGACATCCTTGGAACTGGGGTCACACCCTGCTCTGATGAACCCCCTCCCAGAGTAGGAGCCGTGAGAGGACTTGTAACTGCCAGGGCACCAGGAAATGTAGATGATGCCATGGAGAAAATCAGAGCCAATCCAGGGATCCCAGAGCTGGCAACCAAATCACAGTCTCTTGGGTGAGTTGGCTCTGATGGAGCCGCAGACCATAGAGTAGGTTCCAGAATCAAAGTGAGATCCACCATCGGTACCGAAGTAGATGGCACCGGGAACGTCAAAGTAGTGGGCTCCAAGACCTGTGGAGAGATTGAAGGAGGAAGATAAGTGGGAGCCCCAGGAGAGAAAACCTCACTCCAGATGGGAGAGAAATCCGACAAGGAGCAGGAAGACCTCTGGTTACCAAGAGCTGATCCACCAATCTGAATACATACAGTTCTGAAAGACTCCTGGTGGAATGGACAGACATCCCCCAAGGGCGATTCTGGTCTATCAAGGAAAGGACTCAACTGTTGACTCAAAAAGGGGTTTACAGATGGGGAGTACCTACTCCTGGGTGTACTCTCGACCTTCGGCACTGTGGTCTGTTGACCAGTAATTTGTTTGGGAGGGGAAGATGTGACCAATATTTCTGGGGAGGCTATTGTTGATGCTGAGGAGTTCATTGGTACCGAAGATAAGGTTGGCACCGTAGAAGTTTGGGTAGCCTCAATAATCGTTGGCGCCATGGGAGATTTAACAGGTTTTGGTGCTGGAGCAGAAGTCAGTGCAATTTTAGGTATTTTAGGCCTCGATTCCGTAGGATGAGTCAAAACCTGGGACTTGGTAGCCTTAGCTTCGTGTACCTTAGGAGATGAAGGTACTAAATGGCTCCTTTTCTTAGACTCTTGTGTGAGATTTTGATGTCTCCGCCTCAGATAAAGCTTCACTAAATGGGCATTTTAGAAGCCCTTCAAGAATAAGTTTGTTTCATCTCTCTGCAAAGGTGTGAGCACTGAAACCTTTGCAGAGTTCACATGGAGGTTGTAACTCAAGATGAGGGACACCTTAACAATAAATGCATGAAATATGCCCACCGGAATTGGACATCTTTCTGCCAGAGTCCCTGCACTGTTTAAACCCTGTAGTTCCCTTTTGCTTTTCTCCCATTTTCTAAAAACAGAAAAGGGGCACAGATACACACTACAGAATAATTTTTTTTTTTTAATAAATATACCAACAATGGTACCTGAAAAATACCCACAAAGACGGTAAGAGAAGGAAGGAAGATAAAGATACCAGCAATGGTATCAAAGAATTACCAGAAGGTAGAGGGAAGGGAGGGGCCTATACCAACGATAGTAAGAGGGAATACGTAGAAAAGGTAAGATAGGGGAATTTATCCAAACACTCACAACTAAGAAAGCAATAATGATAACTATAAAGGGTGAGAAAAAGAGCACAAGTACCTACTTAGACAAATATAGAAAATACATGAAGAAAAAAAGTTTAGCACTAAGCTGAGAGCATGGCTGATGCGTCCGATTTTCTACTCAGCAAATGAGATCTGGGGTGGAGGGAAGAGAGGCAGTATGGGTAGCCTTGGATTGAGAGTTTCTGGGTGGTGTGAGCTTGGTATAATGGTTGAGTCGGTTCTGAGGATCAAAACCGAATCCAACAGTCAAGAATGAATGAAGACTGACAACATCAGATGTGCATGTTCAGGACTACGGTTCCTTATTTCTTTTTCTACAAGGGGATGGTACAAGAGTGATTTAGAGTTGGTTAGCTTGGCTGGTGTAAGAATTTAGACTATGATCAGGACTATCTAAGACCAAATTCATGAGGTGGGGGTACTCCTCAGAGCAAAAACTAGTTCCTCTACGCCCAGCTAAGAAATGTGGAAATTTCATGGGCAGTTTATATGAAAAATTCCAATTCTGTGTGCCTGTGTATATACAGGGCAATGATAACTGCTGCTGCATGATGAGCAGTGTTGTGCAAATGTACTAAATACACAGAGGCAGGGGAAACTGACTAAACAAAGCAAATATCCCTTTGACCACCAAAGCAGTCTCACTTATAGGTTCATTGGTAAGTATTAGGCAGCTGTCTGTGAGGGCCATTTTAAGCTTAGCCAATTTCCCTTTTTGTACTTAAAAATTCTATCCCATTTGGTTATAGACTGGCCTTACCCATCCCATGGTCAATAATTACACATTACTCCTAACGATAATATCTGGGATCATGCCAGAGATAATTTGGGAGGACCCATGCAAGGAATAATGCATTTAGGAACTGACTCTGTCCATTGGTAGTAAAGGCAGCCCTGGGGTAGATTTTCTGTTGCATATCCACTTATCTAAGCTGTGCTTGAATATAGACAAGGATTAACTTTCTTTTATGTGGATGGGGAATCTGTTCCACAGAAGTGCTATCCTCTGCGAGATATACCTGTCACTCTAAATCGTTCTGTTGATGTTACAGAAGAAATTTAGATCCCTAGACCAAGTATTTCTGATGTCATTTGACTTGCTGATGCGTAGTAAATGCAACAGTAATGGGTCAGAGGATGCCTTGCATGGCAGACACCAGTCACCTCTTAGCAGTCTGTAGGATAATGAGTATAGTGACAGAGGTTAGAGGTTGTCCATGTAGGACATGTTCTTTAGGCCTTGTATCCTTTTAGTAAGGTATCATAGATTCATAGATTAGTACTAGGCTAATTGCCCTTGTGGGGCATTTTAACCCTAGCCAATTACCCCATGTCAAAATCAAACCCTGCACCTTTTGTCTATAAGGTAAACACTGTAATCATTATGCCAACCTTCCACACTAACAGTTTGGGCCGGCAGGCCACAAACTCACATACCTGTACTTGGGAGTCTGGTGCTCTACCACAAGACCATACTGGGTGGATGTTCCAGTTGTTGCATATGTCTGGATGGATACATGCCAAAGGGGGCATTATATTCAATGAGTGGCTTTATGAGGGCTGAGTAAAGCTTTCCTGTGTGATCCCTGGTTCAGACAGACCAGGCCACCTTCTACTCCCTCTAGAAAAGGAGTCTCAGGCCCTCTTAATGTAAAACCACACTACAGTTAGCACAAAGTGAATTCACACAGAACAATCAAACAAGCTACCTGGAAAAACAGATTTTTACGATGAATACAATGCAGAGAAACCAGCAGCAATGTCAATGAAAAGCAGGGCCCTTTACAGTGATAAAGGGCAGAAAAGTAGGATAATTAGAAGTTATGTACCTACCATAACGTTCCATGTTAGTTGTCTTCTCTCGCCTTCTTTCTTGCTGGATGGGTTCGGAGCCGATCCTCGGCTCCGACTCGGCACTTGCTAAGCTTGAGAACTCCTTTTACCAGCTCGAGGCAACCCTATATCCCATGATGCAAGGCGAGACTACCTCAGATCTCGTTTGGTAGCTATAACACCCCGCTAAAATAATACTATTCCCAAAGGAAGAGCAAAGACTAGCCTAGAAGAACCAGGCAAAAAGTTCTTAAGATAGACTCTTTCTACTGAAGACTCAGGAGAGTGAAACCTGAGAAAGAGAAGCTCTTCAAGATCTGTCCAGGCCAGGGGGAAGGAGGGAGGGACGCAAGAAAGAAGGCGAGAGAAGACAACTAACATGGAACGTTATGGTAGGTACATAACTTCTAAATGTTAAGTTGTCAATCTCGCCTTCATTCTTGCTGGATGGGACCGCATCTCTAGCACCTGTATCCTGGGTGGCTCAATGGAACAGACTCTTGAGAACTGTGGAACCAAAGCTGGCTCTGTCCCTGGAAGCCAAATCTAATTTATAATGAGAGACAAAGGTATGAGGAGTGGCCCAAGTAGCTGCTGCACAAATGGTATCAATGGGTAGCCTATCCTGAAAAGCTGTAGATGTGGACAGGCTCCTGGTTGAATGCGCTTTCAGTTTTGAGGGTAGTTGCTTGCCTCTGAGCGAATACACATAAGAAATGGTAGAAGACAACCATCTGGATAAGGTCACTTTCGACACTGGGAGACCTTTCCTGTTTTCTGCATAGGAAACAAATAATTGATCAGATTTCTTGAAATGTTTAGTTCTATGCAAATAATATCTGAGTTGACGATGGACATCCAAAAAATGAAGTTTTTGTTCAGCTCTGTCCGAATAATTAGGGAAAAAAACTGGTAGATCGATGGATTGATTAATATTAGTCCGAGAAACAACTTTGGGCAGAAAAGATGGATTAGTTCTTAAGGATACCCTGTCCTTGTGAAAAACTAAGTATGGGGAACGGATACAGAGGGCTTGTAGTTCAGATACTCTCCTTGCTGAAGTGACAGCCACCAAGAATATTGTTTTCCAGGTCAGCAACTTTAAGGAGCATGAAGCAGACGGTTCGAAGGGGGGTAAAATCAAGGATGCTAACATCAAATTCAGATCCCATTGTGGAGGAGGATGTTTTATTGGAGGCTTTAGAAGAAAAACACCTCTCAGAAAGGCTTTGCATAGTCTGTGCGACATTATGTTATGATCTTGCAGGCCCACATGATATTTAGAAATTGCTGCCAGTTGAACTTTAACTGTCGATGAAGAAGATCCTGACTGAAAAACTTCAGCCAGAAAATCCAAAATTGAATGCACTGGCGCAGTAAAGGGATCAATGCGCCTGGAGTTTGCCCACAGGGAAAAACGTCGCCACTTGCTAGCATAAACCGTTCTGGTGGACGACTTTAAGGAAGCTATTATGATATCTCTGACAGGATCAGAGATCATAGGAAGCCTGGCTGGGGAAGGAAGTGGAGCAACCAAGCAGTGAGGTTGAGAGAAAGAATGGCCCGGTGCTGTTGACCCGTTTGGTGGATCAGAAGATCTGGAACTGGGTCCAGATGCCAAGGCTGCACCAGGAGATGACTATGTAGGGACGGGAACCAAATTTGTCGAGGCCAGTATGGAGCAATGAGAATCAACTTGGCTCTCAAAACGGTAGCTTTCTGAATGACCTGTGGAATTAAAGGGAATGGGGGAAAAGCGTACAGAAGTCCCCGGGGCCAATCCTGGGTTAGAGAGTCTCTCAGGGGATGGCCTGGTAGGGGAAAGAGGGTGAAGAAGTCCGGGCATTTGCTGTTTTGGGGTGTAGCAAAAAGGTCGCAACAAGGGGTGCCCCACTTCTGAAAAATCTCGTCCACTACCGATTGTTTGAGAGACCACTCGTGAGGCATGAGAATAGCTCTGCTCAGTCTGTCCGCTAAGAGGTTGGATCTGCCGGGGATGTGCGTTGCTATCAGAAACCGATGAGAGGAGATTGCCCATTGCCAAAGTCTGAGAGCTTCTCGACATAAAGGATAGGACCTGGTCCCACCCTGTTTGTTGATGTACCAGACTACAGACATGTTGTCCGTTTGAACTGCAATAGTCCCCGAGGGAAGAAAGTCGTTGAGGGCTTGCAACGTTAAAAGCACCGCTCTCATCTCCAGGACATTGATGTGCAGATGGTATTCTGTGGGTTGCCAAGTCCCATGGACCATCCTGCCCTGATAATGCCCCCCCCCCCCGATCAGAGAGGCATCCAAAGTGACTGTGGCAACCGAAGATGGGGGAGCAAACGGTCGGCCCTGATGGAGCAGAGGAGAAGATATCCACCAGGTTAGATGAGTCCTGCATGATTGTGTGACCAGAATTTCGTCCCTCATGGGTAGGTTCTGGAACGACCACTGAGTGAATAACATCCACTGCAGAAGACGCATGTGGAAGCGAGCTAATGGTAGAAGTACAATGGCCGCAGCCATAAGACCTAGAACCTTCAGAACCAATCTGGCTCTGACCTTGTTGCTCAGTAATATGATCCGAACGTATTTTTGGATGTCCAGAAGTCTCTGATTTGTTAGTCTGGCTAACATACTGACGGTGTTTAGTTCTGCGCCTATAAAGGTGATAGATTGGCAAGGCAGCAGAGAAGATTTTTCGAAATTCACTGAGATTCCCAACTGTTTGCAGATCTGCAGAGTGTAGTCTCTGCTTTGAAGACGCTGATGCTTGGTGGTGACGGAGAGGAGCCAGTCGTCCAAATAAGGAAACACCTGGAATCCTTGACGTCTCAGATGAGCCGTAACCACTGCCATGCATTTGGTAAACACTCTGGGGGCTGAAGTGAGGCCAAAGGGCAGGGCTCTGAATTGATAATGACTGGTCCTCAGCCGAAAGCGGAGAAACCTCCTGGAGCGTCTGTCTATCTTTATGTGATAGTACGCGTCCTGAAGGTCTATCGAGCACATTCAGTTGTCCTTGCCCAAAAAGGGCAGAATGGACTGAAGCGTGACCATCCAGAATCTTGCCTTTCTGACAAATCTGTTTAGATTGCTCAGGTCTAAAATTGGTCTCCAATCTCCCGTCCTTTTGGAGACCAAAAAGAATCTTGAGTAGATGCCGGATCCTACTTGGTCTGCTGGAACTATTTGGACGGCTCTTTTTTCTAGGAGCTTTGAGACCTCCTGTTTTGCCAAATCCCTTTGACCGGGTGAGATGTCTGGAAGGGATTGGTGAGGTACGGGATACCTTTCGAAAGGGATTTTGTAACCCTCGGATATGATCGACTGTACCCATATGTCTTGAGAGAGGGAACGCCAGGCTAATGGGTACAGCGATATCCTTCCCCCGACTGCCTCCAAAAGTGGACAGTCGGGCAACACCTCAGGGATGCTGAAAGGGTTTGTCAGGAAGAGGCTCCCTGCTACCCTGATTCTGGGGACCCCCCCTGCCTCTAGGATGGCGTCTGTTACTGTTACCCCCTCTGCCTCTGGGGGTAAAGTGACCAGGTGTGTCCAGCGTAACTCCTTGGGCTTTACGGAACCACATTTTTCCTCCTTTCTGACCTTTGGGATAGGGTCTTGAAGGAGTGGAAAAATGGACTCCTACGGCAGAAAGGGTTTTGCCGTCTTGTTAACACCTGGTCAAGGTCTCCTTCACCTGCGGTCCAAACAAAGCCGAACCGTCAAAGGGGGTATTGGTGAAGGACGCCTTGAAGGGGTCCGCGAAATTACAAAGCCGCATCCAGGCCTGACGTCTAAGTGCCACTCCTGTGCCTGCGGCTCTACTCGCTCCATCGGCCGCATAGGATATGAGCCGCATGGAGGAGTTGGTTAAAGAATTTAGGATTGCTAGCTGTGAGGCAATCTTGTCTTGAGCCCCAGCAGCTGAAGGATCCTGAACCACCTCACCTAGTTCTTTGAGAATGTCTCTCTGAAGTCTGGTGAAATGACAAAGGTAGTTCAGCGAACGCATAGCAAAGGTCGCTGAAGAAAACATCCGCTTGCCATACCTATCCATGGTCCTAGAGTCTTTGTTAGGAGGATGGACAGGCATGGAAGGATCCGCAAGTTCCTTCTTGGTGGCCGCCGCCACCACCATAGCATCCACAGAGACGCCCTTAGAAAGAAACTGCTTGTCTGAAGGGGCCGTAATAAATTTGGATGGCCTCCTGGGGACAGGTTCCACAGAATCTGGGGCTGTCCACGCCTTCCGAGCCACTACCTGCATAAGTGGGTCGAAAGGCGGAGACACCCAGAAGGTGGAGGGTCGGGATCCAAACGCCTCCAGGTATACCGACTCATCCTCGGAGGGGTCAATGGCAGGCCAGTTCCCCCTCTGTTTGAGGAGTTCCAGGAAGTCTGAAAAGGAGACATCCTCAGAGGGGGACCGGGGGGGAACCCTCCGACTCATCTAAGTCGGTATCTGATGTTGTAGACTCAGGGGAGTCTGTGGGTTTCCTCTTACATGTCCTCTTGCGCTGGGGTTCTCCTGCGGGATCAGGAGAAACCTCGGAAGAGGAAGTTATTCCCAATGGGGAAACCTGGGGCGATGGATCCCTGGGCCTGGGAGCAAGAGACTGGCAAGAGACATCAACAGGCACCGAAGAGGGAGGAGCTAAAGTAATGGACCGTTCACCTGGCTCAGGTGCCAGGACACTCCTCATCGCCTCAAAGGCTCCTCTCCCAGGGAGACCAGAATACTCCTGCTCCGAAGAGACAGGAATTCCTGGCTCGACTGAAACAGAAGGCTCCGAGGCCGATGTCGGTGCCGAGCTCACCAAAGCTGAAGCTCCGAGAGGGAGAGCGGGGTCGGACAATGGTCCGATGCCACTAGCCCCCTCAGAGCCGACAATGGAAACTCGACGACCGGATCCCTCCAAGGAAGGTCTCATGGAGGAGATCGGAGCCGAAGACGACGGAGCCGAAAGGGGATGTATCGGCCCCGGCGCCGACACGGTCACTGTCCCGAAAAGCTCCGGCTCCGAACTCTGGAGGAGAGTCGAAGGAGGAAGTTCAAGGGGAAGAGCAATAGCAGAAGTCTGCTGAGACGGGCTATGGAGCATTTGGGCTAGTGCCTGTGACTTCAACAGCCTGCTTACCACCCTCTCTAAATCGTGGTCTGACAGCCTGGACAATCTCGAAGATCGGCTCCGATGACTCCGTTCCGATAAAAGAGGAGACCTCGCAGCTGAGCGAATCGACTCCAGAGAAGGGGACCGAGATCTCTTCTTGGACGGAGCCATCGGAGCCGACGACCTCTCGATTCCAGGTGGAGCCGAAGACTTTTCGGCTCCGATGCTGGATAACACCTCGGCACCAGCCGGTGCCGACAAGGAAACTGGAGACTGTGTGTCGGAGCCGGAAAGAACCGACACTACCATATCCGTGGTTGAAAGATCGGCTCCAGCCGGAGCCGATCTCGACTCCGAAGGAGTCGGAGCCACAGGGGAAGGCTTAACAACCGTAGCCTGAACCTTAGGTGGCTTGGAAGGTTTACCCGACCCAGTCTTTGTCGGTGAACCTTCTGGCTTTAATAAGCCACGGAGGATCAACTTGTTCCTCCTCTCCTGCAGGACTCTCTGGCTAAAAGAATGGCATATAGCACAGGAGTCCTGCAGGTGTAAAAGCCTCAGGCAGTAAACACAAGAAGTGTGACCGTCTGTCAGAGACATCTTCTGACAGCACGAGTCACACTTCTTGAAGCCTGAGACCTTTCCTTCTTTAGACATAGTCTAATAACAGACAAAACACACACTCAACAAAAATCACACAGTTAACCCCAAAACACACTCAAACTGACAGGGATTAATGAACTGGGAGGCTTAGGCCTAACAGAAAAGAAATATAAACTTTTACCCAAAAAGAGGAATATAGGGTGGGAACTATAGTATAGCTATACACACTATTATATAAACTAACCAAAATAAGAAAAAGGGAGAATTACCCTTGAATAACTTGTTTAGTTAGAAAACTCACCTGAGCTGGCAAAAAAGAGACCTCTTCGCGAAGAGGCAAACGAGATCTGGGGTAGTCTCCCCTTGCATCATGGGATATAGGGTTGCCTCGAGCTGGTAAAAGGAGTTCTCAAGCTTAGCAAGTGCCGAGTCGGAGCCGAGGATCGGCTCCGAACCCATCCAGCAAGAATGAAGGCGAGATTGACAACTTAACATATAATTTTAAAATATAGCAGCATACTCTTACATAGTTTATAAGAGAGGACAAAGTGCATTTAAAGTACTATCTGTGCTAGGATTGCAATGGATACAAGCTAAATGTTTGGGTTTTGTGGAAATGCATTCTTAGATGGAATGGAAATGCAAGCCTGTTAGATGTTGAAAGAGTGATTTCCCCTGGTGAGAATTCCCTGGTATGTAAGCATAAAATTAGTAACAAGTATGAAAGTGCAGCTAATTTGCATTTATTGTGGCAGAAAATAGTATCCCCTAACACATGTAGAAATTCAAACAGTAGTAGAGAAACTGTTACATTCGGTAGCTATAACCACTGCCATAGCTAGGTCTGGGTGAAGGGATAGCCGCCCCAAATCAAAATGATATGGGCTGTCTAACTTTTCCTTACTAAAGTAGCCATGGAGAGATTTGATGTCAACATTGTAGCATCCTCATTGAACAAAGCACAGTGGGAACAATAATTAATGTGCCATATCACTAGACAGAAAATGCCCTGAATGTGAAAGTGTTTATATGCATTTGCTTTCCACACCTAATATGTGTATTCTTTTTTCTTTGTAAACTTTAACAGTACCTAGTGTTCTTGGGACCCCAAAACTACTAGTATTGCAAACATGCAGTGAAAAGACTTTCCACAGCAGAGTAATCATCAGTTGCACTGCCAATGGACCAACAGGTAACACAATTACCTTTGATGCTGGAAGATCCGAAGGTTGTGGGCTGTATTCCCAACACAGCTGCAAGGATTAATTTTCAGTACTGACACCCCAGTGTAGCATAAGAGGGGGGTGCTGCACTCCTGAGTGTGTTGCTCTTCAGATGAGTTGTGAAACTGATGACCCACCTGCCTGAGTTGGAAGTAGCTCAGGTGGATGTAAGGCATCCTGTGGCACCTATCAAAAAAATAAATAAATAAGTAGAGGAATTTCCCTTATGCCCTATCCAAATTTCCCCCTGGTAATATAAAAACAACCTTGGTTCTCTCCTGAAGAGTGTTCACTAGCCTAGAGGGACTAACTTGGTCTACAAAGGATAAAAAAAAAATTTGTTCTTTGTGGAAGTGAGACCGGACCAGTCCAGATGTACTTTCCTCATTACTGTGAGACAATGTTTGCATGAACTGCATATTTGCCTGTCATACCAGTAGCGTACATTAGTACATGTGGGATGTTGTCCACCCAGAAAAGAAGGAGAGTGGTGATAAGTCCAGAAAGTCAGGCTGAACATCTGTCTCTCTGTCTGTCTCCAGTGGACGTTCATTCTTTGATGACTACTGCAAGACTGAAACTTATGATGAGCACCAGTTCACATACCTATAGATCTTTGGAATGTATAAGAAAATTGGAGAACCTGTTAAGCCTACATGGATACACAGGAAGGGCATGCAGACTACAGTGTTCCTACTGCTATGGATTTAAGCAGTAAATGGGCAAACCCCAAGTTTGTCCATATCCAGACCAACACAATTCATGAGCACCAGCCCCGTCAAAAGCAGCAGTTCTTGGCCTTAGATTTTACCAGTTATGTAATACTGTAGTTATATATTTATAGTGTTCCTAAAACTGTCATTACCTATCATCAGTGTTGTTAGTCATCAGTGCTGGTACTGTCAGTCATCAAATCTCCCACACCAACCTGTTAAAGAAAACAGTGATAGTTACCCTACTCCAAAATCACTCAAAGATTTCCTAGAGCAAAGGACTGAATCTAATCAAGATGAAGACAGAGCAGAGGGTGCCCTATATTCAAAACTCAAAGTCTAACTTCAGGCAGCTCCTCTCATTTAGAACCCCTCCTGTGCTGTAAAACACAAAACAGGTATCCAGTGAAGTCCATGGAAATACAGCACGTAATCTTGGTTTTCCTGCCATGAAAAGGTGTCATAAAACAGGCTTGATCAACTAAACCACATGGAAATTTGGTGCATATATGTGTGTGTGTGTGTATATATATATATATATATATATATATATATATATATATATATATATATATATATATATATATGTGTGTATGTGTGTGTGTGTGTGTGTGTGTGTGTGTGTGTGTGGGTGGGTGGAGAAAAGAAAAATGGAATGAAAATGCTTTCTAAGACCAAAAATGCTTCTTCCATGCAGTGTGACAATATTCTTGAGTGTTTAATAAACATTACTAAGCATGCTATGACAGAGACATTCCCTTAAGTGTAGTTACTGGTTTTATCTCTGAAGTTAGGGGCACCACAGTAGTAATGCCACTCCATAAGCGAGGTTCAACCACAGAGCCCTGGAATTATACACCCATCAGCCATGATAAGTCTCATCTGCAAAGTCATTGAAAGTATTATGAACTATTATAAAACATGATATCAAAAATCTCATTAGTCTTGACCTACAGCAGTTTGGTTTGTCAAGGGAAGATCTTGCTGAATGAATTTGGTTAACTTCTAAGACAGGATTACACAGGCTGTCAACAGTGGTTATGATTTTGACATGGCATATCTTGACCTAGCCAAGGTGTTTAACATTATACCCCATGCTGGCATTGTAATTAAGTTTAATGCTTTAAAATAGATTCCTATGTGTTAAGATGGATTGCAGACTGTCTAAAACACAGAACCCACAAAGTGCCAGTGGCAATTGCCTTATCAGGAAGCATGAAGGCAACTAGTGCTGTCCAGAGGGCTCAGTATTTGAAAATGAGAAGTTATGTACCTACCATAACGTTCCATGTTAGTTGTCTTCTCTCGCCTTCTTTCTTGCTTGATGGGTTCGGAGCCGATCCTCGGCTCCGACTCGGCACTTGCTAAGCTCGAGAATCATTTTTACCAGCTCGAGGCAGCCCCATATCCCATGATGCAAGGCGGTAAGTACCCAGATCTCGTTTGATGACAAAAGGGCAATAGCACCTAGCATAATAACTTCCCAAAGGAAGAAAGAAGGAGAGATAAAAACCTGCAGGATGGTAGAAGGACCAGCTCTGTATGGTCTTCAGAAGTATAACTCCTTGTAGAGAAAGGTCTGTCCAGGCCTGGGGGGAGGGAGGGTCGCAAGAAATAAGGCGAGAGAAGACAACTAACATGGAACGTTATGGTAGGTACATAACTTCTCAATGTTAAGTTGTCAATCTCGCCTTCATTCTTGCTTGATGGGACCGTGTCCCTAGCACCTCTACCCTGGGTGGCTCAATGGAACAGACTCTTGAGAACTGTAGAGCCAAAGCTGGCTCTGTCCCTGGAGGCCAAATCCAATTTGTAATGGGAAACAAATGTATGAGGAGTGGCCTAAGTGGCTGCTGCACAAATAGTGTCTAAAGGAAGTCTAGCTTGAAAGGCTGTAGAAGTAGCTAAGCTTCTGGTTGAATGTGCTTTTGGTTTCGAGCACAGCTGTTTTCCCCTGAGCCGATAAATTTCAGAGATGACAGAAGAAAGCCATCTAGACAAGGTCACTTTTGAGACAGGAAGGCCTTTCTTGTTATCAGCATAGGAAACAAAGAGTTGATCGGATTTCCTGAATTGTTTTGTTCTGTCCAAATAATATCTGAGTTGGCGGTGGACATCAAGATAATGTAATTTTTGTTCCGATCTGTTTGAATAGTTTGGAAAAAATACAGGGAGTTCAATGGCTTGATTCAAATTAGTCTTTGAGGCGACCTTAGGCAAAAAGGTCGGATTAGTTCTCAATGATACTCTGTCTTTGTGGAAGACCAAATAGGGGGGGGCGAACAGATAGAGCATGAAGTTTAGACACCCTCCTAGCTGATGTAATAGCAACCAGGAATAAAGTTTTCCATGAAAGAAATTTCAGGGAACAAGAAACAGCTGGCTCGAAGGGGGGAAGAATCAAGGATGTCAGCACTAAATTTAGGTCCCATTGAGGAGGAGGACTCCTGACTGGGGGCTTCAGGAGGAAAAATCCTTTCAAGAAGGCTTTACAAAGCCTGTGGGACATAATGTTGTGATCTGCGAACCCGACATGAAAGTTCGAGATAGCAGCCAACTGAACTTTGACTGTGGAAGAAGAGGAGCCCGCTTGAAAAATCTCCGCTAAGAAATCCAAAACTGCTTGAACTGGAGCAGTGAAGGGATCAATATTCTTGGCTTTAGCCCAATAAGAAAAACGTTTCCATTTGTTAGTATAAATCCTCCTGGTAGAGGATTTTAAGGAAGCTACTATGATGTCTCTAACAGGGTTAGAGATCATAGGAAGCCTGGCTAAGGAAGGAAGTGGAGCAACCATGCTGTGAGGTTGAGAGAAGGGATAGACCAGTGCAGCTGACCAGATTGGTGAATCAGAAGATCTGGCACTGGGTCCAGATGCCACGGCTGCACCAAAAGGTGACGATGAAGGAACGGAAACCAAATTTGTCGAGGCCAATAAGGAGCAATGAGAATCAATTTGGCTCTCAAAACGGTTGCTTTCTGGATAACTTGAGGGATCAGAGGAAATGGAGGAAAGGCATAAAGAAGTCCCTGGGGCCAATCCTGGGTCAGAGCGTCTCTGGGGGGATGGCCTGGCAGTGGGAAGAGAGAGAAGAACTCTGGGCATTTGCTGTTTTGGGGAGTAGCAAAAAGATCGCAACATGGGCGACCCCATTCCAGAAAAATCTCTTCCACTATAGATTGTTTGAGAGACCACTCGTGAGGCATGAGAATAGCTCTGCTCAATCTGTCCGCTAAAATGTTGGTTTTCCCAGGGATATGCGTTGCTACCAGAAACCGATGAGAGGAGATCGCCCATTGCCAAAGTCTGAGCGCTTCTCGACACAAGGGGTAGGACTTGGTTCCGCCCTGTTTGTTGATATACCAAACTACAGACATGTTGTCTGTGTGGACTGCAATTGTCCCTAAGGGAAGAAAGTCGTTGAGGGCTTGCAATGTTAAAAGCACTGCTCTCATCTCTAGGACATTTATGTGCAAGTGGTATTCGAAAGGTTGCCACGTCCCATGAACCATCCTGCCCTGATAATGCCCCCCCCACCCGATCAGGGAGGCATCCGTAGTGACAGTGGCTATCGGGGATGGGGGTACAAAGTGTCTGCCTTGGTGAATCTGGGGAGAAGTGATCCACCAAGCAAGATGATTTTTGCAAATCTGTGTCACCAGTATTCGGTGACGCATTGGAAGTTGTTGGTAAGACCACTGAGTGAACAACATCCATTGAAGAAGGCGCATATAGAAGCGAGCCAGGGGAAGAAGGGTAATGGCCGCAGCCATGAGGCCTAACACCTTTAGAACCATTCTGGCCTGTACCTTCTTGTTGGCTAGAATGATCCTGACATGACTTTGAATGTCTGAGATTCTTTGATCTGTAAGGGTAGCTGACATCCGAACAGTGTTTAAGTTTGCCTATGAAAGTAATAGACTGGCAGGGCAATAAGGATGACTTTTCGGAGTTGATCGAGATGCCCAATTGAGAACAAAGATTTATTGTGTAATCCCTGGCTTGAAGAAGCTGATGCCTGGTGGTGGCTGAAAGGAGCCAGTCGTCGAGATACGGAAACACCTGGAATCCTTGACGTCTCAGGTGAGCCGTGACCACTGCCATACATTTGGTGAACACTCTGGGGGCTGCAGTGAGACCAAAGGGCAGGGCTCTGAACTGGAAATGACTGGACCCCAGCCGAAAGCGGAGAAATCTCCTGGAGCGTCTGTGAATTTGTATGTGATAGTACGCATCCTGAAGATCTATTGAGCACATCCAGTTGTCCTTCTGTAAGAAGGGCAGAATTGACTGAAGAGTGACCATTCGGAATCTTGTCTTCCTCACAGACTTGTTGAGTCTGCTGAGATCCAATATTGGTCTCCAGTCTCCCGTCTTTTGGGGACCAAAAGAACCTTGAGTAGATTCCGGGCTCTGAATGATCTGTTGTAACTGGCTGAATGGCTCTTTTTTGCAGTAGTTTTAAGACTTCTAACTCTGCAATTTCCCTTAGACAGGGTGGTACATCTGGAAGGGAATTTGAGTGATAGAAAGGACTTTCCTCAAAAGGAATTTTGTAACCCTCAGATATGATCGACTGTACCCATCTGTCTTGAGTGAGGGAACGCCAGGCTTCTGGGTACAGCGATAGTCTTCCCCCGACTGCCTCCAAGGATGGACAGCCGGGCAACACCTCAGGGATGCTGAAAGGGCTTGTCAGAGAGGTTCTCTGCTTCCCTGGTTTTGTGGAACCCTCTGCCTCTAGAGCGGCGTCTGTTATTGTTACCCCCTCTGCCTCTAGGGGTAAACTGACCACGTGAATCCGGCGTGACTCCTTGGGATTTGCGGAATCACATTTTGCCACCCTTCTGCCCTTTGGGGTAAGGTCTAGAAGGGGTGGAAAAACGGACCCCTACGGCAGAAAGAGTCTTGCCGTCCTGCTCACACCTGGTCAACGTTTCCTTCACTTGAGGGCCAAACAAAGCTGACCCATCAAAGGGAAAGTTTGTGAAGGACGCCTTAAAGGGATCTGCAAAATTACAGAGCCGCATCCAGGCTTGGCGTCTAAGAGCCACACCTGTACCTGCGGCCCTACTCGCTCCATCTGCAGCATATGATATCAGTCGCATGGAGGAGTTAGCAATAGAATTAAGGGTTCCTAGCTGCGAAGCAATTTTTTCTTGAGCCCCTGCAGCTGTAGGATCCTGTACTACTTCACCTAGCTCCTTAAGGATATCCCTCTGGAGTCTGGTGAAGTGACATAGGTAGTTCAGGGAATGCATAGCAAAGGTCGCTGAAGAGAACATCCGCTTACCATACCTATCCATGGTCCTAGAGTCCTTATTAGGAGGATGGACAGGTACGGAAGGATCTGCAAGTTCCTTCTTAGTGGCAGCCGCCACCACCAAGGCATCAGCAGGGACACCTTTCGTGAGGAATTGCTTGTCCGACGGGGCAGTAATAAATTTAGAAGGCCTCCTAGGGACTGGCTCTACAGAGTCAGGAGCAGCCCACGCCTTCGAGCAATAACCTGCATAAGGGGTCGAAGGCGGAGACACCCAGGAGGTGGAGGGCCGAGATCCAAACGCCTCCAGGTATACCGACTCATCCTCAGAGGGATTATTGGTGGGCCAGTTTCCCTCTGTCTAAGGAGTTCTAGGATGTCTGAAAAGGAGACATCCTCAGAGGGGGATCTTGGGGATCCCTCTGACTCATCTAAGTCAGTATCTGAAGTGATAGACTCGGGAGTCTACGTGTTTCCTCTTACAGGTCCTCTTTGGAGGATCTCCTGACTGATCAGGAGAATCCTCGGAAGAGGGGGTTCTTCCCAGTGGGGAAACCTGAGGCAGAGGATCTCTGGGTCCGGGAGCAAGAGAAGTGGCAGAGATATCGACAGGCACCATAGAGGGAGGAGCTAAGGGAACAGACTGCTGGCTGAGTCCAGTGGCCAGCACACTCTTCATCACCTCGAAGGCTCCCCTCCCAGGGAGGTCCGAGAGAACCCGTTCCGAAGAACCAGGAACTCCAGGACCCACCGAAAGGGAAGGCTCGAGGCAGATGTCGGAGCCGAGCTCACCAAGGCGAGGCTCCAAGGGGAAGAGTGGGGTGGACAAGGGTCCGATGCCACTCACCCCCTCGGAAGAGACCAGGGAAGCCCGACCACCGAATCCCTCTAAGGAAGGTCTCGAAGAGGAGATAAGAGTAGAGGCTGAAGGAGCAGAAGGGGGTATCTGTCCCTCAGCTGTAGCAGAAACCATTCCCGAAGACTTCAACTCCAAACTCTGGGGTAGAGTCGAAGGAGGAACTGCAATGGGGTGTGGACTAATAGTCGTCTGTTGAGACGGACTATGTAGCATCTGGGCCAGTGCCTGTGATTTTAATAATCTACTGACCACTCTCTCTAAATCATGGTCAGAAAGCCTGGATGACCTGGATGATCGGCTCCGATGGCTCCGTTCCGAGAGGAGAGGAGAAGCCGAGAGTATCGGCTCCAAGGACGGGGACCTACATCTCTTCCTCAAAGGAACCATCGGAGCCGACGAAACCATGGAAGCTGTCGGAGCCGACAACTTTTCGGCACCGACAGAAAGTTTCGATGCATCGGCTCCGGCCGGAGCCGATACAGGCATAAAAGTAAGGGTGTCGGAACCGGTCGGCGCCGACACCGAAGCCTGAGCCACATGGTGATCGGAACCGATCGGAGCCGACACCGAAGTGGCCGAACCAGAATCGGCACCGATAGCCATCGGTGCCGAAGGTTTGTGCAAACCAGAATCGGCTCCAGCCAGAGCCGATCTCGACTCTGAAAGAGTCGGAGCCGAGGCCGCAGGCTTGGACACAGAAGCCTGGGCCTTGGAAGACTTAGAAGTCTTAGATGGAGCCGACTTAGCCGGAGAGCCCTCCGGCTTAAGTAGGCCCCGCAAAATCAGCTTATTCCTCCTTTCCTGCAGGACTCTCTGGCTAAAAGAATGACAAATCGCACAGGAGTCCTGCAGGTGGAGAGGTCCCAGGCAGTATAAGCAAGAAGTGTGACCGTCTGTCAGAGACATCTTCTGACAGCACGAGTCACACTTCTTAAAGCCTGAGACCCTTTCCTTAGACATGGTGTAAAAAACACACACACACAACATCTGTCCAAGAAATATTACAATCTCAAAAATGAGAAAAAAAACTATTCTCTCACACACACACACACACACCCTAACAAGAGGGGGGATGGGATGGGAGAAGGCCTGACTAAAAACTTTAAAGGAGAGAGGGAATTTTAGTCAGAAAAGGAGTAAAACTAGTGTAAAAATATTAAATTTAAGTTTAAAATTAACTTTAAACTGAAAAAGGGGCAAAAGCAGTAGTGTATAAATCACTTACCAGGAGCTGGTAAAAGGAGGACCTCATCAGCGAAGCGGCAAACGAGATCTGGGTACTTACCGCCTTGCATCATGGGATATGGGGCTGCCTCGAGCTGGTAAAAGTGACTCTCGAGCTTAGCAAGTGCCGAGTCGGAGCCGAGGATCGGCTCCGAACCCATCAAGCAAGAATGAAGGCGAGATTGACAACTTAACATCCTTCTTTTTGGCATTTCCTTTTTGATCTGCAGGCTATAAACACAGTTCTCTGGCTAACTAAGTTTGCAGATGACTGCAAACAGTCAGTTATTGTCAAGCCCCCTCCCCCAATTCCCCAACCCTTTACCAATAACAAGTGTACTGAAAATGGGCTCAGATTAAATGCAAAAAGTGTAATATTGTCTCACTTAGACAACCATTCTTGTCAGCCTACAGCACAGATAATACCCCACTTCAAAATGCAAATGTTGAATAATGGACTGATAATTCCCTTTTATTCAATCATCATGTGAAATACAGTCATCAGAAAATCCTTTTACTTAGTACAGCTAATATCATTCAGAGCTAAAGATGGCAATCTCACTTTACATTCAGCATTTATCAGGCCAATTAAGTACAATGCCTCTATCAGAATGTACTTCACTAGACATATCAAACTACTACAAAGAACCCATAAGTTCCTAAGAAGATCACTGGCATAATGACCTTGAGTTACCAAGAGAGATTGGAAGCACTGTCCCTTTATTAGACTCTTGAAGAAAGATCAATGCCTTGCCTTTTGTGGCATGACAGATCCAGTGTTGTCCTAAATCTTTTTTATCTCCACAAATTTAATAGTTCCACAAATGCCAGAACAAGGTACCTAAATCTTCACCAGCAAGTAAAAAAACGTGATGAAGAGACAAATTCATCACACATCACTTCCCTCACCACTGAGGTAGACTGCCTCCTGCCAATTAAACAATGTGATATTATACTATCATTCTTCAAACAAGTCCTAGGTGACTGAATGGGCACCCACAAATTCACCCTGGACTTGACTAGCCTTATCCTCTTAGAAAAGGGGGTGCAGCGAAAGAGTGGGTACTGGCAAGGCATAAATCACCACAAGCCTCAATTGCCTTGAATTTAAAGAAGAAATGTAAAACTTATGTATTTTTAGGAAAAAGACTATGCACTGTTACAATAAATAAATAAAAAAGTAAATAAAAATAGAAGTTATGTTCTTACCATAACGTTCCATGTTAGTTGTCTTCTTCTCGCCTTCTTCTTGCTGGATGGGTTCGGAGCCGACCTCGGCTCCGACTCGGCCACTCTAAAGCTCGAGAGTTGGTTCCACCGGCTCGAGGCTCCCCTTATATCCCACAATGCTAGGCGAGAGTTACCTCAGATCTCGTTTGTAAGCTAACCCCAGCTTATAACAGAAACAGTATAACTGTAAAAAACAGAATCCACCTCTAACAACAGGGAGAAGAAGGGTGACCTACATCCTGAAACAAGAAATATGCATAATAGCATATAGCTAAGAAAGAGGTGGTAGAAAGAGAGGTCACGATCACAACTCCTCTAGGTCTGTCCAGGCCAGGGGAAGGAGGGTGGGGAAGAAGAAGGCGAGAAGAAGACAACTAACATGGAACGTTATGGTAAGAACATAACTTCTATATGTTAAGTTGTCTATCTCGCCTTCATTCTTGCTGGATGGGACCGCGTCCCTAGCACCTTGTCCCGGGTGGCCTAACGGAACAGACTCCTGAGAACAGTGGAACCAAAATTAGCTCTATGCCTAGAAGCTAAATCCAACTTATAATGGGAAATAAAAGTGTGAGGAGTAGCCCAAGTAGCCGCTGCACAAATGGTGTCAATAGGCAGTCTGTCTTGGAAGGCTAGAGAAGTAGCCAAAGCTCTGGTGGAATGGGCTTTAGGCTTATTAGGCAGTTTTGGTGTCTAATCTCATAAACAAGGGTAATCAGAGATGTTAGCCATCTGGATAAAGATACCTTTGAAACTGGAAGTCCCTTTCTGCTTTTCGCATAGGAGACAAACAGCTGATCAGATTTTCTGAATTGTTTCGTCCTGTCCAAGTAGTACCTTAATTGACGATGAACATCCAGACAGTGTAATTTTTGTTCAGACCTATTTGAATACTCCGGAAAAAGACAGGAGGTCAATGCATTGGTTTAGATTTGATGTTGAAACCACCTTAGGCAAAAGGACGGGTTAGTTCGTAAGGAAACTCTGTCCTTATGGAACACAAGGTAAGGAGAACGACAACTGAGTGCTTGAAGTTCTGAAATTCTTCTAGCTGATGTGATAGCCACCAGAAAGAGAGTTTTCCATGATAATAACTTTAAGGAACATGAAGCTGCAGGTTCGAAAGGGGAAAGAATCAAAGAAGCAAGAACTAAATTTAGGTCCCAAGGAGAAGGAGGATTTCTTACAGGAGGTCTGAGAAGAAAAACTCCTTTCAAAAAGGCTTTGCAGAGTTTGTGGGACATTAGGGCGGATTCAGAAATACCCACATGGAAATTAGAAATAGCTGCCAATTGAACCTTAAGAGTAGATGGAGATGAACCTGCGTGGAAGAGTTCAGCAAGAAAATCAAGGACTAGTTGGATGGAAGCGGTGAAAGGATCTATGTCCTTTCCTTGTGCCCAATATGAAAAGCGTTTCCACTTACTCAAATAAATCTTTCAGTGGAAGATTTATGGGAAGCTATCAAAATATCTCTAACAGAGTGAGATAATTGAGGAAGCCTGGCTACGGTTGGAAGTGGAGGAACCAAGCAGTGAGGTTCAGAGAGGGAGGGAGCGATGAAACTGACCCGACTGATGGATCAAAAGATCTGGAACTAGGTCCAGATTCCACGGTCGCTCAAAAGAAATCGATGCAGAAAGGGGAACCACACTTGTCGAGGCCAGTAAGGAGCAATGAGGATCAATGAGGCCTTCTGAGCGATAGCTTTCTGTATTACTTGAGAGATCAGTGGGAAAGGAGGAAATGCATACAGAAGTCCCGGGGCCAAACTTGGACTAGCGTCCCTGCTGGGTTGGCCTGGTAAAGGGAATAGAGTGAAGTATTCTCTGCACTTGCTGTTTTGGGGAGTAGCAAAAGATCGCAGCAAGGCTGACCCCACTTGAGAAAAATCTCTCTCACTACAGAGTCTTTCAGAGACCACTCGTGAGGCATGAGAATAGCTCTGCTCAACTTGTCCGCAATGTGATTGGACTTCCGGGATGTGCGTTGCTATCAGAAAACGCTGAGAAGAAATCGCCCATTGCCACAGTCTGAGTGCTTCTCGACACAGGGGGTATGATCTGGTTCCGCCTTGTTTGTTGATGTACCACACTACAGACATATTGTCTGTCTGGATTGCAATCGTTCCCAAGGGAAGAGAGTCTTGAAGGGCTTGCAACGCTAAAAGCACTGCTCTCATCTCCAGAACATTTATGTGCAAGTGGCATTAGTCTGGTTGCCATGTGCCCTGGACCGTCCTGCCCTGATAATGCCCCCCCCACCCGATCAGGGAGGCATCCGTTGTCAGAGTAGCAACCGGAGGAGGTGGAACAAATGGTCTCCCCAACAGGAGCTGGGCGGAAGACATCCACCACATGAGATGCTTTTTGCACGCTTGCGTGAACATAATGGTGTGAGACATTGGAAGTTCCTGGTATGACCATTGAGAAAAGAGCATCCACTGAAGGATCCGCATGTGGTATCTGGCCAATGGAAGGAGGGTATGGCTGCCATGATTCCCAACACCTTTAGAACTAACCTGGCTTTGGCTCTGTTGTAGTTGAGAAGTAGTGATACCAATTTTGAATGTCTGATATCCTTTGGTTCGTTAGTGTTGCAGACATGTTTACAGTATCTAAATTTGCCTATGTAGGTAATAGTGCGACAAGGCGACAAAACAGACTTTTCAATTTATTGAGATACCCAGATTTTGACAGGCGAACAGTGTAATCTCTGGCCATCAGAAGGAGATGCTTGGTGGGAGCTGTGAGGAGCCAGTCGTCCAAATATGGAAACACCTGGAATCCTTGTCATCTCAGGTGAGAAGCTACCACTGCCATGCATTTGGTAAACACCCGGGGGGGCAGTGGTGAGACCAAAGGGCAGGGCCCTGAATTGAAAATGACTGGTTCCCAGCCTGAAGCGGAGGAATCTTCTGGAGCGTCTGTTCATTTTTATGTGATAGTACGCGTCCTGAAGGTCTATAGAGCACATCCAGTTTCCTTTTCCCAATAGGGGAAGAATGGATTGCAGCGTGACCATCTGAAATCTTGTTTTCTTGACCGATCTGTTCAAGATACTGAGATCCAAAATTGGTCTCCAGTCCCCTGTTTTCTTTGGAACTAAAAAGAACCTTGAGTAGATTCCGGATCCTAGTTGGTCTGCTGGCACTGGCTGAATATCTCTTTTTGCAAGCAGTTTTGAAATTTGCAAAGCTGCTATATCCCTTTGAGCGGGTGGAACATCTGGAAGGGATTTTTTTGACTGATTTGGAAAACGAAGAAAGGGAATAGAATAACCTTCGGAAATGATGGACTGTACCCATTTGTCTTGTGTCAAGGATAGCCAGGCTTCTGGGTACAGTGACAATCTTCCCCCGACTGCCTCCGAAGATGGGCAGTCGGGCAACACCTCAGGGATGCTGAAAGGGCTTATCGGAGGACGTTTCTCGATTGCCCTGGTTCTGCGGACCCCCTCTGCCTCTAGGGCGACGTCTACCATTGTTGTTCCCCCCTCTGCCTCTGGCGGGGAACCGACTCTGTGCGTCAGGCGAAGTCCCTTGAGATTGTTTACGGAACCACATCTTTCCCCCCTTCTGGCCTTTGGGGTAAGGCCTAGAAGGAGTAGAAAAACGGACTCCGACGGCAGAAAGGGTCTTGCCATCAGTCTCGCACCTAGTCAGGGTTTCTTTCACTTGTGGACCAAAAAGAGATGATCCATCAAAAGGGGAGTTCGTGAAAGACGTCTTGAAAGGTTCATAAAATTGCATAGCCGCATCCAGGCGTGCCTACGTAAGGCTACCCCTGTTCCTGCGGCCCTGCTCGCTCCATCAGCCGCATAAGAGAGAAGGCGCATGGAGGAGTTGGAAATAGAATTAAGGATAGCCAGCTGCGTGTTCATTTTCTCTTGAAACCCGCAGCTGTAGGGTCCTTCAGCATTTCACTCGCTTCTTTGATCAAGTCCCTTTGAAGACGAGTGAAATGGCATAGGTAATTCAGCGAGCATAGTAAATGTCGCTGAGGAGAACATCCGCTTCCCGTACCTATCCATGGACCTAGATTCCTTGTTAGGTGGATGGACAGGCACTGAAGGATCAGCCAGTTCCTTCTTTGTGGCGGCAGCTACCACCATAGCATCCACAGAGACTCCTTTTGATAAAAATTCCTTGTCTGATGGAGCTGTGATGAATTTGGAGGGTCTCCTGGGAGTGGGGTCCACTGAATCAGGAGCCGTCCATGCCTTTTAGCAACCACCTGCATGAGGGGTCGAAGGGGGACACCCAGGAGGTGGAAGGACGAGAGCCAAACGCCTCAAGATACACAGATTCGTCCTCCGAAGGGTTGAGGGCTGGCCAATTTCCCCTCTGTTTAAGGATCTCCAGAATGTCTGCAAATGAGACATCTTCAGAAGGGGAACAGGGGGAACCCTCAGAGTCATCCAGATCTGTGTCCGACGTGATAGACTCAGGTGAGTCAATGTGCTTCCTCTTGCACTTCCTCTTCCGAGGGGGCTCTTCTGCCAAATCAGGAGAGGCCTCAGAAGAGGATGAAATCCCCAAAGGGAGCTCCTGAGGAGTTGGCTCTCTGCGGTCCGGGATGAGGGAGTGAGTCGACTTACCCTGAGGCAGCATAGAGGGAGGGGCTGACGGAGCCGACTGTGGAGTAGAGCCAGGCTCTAACACACTCCGCATGACCTCGAAAGCACCCCTGTCAGGCAGAGCCAGAGGTCCCGCCCGAGCTAAGGACCCCTCGGCACCGACAGTGATGGCTCGAGGCCGATGTCGGAGCCGAACTCACCAGCGCCGAAGCACCGAGAGGAGAGGGGTCGGACAAGGGTCCGATGCCACTCACCCTCGGAGCCGACGAGGAAGTCCGGCGCCGAGATTCCTCCATGGAAGAAAGCGGAGCCGGCAGCGGGCGAAGACAATTGTCTCGGCTCGAGGTGACCACAGTCTCGGTTCCGACGACCCGGCTCGAACTCAAGAGAGTCGAAGGAGGAAAGAGTTGATGGACGGGGCAGGCACCGACTGATGAGTCGGGCTCTGAAGCATCTGGGCTAGTGCCTCGGACTTGAGTAGTCGACTCACCACCCTCTGAAGGTCATGATCGGACAGCCTCGATGACCTAGAGGAATGAGACCTTTGGCTCCGTTCAGACAGCAGGGGAGATCCTGGAGCCGAATGAACGGAGCCAAGAGAAGGTGACCTAGACCTCTTTCTGGTTGTCGGCTCCGAAGATCTTGTCGGAGCCGACACGGGTACCTCGATAACCTCGGCTCCGGCGGGCGAGCCACAGAAACTGTGGACTGAGTCTTATCGGCTCCAGCCGGAGCCGATAAAGGCAAAGGTTGAACAACCTGAGGTCTCGGCTCAGAAGCCGGAGCCAAAGACCTCGATGCCTTGGAGGGCTTCCCTGTTGAGACAGACAGGGAATCCTCAGGCTTCAACAAGCCTCTCAGAATAAGCTTGTTTTTTCTTTCCTGCAGGACCCTGGGGCTGAAGCCATGGCAAACAGCACAGGAGTCCTGCAGGTGCAAAGGCCCCAGACAATAGACACAAGAAGTGTGAGCGTCTGTCAGAGACATTTTCTGACAGCACGCATCACACTTCTTGAATCGAGACCTTTGCTTCTTTAGACATAGCCTAACTGGTGAACACAAACACACACTCAAACACACCAGTTATACCCTGTCAAAATAACTACTTTAGTAAAAATAAAGTACAATAAACAGTAGTTAAACTACACAAACACTCCCTAGGGAAGGGAAGGCCCAAGGCCCAAGGGAAGAACTAAAAGTTCTTTTAAACAAAAACGGGAAAAATTAGGTCGGGATAAAGTTCAATGAACTACACTAATTTGATAATAATTAAACTAAAAAGGGGTAAAAGAGTAACTTTTAATAGAAAAGCTTAAACTCACCAGGAACCGGTAGAACAACCAACCTCGAAGCTGTAGCGGCAAACGAGATCTGAGGTAACTCTCGCCTAGCATTGTGGGATATAAGGGGAGCCTCGAGCCGGTGGAACCAACTCTCGAGCTTTAGAGTGGCCGAGTCGGAGCCGAGGTCGGCTCCGAACCCATCCAGCAAGAATGAAGGCGAGATAGACAACTTAACATCCAGTGTTTTTATAAACGTGGGAGCTGACACTTTTCCTTTAAAACATTGATAATACATACACATTAACATCTTAATATGATATACATTGCCACAATAACTACAATTCAAGAAAAGAGATTCTGGTGGCAACATTAAAACACACAAATACACATTTATTTACACATACATAGGCGCACAGACATGTTCACAGACATACACATCACATAGCATGTACACATATGTAAAATCTTATATACCTACATAATTAAGCAAATGCTTGTCAAAGCTTCATAAAAACGTGAGAAAGAATGACTGTCTGTCAAAAAAAAAAACAAAGCTTAAGACAAATCCAACTTGTTAGAAAGAAACTGCCTACCCTAACATAACCAAAATATAGACCCAAAGTAAAAACTGCCCACACTGACTGCAGTAAAAACTGGCATCCTGTAAAAATGAAATTCAAACTCAGAGTACAAAGTATAACCTCACTTAAAATATAATATATGGTAACAAATAGTGCATAAATATTTAATTCCTGCATATTTACTCCTCCATCAATTACACCCAACACCATTAATTCAAAGCTTGAATAAGAATCTCCTAAACATAAAGATACAGACTTACCTGTAATTTCCAGCAGCTATGTTGAATAAGCATGCCTAGCAGCTGCCTTCAACTAAGCTGATTGATTTTCTTGATATCCTGTACAAAAATGTGTCCACTACCCAAGCAACCATAGACAACATCTCATGACACTTGCCTCAAATGAACCCAAATTCAGAAGTTTTGAAATTCTCCTTTTATGTAATCTACTAAGCATCATAAATAAGCTATAATTTACCAGTTGCAGAAGAAAAAAAGTTAGGTACTTACCATAACACTCCACCTGTATTGTCCATTTTCATTCCTCCTGAACTAATGGGTTTGGATCTGAGCCCTCAGATCTGACTCGGCCGTTGCAAAAGTTCAAGGCAACTTTGAACTCTCACGTTTCTTCCTTACCCATAATGCATCACCCCATTACCTCTGATTTTGTTTGCAGATTATAGCAAAAGACTAATATTTTACTCATATAGAAAAAGTTTCTAAGGAGAAATACAGCAGAAAATGGAAGCACAAAGCTATATCTGAACTCATAAAAGGCAAGGGAAAGACCGCAACACTGGCTCTATCAACTAGCTCTTCGGACAACACTGGATGGGGGTTGGTGGATGGTGAATCGAGGAGGAATGAAAATGGACAACACAGATGGAATGTTATGGTAAGTATATAACTTCTTTATCTGATGTTGTCAATTTTCATTCCGTCCTCGACTGATGGGACAGAGTCCACAGCTACTATAATCCCAGGGTGGCCTCAGGGAAGAACATTCCTGAGCACCATTGAGCCAAATGATGACCTACTTCTAGCTTGTAATAGAATATGAAGGTGTGAGGTGGAGCCTAAATTGCTGCTGCACAAATATCATCCATGGAGGCTCTTGAATGCAATGCTGAGAAAGCTGCTATGGATCTTGTAGAATGAGCATGCAATTGCTTAGTTAAAAGCAAATTCAATTAATCATAAATTAAAGAAATGCAATTAGTGAGCTATTTGACTAGGGAAACTCTAGACAGTGGCTTGCCCATTTTTTTTCCTGCAAAAGAAACAAATAATTGATCTGAAGTCCTTAGTTCTGTGCAAGTAGAAACACAATTGTCCATACACATCTAGTGAATGCAACAAATGTTCACCTTTGTTTGTATAATTTGGGAAGAAAACTGGAATGTTGATATATTGGTTAAGGTTGGATTCTGATATAACCTGGGCAAAAGAGATGCATTAGTTCACAATGTAACTCTAACTTTTTGAAAAATTAGGTATGGAGGTTTCACTGATAAAGCCTGAATTTCTGAAATGCATCTGGATGAAGCAAGGGCCACCAAAAATAAAGTCTTCTAAGAAAGAAATTGGAGATCGCAAGTATTTGCAGGTTCGAAGGGCGGAAGAACCAAAGCTTGCAATACCAGAGTTACGTCCCATGGTTTAGTAGGGTCTTTATCTGGAGGTCTCAACAAAAGTGTTCTACATAGAAAGGTCTTACAAACTTTATGCAAAGCAAGGGAAGAACCATCAAGACCAACATGGAAATTGGAAACTGCTACTAACTGAACCTTTACTGTAGAAGAACTGGTTTCTTGATCAAAAAGCAATGGCAAAAAGTCCAGGATAGTATGAATCGGTGGAGAAAAGGGATTCACATCATTTTCAAGTGCCAAAATCACAAATCTTTTCCAATTGCTAGCATAAGTTTTTCTCTTAGATGGTTTGAGGGAGGATAATAGAATTCTGTGAACAGGGGAGGAAAGCATAGGTTATCTGGCTGTTACTGGAAATGGAGAAAGCAAGCCATCAACCTGGGTTTTGGAAGAGCCAGATGAACCATTTCGGTTGGGTGAGAAAGAAGGCCTGGAACTGGATCCAGAATCCAGGGTTGATGAAAGAAACAAGGCCACAGGAAGAGGAACCAGAGTTGTTGAGGCCAAAAAGAAGCAATGAGAATGATCTTGCTCCTCAATCTAGTAGTTCTCTGTAGAAATTTTGATATCAGAGGGATTGGAGAATAAGCATACAGTAACCTTGGAGGCCAATCGTGAAGTACAGCATCCCTCAGTGATTCCCCCTGTGGGGGGATAAGAGCAAAGTAGCTGCTGCACTTGTTGTTTAGGGGAGATGCAAAGAGATCACAACAAGGCTGGCCCCACTTGCTGAAAATCAAGTCCGCTACCTTCTTGTTGAGAGACCATTTGAGAGAAAACAGAATACAACTGCTCAGTTTGTCTGCTAGGATGCTGTTCTTCCCCAGAATATGCATTGTTAAAAGAAAGCAGTTGGAAGAGATTGCCCATTGCCATACTTATAATACTTCTCAACACGGGGGGGGGGGGGGGGGTACGAGTTGGTTCCCCTTTGCTTTTTGATGTACCAAACCACTGACATGTTGTCTGTTTGTATAGCAATCATTCCAGGTAGGACAGTGTCCTGAAAGGCTTACAATACTAAAAGCACTACTTTCAACTCCAGAACATTGATATGCAAATTGGCCTCTTCGGGGGACCACATGCCTTGGACGGTCTTTCCCATGTTATGCCCCCCCCCACCCCAGCTTGGATACATTCGTGGTCACTATGGTCTTGGGCTAAGAATGGACAAATAGACGACCTTGTAGTAGTTGTTCTGACTAGGTCCACCACATCAGGTCTTTTTTGCATGAGTTGGTGATTTGAAATGGGGCTGATAATGGAAGGTAAATAATTGACCATTGAGATGCCAATATCCATTGAAGAATCCTCATGTGGAATCTGGATAGCGGAACAAGGGTATCACTGCCGCCACTGATCCTAGTGTTTGTAGAACCAGATAAGTTGGGACTGTGGTACTGTACAGTCACTTGTTGACTTGTGATCTTAAGGTTTGAACTCTGGAAAGGGGTAAAGAAGTAATTATTGACGTTGTGTCGAGTAGTGCCCCATGAACTCTATACTTTAAGATGGTTGCAGATGTGACTTTTCAAAATTTATGGTTATGCCTAACTGAGCACAAATCTGGATTACTTTTACTCTTGCCATGATGAGTTGATGCCTAGTTGGGGGCAGAGATGAGCCAGTCGTCTACGTAAACAAACACCCAGAATCCATGCAATCTCAAATGAGCTGCTACCACTGCCATACATTTGGTGAACCCCCGGGGGATTGGGGGGCTGTGGTGACACCAAAGGGCAGTGCTCTGAACTGGCAATGACAGACCCCTAGCTGGAAGTGTGAGAATTTCCTGGATTGTCTGTTCATTTTTATGTGACAGTACGCATCCTGGAGATCTATCAAGCACATCCAGTCATCTTTCTCTACAAATGTAAGAATTGAATGAATCGTGATCATTCAGAACTTTGTCTTCTAAACAAAGTTGTTCAGACTGCTAAGATCCAGAACTGGTCTTCAGTCCCCCGTTTTCTTTGGCACTAAAAAGAATCTCGATTAAGTTCTGGACCCTTTCTGGTCTGGGAGGACCTCTTGGATGGCTCTTTTGTCTAGCAGTTGTAAGTGAATTGCTGCTTATTCCCTCTGACTGGGTTGAACATCAGGGATTTTCCTACTACTTAGAGGACAAAGTGAAAATGGAATTATATAACCTCTGGATACAATCCTCTGCACCCAAGTGTCTTTGTTATTTCTAGTCAGGCTCTCCTGTGTAAGGACAAACGATCCCCGATTGCCTCAAGAGGAGGACAATCGGGCCTCCTCTCAGGAGTTTTGGAAAGGTTTGCCAAAGAAAGATTCTCTGGCCCCTGATATTGTGGGCCTCCTCTGCCGCAAGGACAGCATCTACCATTTAAACTTCCTTCTCTACCTCTAGAGAGAAGAACCTCCATGTGAGCCCTGGAAGGAGCCTTGTGATTTTCTGAACCACATCTTCCCACTACCCAATGATTCCTCAAAAAAAGGTCCTTGGGTACATGGAAAAAAGTGTACGTCCACGGCAGAAAGGGTCTTTCCATCCATCTCACATCTGGACAACATATTTTTTTTTTTTACTTTGGGGCAAAAAAGAGAGGTGCCATCAAAGGCAGTATTGGTAAATGAAGACTTAAAAGGTTCTGAAAGGTCACATAAGTGCATCCAGGTGTGTCTCTTGATGGAAACACCTGAGCATGCTGCTCTAGAGGTTCCTACTGTTATGTTATAAATAAGCCTCATAGAAGAATTCAGTATCGACTGTAGGGTAGCGAACTGAAAAGTGACAGTAGTCTGCACCTCTTCTGAAACAGATCTTGACAGGGTGTCTGATAGCTCCTTAATCAGATCCTTCTGAGGTCTTGTGAAATGTGCCAGATAGTTCAGTAACCTTAGTGGCCATAGCTACAACCATAGTATAAACTGGCACACCCTTGGACCACAATTATTCATCCTCTGGAGCTGTCATGATTTGTCGGGTTTCCTAGGAGTCAACTCAGTAGTGTCAGGATTCTTCCACGCCCGATGACAGACCAAGTTAACGAGCTTGTTGGTGGGTGGAATCACCCAGGAGATAGACAGGCTGATATTGACAGGAGTACAGATTCTTCAGTAAAAGGGTTGCAGGACTTCCACACACTTCTCTGCTTCAGGATCTCAAGAATGTCTCCAAATGAGACATCATTAGCAGGTGACCTTGGAGACCCTTCACCTTCACCAAAATATGTATCTTCTGTGACAGATTCTGGGGAATCTAAGTGCTTCCTCTTTCAAATTTTCTTCTTAGGGATCCACTCAGTGAAGTGGTCTGGGGAGGTAACAGAAAAAGTGAAGATACCCTGTTGTGAAGTTTGGGTTCTCGGTACCAGCTGTCCCTGTGGTGCAGAGAGGTGAGACTCTCTGCTCAGGAATGGTAAGATTACTGGTTGAGGATCTGAGGGGGTAGAAATAAGAAGTTATGTACCTACCATAACGTTCCATGTTAGTTGTCTTCTCTCGCCTTCTTTCTTGCTTGATGGGTTCGGAGCCGATCCTCGGCTCCGACTCGGCACTTGCTTTAGCTCGAGAACTCCTTTTACCAGCTCGAGGCAGCCCCATATCCCATGATGCAAGGCGGTAAGTACCCAGATCTCGTTTGTTGACAAAGGGCAATAACACCAAGCATAAAATACTTCCCAAAGGAAGAAGAAACTTACAGATGGAAAAAGGACCAGGTCTGAATGGTCTTTAGCATAATAGTTTCTTATACAAGGTCTGTCCAGGCCAGGGGAAGGAGGGAGGTCGCAAGAAAGAAGAGAGAAGACAACTAACATGGAGCGTTATGGTAGGTACATAACTTCTTAATGTTAAGTTGTCAATCTCGCCTTCATTCTTGCTTGATGGGACCGTCCTAGCACCTCTATCCTGGGTGGCTCAATGGAACAAACTCTTGAGGACTGTAGAGCCAAAACTGGCTCTGTCCCTGGAGGCCAAGTCCAATTTGTAATGGGAAACAAAAGTGTGAGGAGTGGCCCAAGTGGCGCTGCACAAATAGTGTCCAAAGGAAGTCTAGCTTGAAAAGCTGTAGAAGTGGCTAAACTCCTAGTTGAATGTGCTTTAGGTTTTGAGCACAGCTGTTTACCCTGAGTATAAATTTCAGTGATGACCGAAGAAAGCCATCTGGACAAAGTCACTTTAGAAACAGGAAGGCCTTTTTATTATCCGCATAGGAAACAAATGTTGATCAGATTTTCTAAATTTTTTTGTTCTGTCCAAATAATATCTAAGTTGACGGTGGACGTCAAGATAATGTAGCTTTTGTTCAGCTCTATCTGAATAGTTTGGAAAAATACAGGGAGATCAATGGATTGATTCAGATTGTTCTTTGAAGCGACCTTAGGTAAAAAGGATGGATTAGTTCTCAAAGATACTCTGTCTTTGTGAAAAATCAAATAGGGGGGTCGAACCGAAAGAGCATGAAGTTCAGACACCCTCCTGGCAGATGTAATAGCCACTAGGAATAAAGTTTTCCAAGAAAGATATTTCAGGGAACAAGAAACAGCTGGCTCGAAAGGGGGAAGAATCAAGGATGTCAGCACTAAATTTAGATCCCACTGAGGAGGAGGATTCCTGATTGGAGGCTTTAGTAGGAAAATTCCTTTCAAGAAGGCCCTGCAGAGCCTATGGGACATAATATTATGATCTGCTATCCCGACATGAAAATTGGAAATAGCAGCCAATTGAACTCTGACTGTGGAAGAAGAGGAGCCTGCATGAAAAATCTCTGCTAAGAAGTCCAGAACTGCCTGAACAGGGGCAGTAAAAGGATCAATATTTTGGGCCTTGGCCCAATAAGAGAAACGTTTCCATTTGCTTGTGTAAATCCTCCTGGTAGAGGATTTTAGTGAAGCTACTATGATGTCTCTAACTGGGTTAGAGATCAAAGGAAGCCTGGCTAAGGAAGGAAGTGGAGCAACCATGCTGTGAGGTTGAGAGAAGGGATTGACCGGTGCAGCTGACCGGATTGGTGAATCAGTAGATCTGGCACTGGGTCCAGATGCCACGGCTGCACCAAAAGATGATGATGGAGGAGCGGGAAGCAAACTTGTCGAGGCGAGTAAGGGGCAATGAGAAACAATTTGGCTCTCAAAGCGGTAGCTTTCTGGATTACCTGAGGGATCAGAGGAAATGGAGGAAGGCATAAAGAAGTCCCTGGGGCCAATCCTGGGTCAGAGCGTCTCTGGGGGGATGGCCTGATAGAGGGAAGAGGCTGAAGAAGTCTGGACATTTGCTGTTTTGGGGAGTAGCAAAAGATCGCAACATGGACGACCCCATTCCAGAAAAATCTCTTCCGCTATGGATTGCTTGAGAGACCACTCGTGAGGCATGAGGATAGCTCTGCTCAATCTGTCCGCTATAATGTTGGTTTTCCCAGGGATATGCGTTGCTACCAGAAACCGATGAGAGGAGATCGCCCATTGCCAAAGTCTGAGCGCTTCTCGACACAAGGGGTAGGACTTGGTTCCACCCTGTTTGTTGATATACCAAACTACAGACATGTTGTCTGTGTGGACTGCAATTGTCCCTACGGGAAGAAAGTCGTTGAGGGCTTGCAGCGTTAAAAGCACTGCTCTCATCTCCAGGACATTTATGTGCAGATGGTACTCGAACGGTTGCCACGTCCCATGAACCATCCTGCCCTGATAATGACCCCCCCCACCCGATCAGGGAGGCATCCGTGGTGACAGTGGCTATCGGGGACGGAGGTACAAAGCACCTGCCTTGGTGAAGCTGAGGCGATGTGATCCACCAAGCAAGATGTTCTTTGCATGTTTGTGTCACCAGAATCTGGTGACGCATTGGGAGTTGCTGGTATGACCACTGTGTGAACAGCATCCACTGAAGGAGGCGCATGTAGAATCGAGCCAGGGGAAGAAGAGTAATGGCCGCAGCCATGAGACCTAATACTTTTAGAACCATTCTGGCCTGTACTTTCTTGCTGGCCAGAATGATCCTGACATGAGTCTGAATGTCTGAAACTCTTTGTTCTGTAAGGGTAGCTGACATCCGAACAGTGTTTAAGTTTGCGCCTATGAAGGTAATAGACTGGCAGGGCGATAAGGATGACTTTTCGAAGTTGATTGAGATGCCCAAATGAGAACAAAGGTCTATTGTGTAATCCCTGGCTTGTATAAGCTGATGCCTGGTGGTGGCTGACAGGAGCCAGTCGTCGAGATACGGAAACACCTGGAATCCTTGACGTCTCAGGTGAGCCGTGACCACTGCCATGCATTTGGTGAACACTCTGGGGGCTGTAGTGAGACCAAAGGGCAGGGCTCTGAACTGGAAGTGACTGGACCCCAGCCGAAAGCGGAGAAATCTCCTAGAGCGTCTGTGAATTTTGATGTGATAGTACGCATCCTGAAGATCTATTGACCACATCCAGTTGTCCTTCTGTAAGAAGGGCAGAATTGACTGAAGAGTGACCATTCGGAAGCTTGTCTTCCTGACAGACTTGTTGAGTCTGCTGAGATCCAATATTGGTCTCCAGTCTCCCGTCTTTTTGGGGACCAAAAAGAACCTTGAGTAGATCCCGGGCTCTGAATGGTCTATTGTAACTGGCTGAATGGCTCTTTTTTGCAGTAGTTTTGCGATTTCTAACTCCGCAATGTCCCTTAGACCGGGTGGTACATCTGGAAGGGAACTTGAGGGGAAGGGACTTTCCTCGAAAGGAATTATGTAACCCTTGGATATGATCGACTGTACCCATCTGTCTTGAGTGAGGGAATGCCAGGCTTCTGGGTACAGTGATAATCTTCCCCCGACTGCCTCCAAGGTGGGACAGCCGGGCAACACCTCAGGGATGCTGAAAGGGCTTATCAGAGAGAGGCTCCCTGTTTCCCTGGTTCTTCGGAGCCCCTCTGCCTCTAGAGCGGCGTCTGTTGTTGTTACCCCCTCTGCCTCTAGGGGTAAACTGACCACGTGAATCCGGCGTGACTCCTTGGGATTTACGGAACCACATCTTCCCACCCTTCTGTCCTTTTGGATAAGGCCTAGAAGGGGTGGAAAAACGGACTCCAACAGCAGAAAGAGTCTTGCCGTCCTGCTCACACCTGGTCAAGGTTTCCTTCACCTGAGGGCCAAACAAAGCTGACCCATCAAAGGGAGAATTTGTGAAGGACGCCTTAAAGGATCCGCAAAATCACATAGCCGCATCCAGGCTTGGCGTCTAAGAGCCACACCTGTGCCTGCGGCTCTACTTGCTCCATCCGCAGCATAAGATATTAGCCGCATGGAGGAGTTAGCAATGGAATTGAGGGTTCCTAGCTGCGAAGCAATCTTTTCTTGAGCCCCTGCAGCTGTAGGATCCTGAACTACTTCTCCCAGCTCCTTGAGGATATCTCTTTGGAGTCTGGTGAAGTGACATAGGTAATTCAGCGGCGCATAGCAAAGGTCGCTGAGGAAAACATCCGCTTACCGTACCTATCCATGGTCCTAGAGTCCTTATTAGGAGGATGGACGGGCACGGAAGGATCTGCAAGTTCCATTTTGGTGGCCGCAGCCACCACCATGGCATCAGCAGGGACACCCTTGGTAAGGAATTGTTTGTCACTAGGGGCAGTGATAAATTTAGAAGGCCTCCTAGGGACTGGCTCTACAGAGTCAGGAGCTGCCCACGCCTTTCGTGCAATAACCTGCATAAGGGCGTCGAAAGGCGGAGACACCCAGGAGGTGGAGGGCTGAGATCCAAACGCCTCTAGGTATACTGACTCATCCTCAGAGGGATTGTTGGTGGGCCAGTTTCCCCTCTGTTTCAGAAGTTCTAGGATGTCTGAAAAGGAGACATCCTCAGAGGGGGATCTAGGGGATCCCTCTGACTCATCAAAGTCAGTATCCGACGTGACAGACTCGGGAGTCTACATGCTTCCTCTTACAAGTCCTCTTCCTAGGAGGATCTCCCGAAACATCAGGAGAATCCTCGGAAGAGGGGGAAATTCCCAATGGGGAAACCTGAGGCGGAGGATCTCTGGGTCCTGTAGCAAGAGAAGTGGCAGAGATGTCAACAGGTACAATAGAGGGAGGAGCTACAGGAAGAGACTGCTGACTGATACCAGTGGCCAGTACACTCTTCATCACCTCGAATGCTCCCCTCCCAGGCAGGTTCGAGAGAACCCGCTCCGAAGAGCTAGGAACTCCAGGGACCACCGAAAGGGAAGCATCCGAGGCAGATGTCGGAGCCGAGCTCACCAAGGCCGAGGCTCCAAGGGGAAGAGCGGGCTCGGACAAGGGTCCGATGCCACTCACCCCCTCGGAGGAGACCATGGAAGCCCGACCACCGAATCCCTCTAAGGAAGAGGAGATAAGAGTAGAGGCTGAAGGAACAGAAGGGGGTATCCGTCCTCCAGCCGTAGCAGTAACCATGCCCGAAGACTCCAACTCCAAGCTCTGGGGTAGAGTTGAAGGAGGAACTGTAACGGGGTGTGGACCAACAGTCGTCTGCTGAGACGGACTGTGTAGCATTTGGGCCAGTACCTGTGACTTGAGCAATCTGCTGACCACTCTCTCTAGGTCATGGTCTGACAACCTGGATGACCTTGAAGATCGGCTCCGATGGCTCCGTTCGATAGAAGAGGTGAAGCCGGGCCGAAAGTATCGGCTCCAAGGAAGGAGACCTCGACCTCTTCCTGGAATGAGCCAGGGGAGCCGATGCTACAGATCCTGTCGGCGCAGACTTGCCGGAGCCGACAGAACGCCTCGATGTATCGGCTCCAGCCGGAGCCGATACAGCCACCAAAGTAACGGTGTCGGAGCCGATCGGAGCCGACACCGATGCCTGTGCCACATGGGTGTCGGAGCCGATCGGAGCCGACATCGAAGTGACAATACAGTTTCGGCACCGATAGCCATCGGTGCCGAAGGCTTAATCAAGCCAGAATCGGCTCCAGCGGAGCCGATCTCGACTCAATGCAGTCGGAGCCGAGGCCGCAGGCTTAGAAACAGAAGCCTGGGCCTTGGAAACTCTTGCTGGTTTCGTGGAGCCGACTTAGCCGGAGAGCCCTCCGGCTTAAGAAGGCCCCTAAGAACCAGTTTGTTATGTCTCTCCTGCAGGACTCTCTGGCTGAAGGAGTGACAAATAGCACAGGAGTCCTGCAGGTGAAGAGGCCCAGACAATACAGGCAAGAAGTGTGACCGTCTGTCAGAGACATTTTCTGACAGCACGAGTCACACTTCTTAAAACCTGAAACCCTCTCCTTTGACATGGTGCGAACACACAATACACACACACACCAGTCAAAAATAAATTAAATTACACAAAATACCAAGAGGTATTCTATAAAAAACACCAACACACACACCCTAACAGGGGGGGATGGGATAGGGAATAACTAAGAAAAAATTAAAAGAGACAGGGAATTTCTGTCAGCAAGGGATAGAAATTAAATTTAAACTATCAAAAAATTAGTTTTTGACTGAAAAGGGGCTTGAAAATCACAAAGTGAAACAACTTACCAGGAGCTGGTAAAAAGAAGACCTCCCAAGCGAAGCGGCAAACGAGATCTGGGTACTTACCGCCTTGCATCATGGGATATGGGGCTGCCTCGAGCTAGTAAAAGGAGTTCTCGAGCTAAAGCAAGTGCCGAGTCGGAGCCGAGGATTGGCTCCGAACCCATCAAGCAAAAATGAAGGCGAGATTGACAACTTAACATCCATCTGTGTCAGAGAAGCAGACAAAGCTCTCTCCATAGCCTCAAAGCCAGACTGCCCCAGAGAAGAACAGGAACCAGGATCTGAGAAGAAAAGCTTCTGGACCGTGGTCCCCCCTGCTCTGAGGACAGCCCTTCTGAGGCAGAAATTGGAACCAAACTGACCATTGTTGAGGCCCCAAGGTGTAGAGATGGCTGCGACAAAACCTCAGAGTCGACTTCAACACCTCAGATCCAACAACATAGTCTCGGCTTCGACTGAACCGAAATGCTCAGAGCGAACTTTGGATCCAAGTTTAAAGCAGTCCTCACGTCTGTGGAAAGCAGGGCTGGGCAGCTAAGATCCAAAGGCTCTGAGACTAAAAAGGAGTCAGAGGAAGAACTATTAAGGTTGATGAAGCTGATGACAGGACCTCCAGACCTAAGATCTTGAAAGGCAAATTGCACTGGCAGAGCTGCTTGTCAGATCTGACTTAGTTTGATCTGATAATTCAATTCTCTAATGTCTTAGATGAGATGGCAAGGTTGGATCCATTGTTTGTTTTCTTTGGTGTGTCAGATTCGATGGTGAAGCCAGATACATTGTCTGTTTTTTATGCATCTGATCCAGTGGTGAAGTCAGATCCTTAACTTGCCTTCTTTGTTGTGTCTGATCTGATGTTGAAGATGGATCCACTGTCTGTTTTTTCTATGTGTCGGATCCAATATTTTTATCATTTTCATTTCCTTTTTGTGATCCAATTTGTAAGCAGGATCAGTCAAAGGTCTTTTTCTTCCCCGATCCGAAGCTTTAGAAGAGGAGGTTGAAGGGCTAGGAGTGGGAGGCTTAGACTCTTTTTTGATGGTGAAGCTCCAGATAAAGCTGCAAAGAAGAAGGCAACATTCCTTTAAGAAACAACTTATTTTTCCTTTCAGTAATGGCTCCGGGATTAATCCCATGGCAAATGGCATAATCCTCCTGTGAATGCACGGAGCCTAACAGGGAAAGAGAAGGAATACCAACAATGGTAATTCGATAGGTTGCAGAAAGTAGTTAGGAAAGGAATACTAACTATAGTATTTAAGAGTACCCAATGTTTGGAAAAAGGTAAACAGAAAACAAGGGGGATGTGTGTGTGAACGTGTGCGTGTGTGCGTGTGGAGACTGTAATCTACAGAAAATGATAAAAAGGGCCTCATACTCAGCCCTTGCTTCATTTCATCCTCTGATTTTAGTAGTTTCATTAGTTCAGCTGAATAGCTAGTTAAAATAACTTCTACTTTTCCAGCTTTTTATTATTTGAGTTTATATATTTTTTCAGTGTTTCATTTATTTGACACATCTGCATGCATTCCATTTATTTTTTTCCTCCAAATTTCTAAAAGACATTTCCTGTACCAAAGCTAATTTTTAATTGCTTTTTGTTGAACATCTGCTTGATTCTTCCCAGTCAGAGTTTTCTTTTCTCTCTTTGTGGTTTATTTTACCTCAGGTTCTCCAAATATTGTGTTTGTTAGCATCCAGGGAGTATAATTACAAGCCAATAGCTAAAGTACCCATACTGACAGTTTTGGTGGCCCCTTTTTCAGTTTCTGCTTTAACACAGGGAGAGATGAAATCAGTCTGTTGATTCGTGTGCAGCTATCTTGGAAGTCTCTCTGTTCATCATTATTTTATCCATAACCCCTTTATCACTCAGATTTCCCCACCCCTTTCCTCAATGTCACCTACTTACACATCTCACGCTTCACCATTTGCTCTACGTTCTGCCGCCATCTCTTACTAGATAAGACCACCAACTCATCATTCCCTCTCCACTAACACCATCTCAATGCCATATTAGGATCATAATTCCAAAGGTTCTCTGCTTCTCATACCTTTAACTCCATATGTTAGAGCAGCACAATTATTTGCATCCATCTTTCATAACCTCACCATTACCCTTTATCTCTGAAATATATTTAACCTATCTACAACAAAAATACCACCCCAAAAGGTCATCACTATTTTTTATGCCTGGTTTGCCCCCTTCTACTCTCTATCAACAATCCCCCCTCTATTTTCCATCCTGCCGGCTGTTATATCCTATGCAGGATATAACCCATATCCCATGTAGCTTAGGCTACTACAGCAGTGATCATTCAAACATCTACTGTTATACTAAGTTTACTTACACAACTGTACTTTCTGATGCTACTTGTTTTTCAGATGTGCAACAAATCTATCAGTATAGGATCAGAGAATGCCTTGTTGGCTACGCACAGATTGCCATGCAGCAGTCTGTAGAAGTCTGAGAAAAGGGATAGGGCTTTGAGACAATCTGCATAGGACTTGCTACTCCCTGCACTCTCTCAAGCTGTTGCAAGTGCCTGGTTGGATGTATGTTGAAGGGTGCATTGTACTCGATGTTTGGTTTAATGAAAGCAAAGTACAACAGAACTATGACCACCTTGGACCTGGGTGCCATGCCCTTACGTATGTGTTGTGCAACATAGTGTAATTTTTCTTACCACAGCAGACATGTGGTGGTCAAAGGTCAGATTACTGTCAGCATGTGTTCCCATATCCCTGACCACTAGTTTACTTTTAGGGGTATATTATCAATGTGGTAATTTCCAGGGATGGCTGTCTTTCTAAAGGGTACTATTATGGATTTTTTTCACATAGAGCTTTGAGATAGTCTGCATATGACATGTTTACTCTCTGTGGTCTCTCAAGCTGATGCAAGTGCTTGGTCAGGTACATGCTGTAGGGTACATAGTACTTGATGACTGGTTTGATGAGAACAGAGTACAGCAGAACAATGACCTCCTTGGACCTGAATGGCATGCTCTTACTTACAAGTTGAGCAACACAGACTGATTTTCAAACCACAGTAGAAACGTGGTGGTCAAAGGTCAGGTTACTGTCAGCATGCGTTCTCAGATCCCTGAGCAGTAGTCTACTTTTAGGGGTGTATTATCAATGTGGTATTTTCCAGGGGTGGTGGATACCATGATGCATTTTTTCACTTTTAGTTTTATTCCACAGCTCTGTATCCAATTTTTTGTCTGCATCAGACACTCTTGAATCCAGTGACTGAATTTCAGAGCCATAACCTGGGGGTGGGGGGGTTGCTGCCCTGGGTACAAACTATTATGGGGCATGACTGGCAGTTGCCAATACAGGTGTAACTGGAAAGCCAGATGATATTGTGTTTTTTAAGTTAATTTCGATTCTGCATTAACTGTTACATGGAGCTTTTTTACAGTTGTAGCAAGGAACCTGCTACAGTTATAATGACAAGGAAGTTTAATTTTACTTTTTTTGTCCTTCAACTTTAGGTTGTGGCAGGCACCAATGTGGGGCACTGCCCAAGGTTTCAGAAAACCTAGATACAGGTCACAAACATCTATTTATTTGGCAGTATCTGTTGACTGTGCTTTGTGTTACGCAATATAATGGTGATATATTTACCATAACTGCACCTGTCAAGCAAAGGTTCCAAGGTTCCAATAGAGGTAACAACTGCTAATACTTCTGAACAATACACCAAAAGCAAATATGAAATAAAATAGAATTGATTATAACTTGTCACTATCACATATCACAGAACAGCACTTATCAAAGAATCAAATCCATGTTGTAAAAATGGCAGTCAATGATTAATGCAGGCATGTAAAATAAAGTAGAATATTCCATTAGTTGATGTTTGACCACTGCATTTCATTATTCATTATTACATTACTCAGATAACAGCATTCATCATGTAACACTGAAGGCTATACACTTGAATTTTTTTCTTTTTTTTAATTGTTTATTAGTATATTAGTGTGGAGCAATTAGTATGTCATCTACTTGTTGTTTTACCATCCATAATAACTGGCAAACTTTCAACACTATTTTGCTGTATGGTATTTTCTCAGGCCATCACCTACTCTCTCCTCTGCCTCCCCATACACAGACATATGCATATTTATCTGGGTAAGCATACTGAAATTTAAATGTGTGTGTGTGTTTGTGTGCGTGTGTGTGTAAATATATATATATATATATATATATATATATATATATATATATATATATATATATATATATATATACATATATATATATATATATACATATACATATCTATATTTGTATCTATATGTATATCTATCTATTTATCTATATATAAAGTCCCTCAGAGGCAGACACACAGTACTCTTCCTTTAAATGACTTAGGAGCAAAATTGGCCTTAGATCCCCATTTTTCTTTGGCACTAAAAAGAACCTTGAGTAAATTCCAGATCCTTTCTGGTCTGGAGGGATCTCCTGGATGACTCAATTTCTTTAAAACTTCCTTATTTTTGAAGCGGCCTCTTCTTTTTGTGGGGGTGATACATAAGGAATTATTTTGAGGCATGGTGAAAAATATGAAAAATAATGAAACAGCCTCTGGTCATGATCCTCTGTAGCCATTTGTCGAGTGATGAGCATCCAGGTTGTTGGTTGCAGGGATAAGTGTCCCAGACTGCCTCCAGAATGTGACAGTCAGGCAACCGCTCAGGACTACTGGAAAGCCTTTTCCATGAAGGGTCCCCTGAAGCCTTGGTTTTGTACACGTTCTCTGCCCCTTGGGTGACGTCCATTTGTAAGAGTTTCCGCCTCTGCCTTGGGGAGCTCTTTTTCCAGAAATGGGGGATAAAAATCCCTGGGAATTACAAAACCACATTCACTTTCCTCCCTTCTGGTTTCTGGAGAAGGTTCTTTGAAGGGTAGAGAATTTGATCTCTATGGCAGACAGGACTTTGCCATCCTTCTCACACCTTGAGATAGTCTCTTTTACTTTTGGACCAAACAAGGTTGATCCATCATATGCGGCACTGACGTAGGACATCTTGAAATGCTCCACGAAACCATATAGCTGTATCTAGCCATGTCTTCTTATGGAAATGCCTAGACACATCCTACATGGCATTAGAGATAGGAGGCCTGGGGACATTAGATAGCAAATGTAGGGTATCCAAATGTGAATCAATGGATTTTTTTTCTGATCCACAGTCAAAGTCCCTGGGACGGGGAAAAAAAAAAGATATGTACTCACCATAATGTTCCGTGTTGTTCATTTTCATTCTTCCTCAACTGTTGGGTTCACATCCAATCCTTGGATCTGACTTAGCAGTTTCTTCCAGATCACAGAACACTTGAACTCTCGACCTCCTCCCTTTACCCATAATGCTCCAGGCACCTAACATGCCTCAGATCTAGTTTGCTGCCTAAATATATATATATATATATATATATATATATATATATATATAGAGAGAGAGAGAGAGAGAGAGCGCAGTGGAAGGGAAAAATAGAATGGAAGCTTTAGGTTAAACAAGGAACAGTGGTTCCTCCAATACCCTTAGATCTTTCCATGAGTAAGCAAGGAGGGGGTAGGTGGGTGGGAAGTTGAGGAAGAATAAAAATGGGCAACACAGATGGAATGTTATGGTAAGCACATAACTTCTTTATCTGATGTTGTCATTTTCATTCATTCCTCAGCTGTTGAGACAGAGTCCCTTGCTACCTAAATCACAGGAGAACTCCAAGGAAGGATATTTTGAAGCACAGCTGAGCCAAAGGCCGCTCTTCCCCTAGAGACTAGATCAAATTTGTAATGAGCAATACAGGTATGACGACTAGCCCAAGTTGCAGCTGGACAAATATCATCCAATGAAGTTCTAGACATAAAAGTTGAAGAAGTCACTTTACACCTTGTAGAATGGGCTCATGGAGGCTTTGGTAAAGGCAAACCCACTTTCTCATAAACAAAGGTAATACAGTCAGGCAACCATTTGGCCAAAGTCACTCTGAATACTGGTTTGCCAAGTTTTGAATCAGAAAATGAAACAAATGATTAGATTTTCTTATTTCTTTTGTTCTATGAAGATAGAAATGTAACTGCTTGTGCACATCCAATAAATGAATATATATTCTCCTTTGTTAGAAAAATTAGGAAAGAAGACTGGGAGGTTGATGATCTGATTAATACTGGATTCTGACACCATCTTGGTAAAAAAGAAGGATTGGTTCATAAAGAAACCCTATCCATATGAAAATTTTAAAAAAGGAGGTTTAAAAGGCAGGGCTTGAAGTTCAGGCACTCTTCTTGAAAAAGCGATAGCAACTAGGAAAACAGTTTTCTTAGTCAAAAAATTCAAATCAGACTTAGCTGATGGTTCAAAGGGAGGTTGAATCAAGGTCTGAAGAACACTATTCAAATCTCAAGGAGGAGTAGGATCCTTTAAAGGAGGTCTAAGTAAGTAGGTTCCTCTAAGAAGGCTTTACAAAGCTTGCAAGAAGCTAAGGTAGAATTATTTACTCCTACATGAAGTTGGAAAGTGCTGCTAACTGTACTCTGATAGTTGAGGAGCTAGCACCTTCATTGAAAATTGTAGCTAAGAAGTCAACAACCTTTGAAATCAGTACTGAAAAGGGGTTTAAATTCTTTTTATGAGTCCAAAAAACAAATATGTTACATTTGCTTTTGTAAATCTTCCTAGTGAAAGCTTTATGGGAACATAACAAAATATGGTGAACAAGGAAAGAGAGCCTGGGTTGTCTAGCAATCAAAGGAACTGCAGAAACCGTGTGGTTAACCTGAGGCCTGAAATATCTGGATGAGTCATGGCTGTTGGGTAAGACAGGAGGTCTGGAGCTGAAGCAAGAATCTAGGGTGGATGTAAAAGATGAGGCCAAAGGAAGGGAAACCAGATCTGATGAAGCCAGTAAGAGACAATGAGGATAGCGTGCTCTTCAATCTAGATGCTTTCTAGAGAAATTTGGGGATGAGAGGTAATGGGGGGGTAACCATAAAGCAGACCACAAGGCCAAGCATGAACTACAGTGCCCCCTGAGGACTCCCCCACTTGGGGGATCAGGGCAAAGAGCCTGCTGCACTTTTATTGTTGAGGGGAGATGCAAAAAGATTGCAGCATGGTTGGTCCCATCGACAGAAAATCATCTCTGCCAAATTGTTATTGAGAGACCACTTGTGAGGCATCAGAATGGACCTGCTTAACTTGTATGCACTCATGTTGGACTTCTCCAGAATGTGCACTGCTATTAGACAGCAATTGGAGGAGATAGCCCATTACCATACTGCCATAGGTTCTCGACAAAGAAGGTAAGATCTGGTTCCCCCTTGTTTGCTGATGTTCCAGACCACCAACATATTGTCCATCAGGTTCACGGCAGTCCTGGATGGGAGAGTGTCTTGAAAGGTCTGCAATACTAGGAAAACAGCTCTCATTTCCAGGACACTGATATGTGCATTCACCTCTTGGTGTGACCATGTACCTTGGACTGTCCTTTCCAAGTAGTGCCCTCTCACCTAACTTAATAGGCATTCGTGGTAACTGTGGCCTTGGGTTGAGGGAGAACAAAGGGATGGCCTATATGTATTTGCTTGGAGTGGATTTACCAGAACATGTAACTCTTGAAAGCTTGACTTATCTTGACTGGTCTGGATAATGGGTGTTGGAGAATAGACCACTGAGTTGTAAGTGTCCATTGGAGGAGTCTTGTATGGAACCTGGCTAGCAGTACAAGGGTGATTGCCACTGACATGGATCCCAAGGCTCAGATTATCAGACACGCTGAAAGAGAAGAATTCTGAATAATATTTTTCACCTGGAATGGAATAGTTTGAATCCGACACAGAGGGAGAGAAGCTATTTGACTGAGTGTATTGAAATGAACACCAATGAATTCCAGAGTTTGAGTTGGTTTGAGTTAAGATTTGTTGTAACTGACTGATATCCCCAGATGATAGCACAGCTGGAGTAAGTAGTCCCTGGTCAGGAGCTAGTTTTTCAGGTATGGAAAGACTTGAAATCCCAGTAGTCTTAGATGAGCTGCTACTTCTGCCATGCAACTAGTGAACAACCTGGGGTCTGTGGTGAGACCAAAGGGCAGTGTTCTGAATTGGTAATGACTGGCTCCCTGCTGGCGCCTATTCATTTTGATATGACAGTACACATCCTGAAGATCTATTGAGGATATGCAGTCGTCCTTGTGCAGAAAAGTCAGAATGGACTGAACCTTGACCATCTGGAACTTTGCATGCTGAACAGTTAGTTATGTACTCACCATAACATTAGATGTATGTAGTCCATCTCGCCTCACATTCTTCACTTGTGGGTTCGAAGCAGAATGTCGGCTCCGACTCGGCCTATTTACTAGTTCGAAAGTCTTTTATTGGCTGGGCTAAGATGGTATCCCACAATACACTTCTCCACATCCCCAGATCTAGTTTGCTGCCAACAGAAGTATCGTATCTATCGCCCAAACACACACACACACCCATAACAACGAGGTCCAACAAATTATCCAAAGGGACTCTGTAACATCAGAAGTACAAGGAGATCCTCCAAGCGTGGGGGACGGTGGGGGGTAATGAAGAATATGAGGCGAGATGGACTACATACATCTAACGTTATGGTGAGTACATAACTAACTGATGTTATGTAGTCCTATCTCGCCTACATTCTTCACTTGTGGGACAGCGTCCCTAGCACCTACATCCTGGGTGGCTCAATGGAAAATACTCCTGAGCACTGTGGAGCCAAAAGATGATCTGCCCCTGGACATCACATCCAATTTGTAATGGGAAACAAACGTGTGAGGAGAAGCCCATGTTGCAGCCGCACATATATCATCCATCGATAACCTAGCCTGAAAGGCTGTGGAAGTGGAAACTGCTCTGGTAGAGTGTGCTCTGACTGGAAAGGACAGGCTCTTTCCCTCTTCCTGATAAATAAAGGAGACGCAACTAGCTATCCACCTAGAGATGGTGACCTTGGAAACCATAGACCCCAAGCGATTCTCTGAGAACGAAACGAAGAGCTGGTCTGACTTCCGCCAATCTTTAGTCCTGTGTAGATAAAAGTGTAGTTGCCTATGAACATCCAGCAGATGAAACTGGTACTCTGCCTTACTGGAGAAGATGGGGAAGAAGACTGGCAGCTCAATGGACTGGTTAATATTAGATAAGGAAGCCACTTTGGGAAGAAAGGATGGATTTGGTCTGAGAGAGACTCTATCTTTATGGAATATCAAATATGGGGGCTTGACTGATAGGGCCTGGAGTTCAGATACTCATCTAGCCGATGTGATAGCTATCAAAAAGGCAGATTTCCATGTAAGAAATTTTAAATCGCAGGAAGCCGTGGGCTCAAAGGGTGGGAGAGTGAGGGCCTGCAGAACAAAATTGAGGTCACAGGGCATAACAGGTTGAGATACAGGGGGAAGAAGGAGAAGAGTGCCTTTCATGAATGCTCTACACAGCCTGTGTGCCATTAAGCTAGGTTCATAAGCCACATGATAATTTGAAATAGCCGCCAGCTGAACTTTGATGGTGGCTGAGGCAGACCCTTGGTAGAATAAATGAGACAAAAATTCCAAAACAGAATCAATGGGGGCTGTGTAGGGGTCAATACCTTTGGACTGGGCCCATATCGAAAACCTTTTCCACTTGCTAGAGTAGATCTTCCTAGTGGACGGCTTATGAGAGGACGAAATAATATGGACCACGTCTGGAGAAAAATCGTGACACCTGACTATGGATGGAAGTGGAGTAGCCAGGCGGTCAGCCGGAGGGTCTCCAGGGAGGAGTGGAGCTGTCCCGACATATGTGTCAGCAAGTCTGGACGAGGGTCCAGAGTCCAAGGAGCATCCACGATGTAAGGTTGAAGGAAGGGGAACCACATTTGTCGAGGCCAGTGTGCAGCGATCAGAATCAATCTGCTTCCCAAGGGTATTGCTTTCTGAATCACCCTCGAGATAAGGGGAAACGGAGGGAAAGCATACAGCAGACCCGAGGGCCAACTGTGCACAAGAGCGTCCCTTGGAGATTCCCCCGGTGGGGGGATCAGCGAGAAGTAGCTGCTGCATTTCGCATTGAGGGGACTGGCAAACAGATCGCAGCAAGGCTGACCCCATTTGCTGAATATACTGTTCGCCACCCGGCAGTTCAGGGACCACTCGTAAGACATGAGGATTGCCCTGCTTAGCCTGTCTGCAATCACATTGGTTTTCCCCGGGATGTGCGTTGCCACCAAGGCCCGTTGGGAAGCTATCGCCCAATTCCACACTCTCATGGCCTCACTGCATAGTGGGTACGATCTGGTTCCTCCTTGTTTGTTGAGATACCACACTACTGACATGTTGTCTGAGTGCATCACAATAGTCCCTAGAGGGAGGACATCCTGAAGTGCCTGCAACGTTAGGAGCACTGCCCTCATCTCCAGGACATTTATGTGCAAGTCTATCTCGTGCTCCTGCCACGTGCCTTGGACCATCCTGCCGAGATAATGCCCCCCACCACCCTATCCGGAAGGCATCCATGGTCACTGTGGCTACCGGGTTGGGTGGAACAAAGGGTTTCCCTACATCTAAGTTGTTGGTGCATAGCCACCAACTGAGGTCCTGCTTGCATTTGCCTGTGATTAAGATAGGGTGGGATAGCGGTAGTCTTTGGAATGACCATTGGGCGAACAGGAGCCATTGTAGGATCCTCATATGTAACCTCGCTAACGGGACCATCATGATGGTGGACGCCATTGTCCCCAGTAACTGAAGAACTAGTCTTGCCCTCACATGTGTCAGAGGCATCATCATCCGAACCTGTCGCTGCAACCCTGTGATCCTCTCCATAGGTAGGAATGTTCTCAACCGAATAGTGTCCAACTCTGCTCCTATAAATGAGACACGCTGTGAGGGTAGCGAGGCAGATTTTTTCCAGTTTATTGTGATGCCTAACTGGTGACAAAGATCGATGGTAGTATCTCTGTTTTGAAGAAGTAGATGCTTGGTGGGGGCGGATAGGAGCCAGTCGTCCAGGTAAGGAAACACCTGGAATCCTTGACGTTTCAAGTGAGCCGTCACCACTGCCATGCGCTTGGTGAACACCCTGGGGGCTGTGGTGAGACCAAAGGGCAGGGCTCAAAACTGCAAGTGCCTGGCTCCCAGCTGGAAGCGTAGATGACATCTGGATGCTCTGTCCATTTTGATGTAGTAATAAGCATCCTTCAGGTCGATGGAGCACATCCATACTTCCTTTCCCAATAATGGGAGAATCGATTGTAGCGTGACCATCCGGAATTTGGACTTGTGTACGTAATGATTGAGTCAGCTGAGATCCAAAATGGGTCCCAGGTCCCCCGTTCTTTTCGGCACCAAAAAGAATCTCGAGTAAGTCCCTAATCCGATCTGGGGGGACTGGTTGGATGACTCCTTTTTCTAGCAGCTGAGAAACCTCTGTTGTTGCATGACCCCTTTGACTGGGTGGAACGTCTGGGATCCTTTTGACAGGGGGGGGTGTGGAGTGAAATGGGATGGTGTAACCTCCGGCGATTATCCCTAATACCCATCTGTCCTGGGTGATGTTGACCCAGGCTGCCGATACTGGGAAATTCGACCCCCGACTGGCTCTGGAGAAGCACAGCCGGGCACACCCTCAGGACTGAGAGTATGGGGAACCACGAAAGGAATCGCGGTCCCCAGGATTGCGGGGGCCCCCTCTGCCTCTGGAGCGACATCTCCCTGAATACGACCCCCCTCCCCTGCCTCGGGGGGGGTCTCACCCTGTGCGGTAGGAAAAGACCTTTGTGATTTTTTGAACCACATCTTTCCCCCTTGCTGAGCCTTGGGATAAGGCCTCGATAGGAGGAAAACCGGACTCCCACGGCAGACAAGGTCTTTCCCTCTTGCTCGCACCTGGTGAGTGTGTCTTTCACTTTGGTCCCAAACAAGGAGGAACCATCGAAGTGGGCATCAGTAAAGGAAGACTTAAAGGCCTCCGCAAAGTGACACAGGCGTAGCCAGGCTTGCCTCCTAAGGGCCACCCCTGAACTAGCCACCCTACTAGCTCCCTTGGCCGCGTATGAAATCATTCGCATGGACGAGTTAGCAATGGAGTTGAGGGTAGAGAGCTGAGCGGTGATAGTCTGAGCCACCGCCTCAGGCACGTTACCCATTAGAGTATCTCCTAACTCCTTAAGGAGATCTCTCTTGAGCCGCGTGAAATGAGACAAATAATTCAGTGACCGCAAGGTAAAGGTCGCTGAAGACAGTGTACGCTTCCCGTACTGATCCATAGTCCTAGACTCCTTGTTAGGAGGATGGACCGAAGAGGAAGACTCAGCAACTTCCTTCTGTGTGGCAGCTGCCACCACCATAGCATCTACCGGGACTCCCTTTGTTAAAAATTCTTTCCCTTGGGGAGCAGACAAAAATTTGTTGGGGTGTCGAGGAAAAGGCTCCACACAGTCAGGAGTCTCACACACCCTCCGACAAATAAGGTCCAGGAGCTCGTCGAAGGGTGGAGACACCCAGGAGGCGGAGGGCTGAGCGCCAAAGGCCTTAAGGAATACTGACTCCTCCTTGGAGGGGGTTTTGGAGGGCCAGTCTCCTCTTTGTTTCAAGATCTCCAGGATATCGGATCCTCAGAGGAAGACTTAGGGGACCCCTCCAATTCCTCGAGGTCAGTATCGGAAGTGAGAGACTCGTCCTGGGAGTCTATGTGCTTCCTTTTGCACGATTTCTTTCTGGGGGGTTCCTCAGGCACAGTCTCTGAGGGTCCCTCAGAAAGAAGGGGACCACTCGTGGGGGTATCCTTAGGCCCCTGCGCTCTGTTATCCAAGGATAGGTGGGTGTCAGACGCTCTCGCCGGTGTTGTGGGGGATGGAAAAACCGATCCAAGAGAAGTAGCTGACCTAGCCAGCGCGTTCTGCATAGCCCTGAAGGCGGGACCTCCTGAATTGGAGGACCGACCGCCTTCCAAGGCCATGACCGGGACCGGTGTCCCCGCAGCCGAGGCACCAAGGGGGAGGCTCGGAACCGAAGGGTGTTCCGAGGCATCACCCTCGGGCCCGACCGAGGAGACCCAAGTCTTGAACCCTGTGGACGGAACCGACAAGGTCGGAGCCAAAGCGGGCACCGATAAACCCCACTGGGGATTGGAGCCGGCGCAGGAACGTCCCTCGGAGCAGAGCTTACCGGCTCCGACGACAAGGATGTGCTCGGAAAAGGAATAGCAGGCCCAACTAACAGGGCTGGCTCCAGAGCCGACTGGGTCAGAGCCGAGAAATGTTTGACCAACACCGATGACTGTAGGAGCCTCTGCACCACCCTATCTACATCTAAATCGGAAAGCCTGGAGGATTTGGAGGAAATGGATTGAGACCTAGACCTCCTATCTGGAGAACCTTGCCTTAAACTTGGTGACCGGCTCCGAATCGGTTCCAAAATTATCGGAGCGGACGCAGGCTCAGTCGACACAGCTACCTCCTGTGGTCCCGATGTCAGTGGAGCCGAGGAAGCAGACTCGACAATGGTAATCTTACAAGGTGGCTCCGAAGCAATAGATGGAGCCGGAGACCTTTTCTTGGATTTGGAGGATTTAGACTTCGACTGGGAGCTGGGAGCCGAACCTAAGTCCTCCTCTAAGGACGGTTTTAGCAGTCCCTTTAGGATCAATTTGTTTTTCCTCTCTTGGAGCACCCGAGGACTGAAGGCGTGGCAGAAACTGCACGACTCCTGAAGGTGGATGGCTCCAAGACAGTAAACACAGACTGAATGTCCGTCTGTGATAGACATTTTATAGGCACACTTTGTACACTTTTTAAAGCCCGAGGGCTTATGCTCTTTTTGTTCTTTAGACATGCCAAGCCAACAATTGTAGCAGCCGCTACTGACAAAAGTCGGGAAACCGCTGACACAGAAACCAGTGAACACGTAAAACACAACCAAGGCACAGGGGAAAATCTCAAAATAAAACGGTTCTCAACTTAAAATAAGAGAAACGCACCTAAAGACAGCCAGACAAACACCACAAGGAGGACTAGGTCCTCTAACTTAAACGGGCCTAGCCCGAAGGAATAAGGGATACCACACACAAACACACTCGCAATCTACAAAAAGTAATGCAGCAACAACACTAAGAACAACTCTATTTGTATACACACAATTAGCCAAAAAGTTTTTTTCAATACTTAGCCACAGCCAAGTTGAGACCACGTCCGAGCTCTACAAGCGGCAAGCGAGATCTGGGGATGTGGAGAAGTGTATTGTGGGATACCATCTTAGCCCAGCCAATCAAAGACTTTTGAGCTAGTAAATAGGCCAAGTCGGAGCCGACATTTGGTTCCGAACCCACAAGTGAAGAATGTAGGCGAGATAGGACTACATAACATCCAATTGATTTAGTTTACTGAGATGCAAGATTGGTCAGTAGTCCCCTGTCTTTTTCTTTGCACTAAAAAGAATCCTTAATAACTTACAGACTCTCTCTGGTCCAGGAAGGCCTTTTGTATGACTGTTTTTTTTAGCAGCTTGTTTATTTCTAGTGCTGCTGCTCCCTTCCACTGGGTGGAACATCAGGGATTTTCTTTGAAACTGTCAGGGGTGAATTGGAAAATGGTATGCTATAACCTCTGGATGTTATCCTCCACACCTATGAACCTTTTGTGATTTCTAACCAGGCTCTCTGGTGCAGGGATAGATAACCCCTGACTGCCTCAAAAGATGGACAGTTAAGCAGGAGTGCTGACAGGATCTGTCAGAGAAGGTATCTTTAGATCCTTGATTGTGTGGACCACTTTGCTGCAGGGATGGCACCTTCCATTTGAGTCCCCCCTGCCCCTGGGGGAGCTGTCCGCATGTGGATCTAGAAAGGGACCCTGGGATTTCTTGAAACACATTTTTCTTCCTCCTCATTGGCTTCTAGAAAAGGACCATTGAGGAGTCAAAAATATATGCCCTCAGCAGACAGGGATTTCCCTTCCTGTTCACACCTAGAGAGTGTGTCTTTCACTTTGGGGTCAAACAAAGAGGCTCCGTCAAAGAGTGCATTGACAAAAGAAGATTTGATTCTGCAAAATTCATTAAATGAATCAAGTCTTGTCTCCTAAAGAAAATGACCGAACCTGCCACCCAAGAGGTACCTTCAACAGTGTGAGAGATAAGGGTGAAGGTTGCTGAAGCATAGGTACACTTCCCAAATATGTCCAGCACCCTAGACTCCCTAATCGGGGGTGGACAGGCAACTTTGCTCTGCCAGTTCCTTTTTAGTGGCTGCCACTATGACCATGGCATCAATGGGTACTCCTTTACTCCACTATGGTCTGTCTTTAAGTGGTGCCAGGATGCTATCTGGTCTCTTAGGGATTGGCTCAGGTGTGTTTAGTTCCTCCAACACCTGCTGAGAGACTAAATCTATTAACTCATCGGTGGGCAGAGTCACCCAACAGGTAGACGGGCCAGACCCAAAGGCCTTCAGAAACACTAATTCCTCTTGGAAAGGGTTATCAGAGAACCAAACACCCTTTGTTTGAGGAGCTCTAAGATGTCTCCAAATGAGACATCATGGAGTGGTAATTTAAGGGACCCTTCGCTCTCATCAAAATCACTGTCCTCAATGGCAGACTCTTGCGGAGAGTCTAAGTGCCTCCTTTTGCACTTTCTCTGCTGAGAGACCTCCTCAGTGGGGTGCTCCAGGGAGGGATTGGAAGAGATAACAATAACCTGCTGGTGGCCTGGAGAATGGTTTGGGCTCGCTGTCTTGGTAGAATGGATGACTGAGGCTCTGGACACATAATCAAATGAGGTAGGGAAGTTGGAACTGAGGAGGACAGAAATGTCTGAACTATAGGTATTGAGAATGCTCTCTCCACTACCTCAAATTCAGGGTGCCTGGGAGAAGTAGAAACCGATGGATCCAAGAAGGCAGGCTTGCGGATCATCAGATTCCACTGTCCTGCAGGCAAACCACCTGAGGAGGAACTCAGAGCTGAGCTATCTAAAGTTGATGCTGCTAGGGGAAGAGACGGTTCTGACAACTCTGCAGTCAAATCCACTACCCCGGTGCCAATGCTTCGACTTCAAGAGTTGTCCAGTTCCAAAGTACTCTGGCCTGGACAACTCAGAGATACCATCAGAGTCAAAGATGACAACATCTTCAGATCAAAGGCAGACCACTCCAAGACTTTGGGATATGACAGCTCTGAAATGGAAATATGGATTGAACAAGGAGGTATGAGCAGAGGTGTGGCTCTAAGGAAGGTCTCCGGACTCAATGGGGTCAGAGCCGAAAGGAGTCCCATTTGAATTTTCACCCTGAGGAACTTCTTCATCATTCTATCCACATCTGCTTCAGATAGGCTCCTGAAAGATCTAAGGGAGGAAGCTGTGGATGAGGGTCTCAAGTGACGATGGGGGGACTACTCCAGAAATGGTGATGGAAGTTGAGACATAATTGGCTCTGATACTAAAAGCAGAGAATGGATCCAAGATTTCTTGAAAGTTGACTTCAGCTCTGATACACTCAGATCTGACTTTTTAGCCTGTTTTCCTGGTGGATCCAAAGTCAGAGCCGAGGTCAAAGCCAAAGGGCTTCTGGTAATCTATTACGAGATTCCATGGAAGAAGAATTGGCTTTCTTCTCTTGTCTTTTGGGGGTTCGAGCCACAGTACCCACTGATGAAGATTTAGAAGATAGTAAACCCCTGAGGATTAACTTATTTTTTATGTCCATTAAGAATCCCTTACAAATGTCACAGTTAGTATCTAGATGTTTATGTCCTAAACAATAAAGACAATCAGAATGTGCATCAGAGTTTGGGATTTAGTGGCCGCAAGCCACACATTTCTTAAATCCAGAGGGCTTATCCAATATTTTAACACTATCAAAGGAAGGATAGAAACATTTTTTTTTTTTGAGAAAGAAATAAGAAAATTAGAAAAGGGGAAGAGGGAAATCATTACCAATGAAGGTTATAAAAAGTACTTATCAAAGTACAATAAGGAAGAAATGCCAGCAATGTTAACACAGGTACTCAAAGAATATGGAAAGAAAGGAAGCTAGTTCTATGAAATAAGGATTAAAGAGAGGTAAAGATAATAAGAAGGAAAATCATATAGATGATTAAACTCACTGACTTTTGAGATGTAGAAGAAATTAGAAATTTCCAGCTACTCCAGAATTTGCAATCTATGTCCAAATGCTATGGTGGCAAATGTGATCTGGGACATGTTAGGTGCTTTTTTGTTATTATGGGTAAAGGGAGGAGCTCAAGAGTTCAAGTGTTCTACAATCTGGAAGAAGCAGCCAAGTCAGATCCAAGGATTGGATCCAGACCCAAAGGTTGAGGAATGAATGAAAATGACAACATCAGATATGGAGATTTCCTTATTCAAATCTCTCTGAAAGTGAGTAAAGTGTGTCAAATAATTTAGTATTCTCACTAAAAAGGTAGATGAGGCATAGATATGCTTCCTGAACCTGTCCAATGCACACAAGTCTCTGTTCGGTGGCTAGACAGAGGAGCTTTCTTCTGCAAGTTACTTCTTAGTGACTGCCACCACTACCACAGAATGTACTGCAGGATCCTTGTTCCAATGGGGATAGTCTTTGGGTGCAACTAAAAACTTGTTAAGCTTCTTGGGGATAGGTTTGACTGTGCCATGTACATTCCATGTTTGGGAGCAGATAAGGTCAATCATCTCATCAGCTGGGGGGACCACTCAAGAAGTAGATGGGCCAGAAGAGAAAGTCTCAAGACAAAACTGATTCGTCCTGAGAATGTGCTTCACAGGACCAATCCCATTTCAGTCTAAGAAGATTTAAAATCTCTTTGAATGAGACATCCTTAAGGGGTATCTGGGAGAACCTTCTCCCTCACCAAAATCAGTGTCAGTGGTCGGGAATTTCTCAGGGGAATCCAAGTGTCTCCTCTTATACTTCTGTTTCTTATGAATCTTTTCTGTAGGTTGTTCAAGGGAGGATTCAGAAAGAGATATCTTCTCTCTTGGGAGAATAGGCTGAAGGCTCTTAAGGAATGGCTGTCCCAGTGGGACAAGGACAGCAGGCTGCAGACCCTGGGAAATCCTATGGAGGCGGGTTGGATCCAGCACCAAAAAGGAGGACCTCTCTCGAGGTTGAGAGAGTATTTTCTCAAAAGCCTCAAATGTCGAACTCGACACCGATCTGGGGAGGATAGCTTTTGGAGCTGATATTCTCAAATGTGGCTGAACCCCAGAAGCTGTTCAGCTAGGATCTGAGACTATCTCCAGAGACAAACTATTAAGGGCTGATGCCAGTAGAGGAAGGATGGGATCTGAAGACCTCGGAACTGATCCTATCCTGTCAGAGCCAATGCTGATGGCTGAGTTCCAAAACGTAGACAGCTTTGAAGCTGACGTCTTCATATAACTCACCAAAATTGAGGAATTATGAAATGGCAGCTCTGATGCAGATCTACCCTGGACAAGAGTCATATCTAGGGGTTCCGATCTGAATGATCAGATTGGAGAAAGAGCCACTAGCAAGTGAGAGGAAGAAACAGATCTAACAGATCTGATGGTAGTAAAAGTCAGGAGTACCCTAAACTGGATCTAGGTCCAAAGAAAATTCCTATCCTGTCCACATCTGCTTTATAGAGATGCCAAGAAGATCTAGCTGACCTCAGAGATGAAGCAGGAGAAGGAGGTCTTGTAGGATAATGTGCTCTGTCCTGCAGGTTTGGAGACCAGAGACCAGAGCCTGTGGGAGATAGCATCTGTTGAAAACCTGGGTAGAGTTATGGTAAAGCTATTGAGGATATTGGATCAGAAGGCATCTTTTTTAAGATTTAGATTTTTCTTCATCTTTTTCCTTTTCCTTTTCTTTTTCTAAGTGTTTTGAATTATCTGTTTTTTAGATGATGAAGAAGAGGGAGAAGGAGAAGGAGTAGTAGCCACATACTTTTCTGACGCTGAAGAGGGCTTCTCTCCTCTGGTGGGCTGAAGGACACCCTTTAAAATTAATTTGATCTGTCTCTCCACAATGGCTCATTGGCCAAAAGCCTCACACATGGAACAGGCAATACCAAGATGAGAAGCACCGAAACAGTACACGCACTCCTTATGTGCATCTGAATTTGGAATTTTATGTGAGCAAGCCACACACTTTTTAAAACTGGAAGACTTATCAACCATCCTTCCCCTCAAAAATAGAAAGCAAAGGGGGAAAAAAAGAAGAGGGAATAGTCTGAAAGGTTGAAAAACTCTATACTATTTGACACAGAACTATAACGGAAAAAAAACGACTAAATTTTTATATAAGGAAAAATAAATGGGGAGAAAACTGTAGAGAACAAAATAAGAGGTGAAAATGAAAAGGGATAAGGTACTTATCTAGTTAAAGTTAGACTTTCAAACCAAAAACTACCCCTGAGCACCAAAGACCTGTCAAACACTGATAGCAGCAAATGAGATCTGAGGTAGCTTATTCCAGACTCCAAGGGATTATGGGTAGGGGAAGAGCTTGAGCACCAGATCTAAAGCTTGAGGATAGCTGAGGCCAGATACGAGATTGGATCCAAAACCTGTACATTGAGGAATGAACGGAAACAACAACAGATGGTCTGTTTTGGAACAGGTTGCCCCATATTCTTACCTTCACAAGCAATAAACAATTGATCCAAAGATCTGAAAGATCTAGCTCTGTCAGGATAGTACCTGAGCTGACTGTGGACAACTAACATATGGAGTATTCTTTTTTCCCTTTTTTTAGATTCAGGAAAAAAAATGCAAAGATGGATAGTCTAGCTTAAAGTAAACATGGATACCACTTTAGGCATAAAAGGAGGAAGAGTTCTCAAATAAACCATTTTCTGTTGAAAATTAGACAGGGTTGATTCACCATAAGTGCTTGCAACTCAGATATCCTTCTTGTAGAGGTCAGAGCAACCAGTAAAACTGTTTTCTGTATTAAGAACCTCACGTCAGCTAAGTTAGCTGGTTCAAATGGAGCAAGTGTTAGAATTTCTAACACAAAATTAAGATCCCAATGGGGGTTGGGGGGTCCACCAGTTTTCTTGGAGGCCACTTATGCAAAATCCCTTTCAAAAACATTTTGACATGAGACTGCACAGAAAGAGGAGGCTCCATGGGCAGACATGCTGAAATAGGCAATAAATAAACCTCAACAGAGGAATAAGAAAGGCCATGGGATAGTAACTCACACAAATGTTGTAAAATCAAAGAACAACTAGCCCTGAATGGCTGCTGGTTATGTTGTTGACATCAACTAGAAAACCTTTTCCATTTGCTAGTATATGATTTTCTAATAGGAGGCTTTCTTGCCTCCATTAGTACCTGCTGCAGGTCCTCAGTAAACAGGTGACTAAAAGGAATTAAGACCCTATCATCCAGGCAGTCAGTTAAGGTTGATTGATATCAGGGTATATCAAACCCCTGTTCTTGTGTGAGTAGATCCAGTCTGTGAGTAAGCTTGCAGTAATTTCCCCTGGCCATTTCTAAAAAAAGGGAGAACCACAGTTGTCTGGAGCAGAAGGGAGTCACCTCAATGATTTGGGGGGATTCCTTTTAAATCTTCAGAAATACTCTGCACATTAATGGAAAGAGTGGAAAAGCATACAGGAGCATTTCTATCCAAGGAAAAGAAAAAAACTTTTAGTTATGTACTCACCATAACTTCAGATGTTTGGGATCCATCTTGCCTACATTCTGAACTGATGGGTTCGGCTCCGATTCGGCACGCTTATACTATAGAGCGAGGCCTCTAATTGGCTGAGCTATCTTTATCCCAGGCTGCACCACCACTAATCCCCCAGATCTTGTTTGTCCGCATTCATGCACACATGCACAACTTGGTTATATAACATTGTTAGATGTTTCAAGATGAAACAACAGGATTCGGACCTTCTGATATCCTCTGATCTCCAAGGAAGGGGGAAGGAGGGTGGGTTATTAGGAATGTAGGCGAGATGGATCCCAAACATCTGAAGTTATGGTGAGTACATAACTAAAAGATGTTATGTGATCCTATCTCGCCTACATTCTGAACTGATGGGACAGCGTCCCTAGCACCTAAATCCCGGGTGGCTCATTGGAAAACACTCCTGAGCACTGTGGAACCAAATGAAGCTCGTCCTCTAGATGCCACATCTAATTTGTAATGGGAAATGAAGGTGTGCGGGGAAGACCATGTAGCCGCAGCACAAATGTCACTAATAGCAAGCTTAGAGTGAAATGCTACCGAAGTAGCCATAGCCCTTGTAGAATGAGCCTTGACAGAGGTGGTAAGCTCTTTGTTAGAATAAATATAAGCTTGAGTAAGACAGTCCCTGATCCATTTGG